>NC_056737.1:1569592971-1569905471 GCF_019279795.1 Protopterus annectens
TTTTTTTTCTTCTTTTTTGTTTTTTTTTTTTTTTTTTTTTTTTTTTTTTTTTTTTTTTAAAAATAAAAAAAAAAACCCCACCTTTTTTTTTTTTTTTTTAAATTTAAAAAAATAAAAATTTTAAAAATTTAAAAAAAAATTTTAAGAATTACTAAGTCTCTGGTATTCAGGTTGGCCACGGGCTACCCTGGCAGGGATAACCCAAATGTGATGACTGAAACAGTGAAACATGAACATCTGATAATGATTGGTTCCCAGGGAGCTCCTGGAATGCCTCGCTACCTTTAATTGATGGCAGATATCCTTGAGATCTACACGAAGCATATCCAGCTGTCCTTCCGCAAGAGAGGTAGGATGGCCTGCACCCATACCATTCGGAATTTGGTCTGTTTCACAAATCAGTTCAATTTGCTGAGATCTAAAATGGGCCAGAGGTCTTTGTTTTTCTTTGGCATTAAAAATAATCTTCAATAAACCCAGCATCTTTACTGGTCTGGTAGTACCTATTGGATAACTTGCTTGAGAGGCAGTTTTTTGCATCTCCACGGCTGCTTCCCCATACTAATGGGGTAGCATATTGTGAAGGGACTTCTAGAAGCTATTTGGGGGGGGCAGAAAGGGAACTGTATAACCTCTGATTATGATTCTCAACATTCACGCAGCTGACTTGATAGCCTCTCAAACATTTGGTTGAAGAGCCAGTTGTCCATAGAATGCCTCCAGAGTGAGGCAGTTGGGCAGCTCTTCAAGGGCACTGGAAAGCCCTCCCGAAGAATGCCCCCACAGAGGTCCTAGTCACCCCTGCCCTTTGGGTGACATCCACTGTAATTGCCCTTCTGCCTTAGGAGGAACAATCACTAGGGGTGTCCTGGAAAGGTTGCTGTGACTTATGAGAAAAGAGGTGCTTTCCTCACTTCCTGTTCCTTGAAAAGGACCTCTGAAGAGTTGCGAAGCAAACCCTAATGACAGGCACTGTCTTTCCATCCTGCTCGCTCCTAGTCAGGGTTTCTTTAACATTTGGACCAAAGAGCAACCATCGAATGGAATTTTGACAAAGGATGCCCTGAAACAGACCACAAAGTTGCTTAAGAACATTCAGGCATGATGGCACATAGCAAAGTACAGTTGTGTACACTTACCATAAATGCAGATGTTTGAGTGTATTCACTGTTGCAGTCATCACGCATCACCTGTGGGTTATCCCTGCTGTGGTAGCCCTCGGCCGGCCCGAATACCAGAGGCAACGTTTTTCTGCGTCGGCTGTTGTCACTTGTTGACTGACATCAGGTCGTCAGTGCTATAAAGCAAGGCAGCTGATGCCATTACATCAGTTTTTCTTGCCCTAACCAATCAGAAGTCCCAGGAAATATGGTAAAGTGGTCCTAGTGGCTAAAAGCCACCGTAAGAAGCTTAGGTCTCCCTGAGGAAAGATGATATAAGGGGGAAGGAGGGAGGGAAACCATGACTGCAACAATAAATACACTCAAACATCTACATTTATAGTAAGAGTACACAACTGTACGATTTTCTTAGTGTTTCACTGTTGCAGTCATCACCTGTGGGAGGATTCCCAAAGCTGAGGAGAGGGGTGGTAGGATTAGAACGAGACCTAGGCCTGGGTCAGCATGCCCTGCAGAAGTGCAGAAGGAAACCCTTCCCTAGCCTTAGAGAAAAAGGTAGGTAGTAATGCTTTGTATCACAGAAGTCCAGATGGCAGCTTCCAAGATGTCCCTGGTGGGAACTCCTCTGAGTAATGCTGTGGAAGCAGAGGTTGCCCTAGTGGAATGGGTACAAATAGACTTAGAGGGTAGTTTCCCATGTAAATTGTAGCAGAAATGGATACAGTGTGATATCCATTTGGAAATAGTTTGCTTGGAAATGGGCTTCCCCTCTGCCCCTGGGGCAAAACTGACAAAAACTTGGTCTGTTTTCCTGAAGGGTTTAGCATGGTCCAGGTAGTATCTGAACCGTCTGTGCATGTCTAGTGAGTGCAGAATTAATTCCCCCCTGTTTTGAGGATTAGGAAAGAAGGTGATGTATGGCCAAGTTGAGGGTCACATTAGATACCACCTTGGGCATAAAGGAGGGGTTAGTCCTCAGGGAGACCCAGTCTGCTGGAAAATGATGACGCTTAATAGTGCGTTTGTTGAATGTAGCACAAAAGTGACAGACCGAGACATCGTGGTCTGGGCCTAAACAAGGTATACAGAGGGAATGGAAATCCTTATGCGGTATTTGCTTCCCACCAGAAATACAATTATTAACTTTGTCTGACATCGGTCTGAGGCAAGAAAAGTTTCCCCAACGGGGTACTTAGCTTTTAAGAAGACTTCAGTTTCCAAATTTTCGTAATCTCAGCAGCTGGCCAACCGGCACTTGCGAACTGCTTCTGCTTCGGGCACCGCGCGGCAAGAAAGACTGAAGAAAATGGCGTTGGCTGGTTCCTTTATACCCCTGTCGCACTGACGTCAGGGAAGAAGCGACGACAACCGACGCCGGACCTAGACTGGAATTCGGCCGACCGAGGACCCACCTGACGGCAGGAGAACCCATCTGTTATGACTGCAGCTGTATGCACGATGAACATCCCTTCTGGCTGAGGTGGTAGCTAGTAGGAAAGCAGTCTTCCAGAAGAAGTATCTCAGTTCTGCTGATTCAGCAGTTTCAAATGGTGGCAAGGTTAGTTTTTCTAAAACATAACTCAAGTCCCAGGCTGGCATGGGTGGTCTTCCGGAAGGTCTGATATTAGAAGCCCCTCTGAGGAATTGTTAAATCAAAGGATGTGAGAGCAGGGGCTGATCTGTATCAAAATGAGCTGAAATGGCTGAGGCGTGGATTTTAATAGAAAAGAAGGAGAGGCCACTATTGAGTAACTCCGAAAGGTAGTCCAGGATAAGAGGGATGGAAGGTTGTGAGGAACTGATCCCTCTGGACTGGCTCCAGGAGCAGAACCTTTTCCATTTTCCTGCGTAAGATTTTCTGGTGCTGGGCCCTTCTGGCCTCTGTGATAAAATCTAGAACCTGTTTGCTTAACAGGGGCCCCCTGTTTGCCTTTAGAGTATTAGCCAAGCTGATAGTTTGAGTCTGCAAGTCTGGGTGCCAGCCCCCCCCCCCCCCCACCTGGGTCAAGAAGTCTGAGATAAGGGGAAGCTGCATGGGAGGGCTGTAATGTCAGGTTGCGCAGTAAGGTGTACCAATGCTATCTAGGCCAATCTAGAGCAATGAGGATGGCCTCTGGTCTCTCCTCCCTTATCCTGATCAGTACCTTGGGAATAACAGGCAGAGGAGGAAAACCGTACACAAAGAGGGAGTTGCAGGGGAAGGTCAAGGCATCCACCTCCCACGCTAGGTGGTGATACTCCCTGGTACAGAATTCTTTTAGCTGGTGGTTGAGGTGTGAAGCAAAGAGATCCACCTCCAGCGTTCCCCACTCCTGAGTGACTTGCAAAAAGATTTTTCTGTGGAGCTGCCATTCATGGAGGTCCAGTAAGTTTCTGCTTAAGTGGTCTGCCAGGGTGTTGTTGCTCCCTGGTAGGTATTGGGCTACTAGGTGTAATCCCAAGGAGGAGGCTGTCAGCCAGAGGTTCCTGGCTAGCCTGCACAGAGGGTAAGAATGGAGCCCTCCCTGTTTGTTGATGTACCACATTACTGTGGTGTTGTCTGTTTTGATAAGGAGAAACCCTGGACTGAGATGGGGTATGAAGGATGTCAAAGTCTTTTGCATTGCCATCATTTCTTTCTGGATGATGTGTAAGGGAAAGTGCTGGGCATCCCAAAGACCTTGGGTACACCTGCCTGCTAGGTGAGCGCCCCAAGCAATGTCTGAGGCATCGGTGGTGATGATCTGCCCGGTTGGGCAAAGGATGAAGGGAAGACCCTTGTTCTTGGCACAGACCCCTGCCCACCAGAGAAACTCGTCCCTTATACAGAGGATCAGAGGGAGAGAGGTCTGTAGAGGTTGAGAGTGCTGACACCAAAGGTTCTTTAGATACCACTGACGTTTTCTCATGTGAAGCCTGGCCAGAGGAATTAGGAGGATGCAAGATGCCATGTACCCCAAGGCTTGCAGGAACTTCCTCACAGTGAGCTGACTTCTGGAAGCCAGCTGGGTAAAGTAGAGAGGCAAGAAGTTTGACTTTTCTGGGGACAGGAAAGCCATTTGGGATGCTGTGTCCAGCAGTGCTCCCAAGAAAATGATCTTCCTGTTGGGTTTTTGCTTTGATTTCTTCTCATTGATGGTGAACCCTAAGGAGGTTAGGAGGGGTTTTGACACAGAGGAGGTCCTGCAGCAGCTTTTCTCTGCACTCTGCCTGAATAAGGCAGCCATCCAGATAAGGGTAAATCTGTATACTTCTCTGTCTGCAAAATGCTATGGTCAGGGCTAAGCATTTGGTGAATACCCTGGGAACAGTAGATAAGCCAAAGGGTAGCGCAGTAAACTGAAAGTGTTGTGAGCCTACTCTGAAGCACAAGAATTTCCTGCAGGATTCCCTTATGGGAATGTGGAGGTAGGCATCATTTAGGTCTAGGGTCACTAACCAGGCATTTTTTGTCAGCATAGACAGCAGCTGCTGCAAAGTTAGCATTTTGAATTTGGGGGCCACTACAGAGGTGTACAGAATGGATAGATCCAGGATGGGGCATCAGGTGCCCCCTTTTCTGGGAACAAGGAATAGCCTGCAATAAAAGCCTTTGCCTGTTTGATCTGAGGGGACAGGTTCTACTGCCCCTTGGGATGAGAGTTTGGACTTGATTCAATGCCTCTGCCCAATGATTTGGAGGCAAGTCTGTGTACCCTCTTGGAATTGGGAGTTCATTGAAAGAGAATTTGTATCCCTGAAAAATGATCCTCAAGACCCATTAGTCCTTTGTAACAGAAAGCCAATTTTCTTTGCAGAAGGAGAGCCTTCCTCCTAGATTTTGGCGAGTGAAAGGAGAGCACAGGGGGGGAAGAGGGAGTCATTGAGAGTTTTTGCCATAGAGGAATGGCTTAGAACACCCTCCCTTTAGTTCTCTGCTGTCCCTGGGATAGGGGCCTGGGTGGTCTGTCCCTGCAGGGCTTACTTTGCCCCTGTCTGCTAGGTGCAAGAAAGGACCAGTGCTTAGAGGGAAAATTCCTGCTGAACCTAGGAGGTTGTACCTGAAGAAATCTTTTACTCTTTGCATAGCTTTTGCTTTGTCTTCTATCTTTTTGAGCAACTCTTCTGCTTTTACTCCAAACAAGCGGTCCTTATCCAAGAGTGCATCAATTAATTTAGACTTAACATGATCAGGGAGAGGTTGTTCCTTCAACCATGCATATCTCCCAATGACAGATCCTGACACTGCTGCCCTGCTTGAGGTTTCTAGGGCGTCATATCCACAGTGCAATGAGTGTTTGGCCAATTGACAAGTAGAGTGCAGTAAATCTGCTAACTCTTTCAAACTGGCATAGTCAGGAATGGTTGAAATTTTTTGCTTTAGTAGTTCCGAAGTGTGTTGTTGATATTTTAATATATATAACGGACAGCTGAGTACTCTGATAGCTAAGGTTACAGAGATGTATACCGTTTTACCCCATCAGTCCAGAGCTCTGGAATCCTTATGAGAAGGAATAGGATTCTTAGCACAGCCAGCCTTAGCTCCTTTAGGTCCCTGTGTAATGACCTCCGGGTCTGCAGCAGGATTTCTGTACAGGTATTTGTGAGAATCCGGTAGTCTGTAATACCTGTCAGGTTTACTGGGAGGAGGTGGGAGGGCATCAGCGGCTAAGCTGGATTCATGGAAAACATCATCCACCACCTCAAAGATGGGGGGATGGCCAAGGGTCTGTGCTGGGGCAGGTCTACAAACTCTCTTAGTCTTTTCTTAGACTGAGGGAAGTCCTGGGATTCCCAGTGGAAATGTTTCCTGAGGGTGTGAAGGGTTTCCCCAAAGGACAAGTCTTCTGGTGGGGAGGCAGAAGGAATGGATTCCTCTGAATCAGAGTCCTCATAAGCAGTCAGAGGTTGTTGCTCCTCTTTAAAATCTGAATAATAAGATTCTTCAGAATCCTGTTTTGTCAGTATTTCAGGAGAAGGGTGTATTTTCCTTTTTGAAGTTGTGGCTTGACTGCCCCTGATCAGGGATATAAGATCCTACGCCACTTAAGCATTTGGGCATGGGGTGGTGGAGCAGGAATAAGATGGTGGCTAGAGGTAGATTTTCTAGGAGTGGCCTGGCTTCTAGGCCTAAGGATATCCATCGGTCTGAGAGAAACGGCAGTCGGATGAGATGATTTTTTTTTTGTCTAGATTCAGTAGTGCGAAAGGCCTCCTCAGACATCTGTGCCTGCTTCACGGCTCCGGACCCAACTGAGGTAGAAACAACCAAAGGCTCGGAAGATGAAGAAGATTTCTGCGGCATACCAGACTCCAAAAGGGTCTCGGTAGAGGCCTGCATAGATATCGTATCGGGCATCAGGGGCTGCGAAAGCGCCTCAATGAATTCCAGAGAACGGATAACCTGCTTAGCGGTACAGGGTTGGAAGGCTTAGCCTTGTGTGGTCTTGTCTATATCTTTATCTGTACGTTTTTTCAGAATGTGTACGTATTGTTGGCTGATGGACACCATTTCAGAATGTGAAGACAGAAGACGAAAATACATGTCTACAATAAGAGCTCTATGAAAAATGGTTCTCGTCTTAAAGAGGGCACATAACCGGCAATGTGGGACATCGTGGTCTGGGCCTAAACAAGTGACGCAGTATGAATGGAAATCTCGGTGTGAGATCTGCTTTCCATAGGTGAGACAACTGTTAACTTTTCTGGACATCGGTTAGTGCAAGAAAAAAGGATCCCCAACGGGGTACTTAGCTTTAGACGTTTTCAGCTGTAATTCAAACTCTGGTAGCGACTGACCGGCACACTTGCGAACTGCTTCTGCTACAGGCTCCACGGCAAGAAAGAGTGATGTAATGGCTTTGGCTGCCTTGCTTTATAGCACTGATGACCTGACGTCAGTCAACAAGTGACAGCAGCCAACGCAGAAAAACATTGACTCTGGTATTCGGGCCGGCCGAGGGATAACCCACAGGTGATGACTGCAACAGTGAAACACGAAGAACATCCACAGTTCTTGAACAGCAGGGCATTCCATCAGCAGCACTGGACAAAGGCCTTATGAAAACATCGGAAATAGAACACAGTCAACAACTAAGCCTCCAAAGTGTTCTGAGAGTCCGGTGGCTGCTGAGTCTTCATAATGATTGACACTTCTGAGATGACGTTTCTCTGAAGTCTCATCAAATGGGCAAGGTAATTCAGCACACTTAACGTGAATGTGGCTGAAGCATAAGATAGCTTTCCCAGACAGTGCAACACCTGAGAATCCCTGTTGGGCGGATGGACCGAGTTACTGTTCTCGGAGATGTCTTCCTTGGTGGCACAACCACAATGGCATTCACAGCTAGATCCCTGCTCTAATGAGGGCTATATTTGATGGGAACTAAAGCTTTGTCAGGTTTCCTGGGGATAGGTTCCACCATGTTGGGGTCATTCCAGACCTTCTAAGATATCATGTCTTCTAGGGCATCCAGAGGGGGGAACCCACCCAGGATGTGAATGGGCCCATGCAGAAAGGTTCAAGAAAAATTATTCCTCTGAGGAAGTGACTCTGGTGGTTTTCCCGCACATGCTGTTTTAACAGTTTAAGCAAATCGCTGAAGGATGCATCTTCATGGTGGGATTTAGGGGAGCCTTCCCCTTCATCAAGATCAGAAGCCTCAGTAATGGACTCCTTAGGGGAGTCCAAGTGCTTCCCCTTGCACTTACTCTTCCCATGAAGATCCCTGAGGGAGAAGTTGGAGGAGACAAGGTAAAGGTTGGAGCCCTGAATGCAGGGAAGCCTAGTGGCCTAATGATGCGGACTGTACTGGAGCAATCTGATGTGTAGCAAAGGATGCAGGAGGAGAAGGAGGAACAGATCAGGATGGATACGAAGCTACTGCATAGGATCTAGTCTCCAATCAGGAGTGGATCCTCTCTGCAACATCAAAAGCCAAAACTGGACATCCAGACCTTGCACCCCTCTGATCATAGGATCCAAACTAGAAACCAGTGGCTGGCTCAGATGTTGAGATCAATGCTGAGCTATCTAGGGCCAAAGAACCCAGGGGAAGGGACTACTACAAAACCTGGAAGGTTGACCCTGACCTTGGATCACCGACCCTGATCACTTGGCTCAGAGAAGCACCCATGTCCAATATGGCCGGAGTTGAGAACATCAGATATGGTGCTGGTGTTTGATGCAGCCAAGCCATTGGCAACAACAGGGGGAGGGCAGCTGGTCAGTCGGATACAGTATTCCTGGAGCCAAGGGAACTGAGGGATGAATAAACAGACTTGGAACCGGAGGAGTCAGAGACTCGGGTCTCAGGACCAAGAAGATAGGGATGATCCCTAGGTCCACCTGGGCTGAAGAAATGAATGCATCAGCTGCTCCAAATTATATAACATAAACCTCCAAACTGATCTAGCTGACTTAGAGGAAGCAATATCAGACAGCTCAGGAACATTCCTGACCACTGAATCTGAGGTTCGGATCCAAAAAAGAGAGGCTCAGATCCAGGTGGTAGAAAGACAAAATCCTGGAGAAAAGCCAGCCAGGATAATAGGGCAAAAGAAAGAGTGGACCCTGCCTGAAAAAGGAGCTAGAAATACTAAGGGTGGAAGAATTTGTGGAATTCGAATCTATAACCACAATGATGGGTGATCGGGGTTCGTGGTGGCACTGAAGGTCCTAACGGAGCGGAAGCTGGAGGAGATGAAGGTTGGCGAACGTTTGGGTCTGGCTGGCCCTCAGTGGAAGAGGAAAAGCATTTGCGTTCTTCTTTGTCTTTGGTTTTGGGCCTGGAGCACTCTTTTTCCTTAACTCTCTTTTTCCCTTCTTTCTTGCTTTTTACAATGTGAGGGAGAAGCAGAAGTGGTTGAGAGCTGCAGTAGATCTTTCATAAGTAGCTTGGCCCTCCTTATCTGCCACAGTTCTGGTAATGAACAGGGCACAGGCCTAGCACAGCACTCAATATCTAGGTGAGCTGCACCCAAGCAAAAGATGTAGTTATCATGGGCATACTGTGGAGGCAGCTTGTGTCCACAATCAACGCACTTTTTTGAACCCCAAAAGCTTTTTCCATTCTGTACTGCAAAATACTAGCAAAAGTAAACAATACTAAGCACTAAATACCAAAGTTCCTGTAATCACGGCTACACAGATAAAAAACACACTCTCCAAAGCCAAGAACTCAGCATCCATGGGACCCGACAATATCCCAGGCTGCGTTCTACACAAACTACAGAATGAACTGGCACCCTACCCAAGTACCATGTTCAATCATTGCCTCACCTCAGGCTTTGTACCCACTGAATGGCACACCGCGACGGTTATCCCACTCCACAAAGGGGGAGCCACGACGGACCCAGGGAACTACCGCCCCATTAGCCTGACGAGCCTGGTCTGCAAGGCCATGGAACGTATCATCATGGAACTCAAACAAAGACACTGGTAATCTCCCAACTCTGGACCCTACCCAGTTCGGGTTTGTAAAAGGCACATCATGTCTCTTAAACCTGATTGACTTCTTTGAAGCAGTCACCAAAGCCATAGATGAGGGTAAGGTGGTTCACACAGCTTATCTAAATCTCGCCAAGGCTTTCAACACCACCCCCCACTCTGGACTTTTAGATAAGCTCACTAAACTAGGTATAAATCCCTAGGTCACAAGATGGGTTGCCAACTGGCTGCTCATGGACAGAACCCACACTGTGAAAGTAGCAGACTCCAAATCCGACTTCAGACCAGTGACAAGTGGAGTACCACAGGGTTCAGTCCTGGGTCCTCTCCTGTTTGGTATCTACTTTTCTGAAGTACAGGTTAACACAGAAGGTCTTTGGCTAACAAAGTTTTCAGATGACTGCAAACTAGGAGCCATAATCAAAATTCCTAATGATGTGGACATACCACAAAAAGGCCTCACTGAGACAGATGCCTGGTGTCAAAGCCATGGCCTGAAGCTCAATGCCAAAAAGTGTATTGTCATCCCCTTTGGTAAAAACTCTGTAACCATGAACTACCACATAAGTGGTAGTCTACTTAACGCTGAAAGTGTGATAAGAGACCTTGGGACACAGGTGGACAGTAATCTCTCATTTGATAATCATATCACCACAGTAGTCAGGAAATCCTTCTACGTGGCTCACCTCATCACAAAATGTTTCTCATCCACAAAAAAAGAGGTCGTTGTTCCCTTCTACTCATCACTCATTAGAGCCATTATAGAGTACAACGCCCCTTTTGGTATGTACCTCACCAAGACATCTACAACTGGAAAGGCCACAGAAATACCTCACAAAGAGGATTACTGGCCTCAAACAGATGCCCTATGCAGACCAAAACTCCAGCTTTACTCAGACGCATATCGCCTACTCAGAGGCAATCTCTGATTAACATATAAAGCTATGTCAAACCCAGAGCTGTTGGACATGCTCCACTTAAAGAAATCCCAATCTCTCCGAGCTACATGCTCTAGGGACCTAAACCTTGTCACCACAATAAACAGAACTTGCTGGAGGGATAGATTCCTGTCCCAGAGACTTCCCATACTCTGGAACAGACTACCTATCTATGTCAAACAGAGATCCTTATTAGCACTCTTCAAGAAAAATCTTGATGACTGGATGGGAAATAGGAAATTCACCCCAGGGATCACTTCTGTGGCTCTGCTCGACAGGGGCATAGGAAAATAATTTTCTTGGGTGGCGAAAGCCAGGGTACCATTTTGGCTAGGCTTATATAGGCCCTAAGGCTAATAGCCTAGTACCCACCTATAAACCTATGAACTAACAGCAGCAATACACCTACTACTACCAATACAACTGCTAAGACTACTACTACTACTAAAGACAAGGTTAAGGCACACCACAAGAAAAAAATAGGTACTTTTTTGTTTTTTAATACAAAACCACATTTAAACACCTAACACCCCACACTAAAAGACTAAGATCCTAACACACTAAAAGAAAATCGTAAAGAGCTACACTAACTTATCACACCACAAAAGACTAGTATTTCTGCAGTTGTGTCAGTAAAGGAAAAAAAAATGTGGAGGAGAAAACATCCAAAGCAGATATCCCAAGAAAAAGGCACTTATCCACAGGAGCTCTTGAACTACAACCTTTTGGCAATGGCAGGAAATGTGATTTGAGGAGAGTCAGAGCAGAGATTTATGGGTAGAGGAGGTCAAGCTCCAAGACAAAAGATTCTGATGGTGCCACTGTTGGATTCAAGTCAGATGTGATAACCCACAAGTTGGGATAGATGGAAAGACAACATCTGATGTCCATACTTACCATTTTGCCGTTTGTTCCTGTAACGGTACAGCTAATAATGAAGTACCTGATGGAGGATCATTTCAACTATATATGTCTTCATTCAGGATATCAAGGAATATATGCCTTATTAATACATATTGCACTGCAACACTGATTTTCTATACCATCTGCATGTCATGTTGAAGGGGCACCAAGCTACAGTATCCATGCCACCTTGAATAAGCCCGTTACCATCATCCTCTGCATCACAGTCATCTCCTTGTAGTGACAGCAAGTACTCATCAGGTGCTAAACTTTGGATAGTGGAAGGCCTTGCCTTACTCCTGCCACAGGACACCATATCTTTATCTCTTCCTGCACTGCGACATGTTACCATTACTTCCCCTAAGATATTTATGTCAGTCAGTACCTGATTCAGTACATTTGTTCATTATGCCCGTCTTGGACGCTCTTAGAAAAAGGGTTTTCCATACATCTTTACTGCACCCATGAGGATATGGTTTTCCTCAACAGTGAAGATTCTCTCTCTACAATACCTTCCTCTCTGATGCTGCAACGTATTTTGCTTAGACATAAACTGAAAATTAGTACCATAACCATGCCCTGAGTGGGCTGAAGCAGAATGATATGCCCCACATCTGAATAAGAACACTGTCCTTAAACAGTACTACATTTCAGTGAATTTTTATAATTTTTCCCTATTATTTCCGTGTGTGTGTGTGTGTGTGTGTGTGTGTGTGTGTGTGTGTGTCTGCCTGTCTTGACTTTCTCTGTGTCAAGAACATTAAAATATGAAGCGCCAATCTTAACAGACTGCAACATGTGTGACTAGAGTGTAGGCCTGCCATGGTGTGTGTGTGTGTGAGGGAGAGAGTCACTGGCTTACTTGATAAATGCTGTTTCACTTCAATAAATGAAATACTGTCTAATCAACTTGGTTTTGTGCAGTGCTACTGCCAGGTATTGGTAATTATGACAAATGAAAAGAATCAATACATTTGGCATATGAAACAGAACGCTTTACTCCATAATGGGATAACACTTCACAGATAAGATATAACTGATATCAAAATTGCCTATCAGTACTTTAGTGAGCTATTTCTTGAGAATCTACACTATGTATTATTTATAATATACTATTAGAAAGTGGGAGAGAAAATAAAAAAAATTGAAAAAAATGTATATAAAAACATTGAGCATAATAGCCAACCATTTTATGCATATGTAAGATGACCTAGGAGTAAAGACATACACATTTATAAACTGTCTAGATTCTAAAATTTATTCCCAAACACAACAGTAACATACAGGTAATTTAAGACACTGAAATTAACTTGGATTACACTGAAAGAGATTTATGCAAACTGGACTCAAACAAGGACATGGAGGAGGCGGAACCTGAAACAGATCAAACAGTATGATATATGTTACTCACTAGATCATTTAAGTATGGGGATAGTCCTCGAGACTGGAGATATGCACTAATTAAACCCATCTTTAAGGGAAGGGGGAATATGAAAAACGCAGAATCATGCAGGTACATACATTTACTTTCTTACGATGGAAAAAATAATGCAAAAGGTTATTTTGCATATATTACTGTCAGAATTTGAAAGGTTGGGACTTGAAACCATATATCAGCATGTATATGTTGAAAACAGATCTATAACCACTTGTAACAATGTTTTATAGCAATATCTGAACTTTTTGTGTGCATGAGGACTGTCACAGGATGAAGGTTCTGCCATTTTGGAAAGCATGAAGCTCTTGAGACTTTGGATCTCCAGATAGGTATTAAGGGAAGTTGACCTAGCACAAAGGATTTTAGGACCAAATGACTGGCAAATTTTACAGTTATAGTAACCACGTTCAGCCCCCTAAGCAAAACATACACTGACAGTGGAGGTCTTTGTAAGGAATCTGCCTTTCAGAGCCGTATTTCCCCTCTTAGCTAACATGAACAAATCTTAAAGATAAAGAAACAAGAAAAAAAAGGTTCTCCAATGGGGCACGTATGTGACCATGCCTTGGCAGTGGTAGCAACACACCTTGTGCAACACAGACCAAAGTTATTGAAGCTTCTGTGCTCATGCTAGCAGGAAAATAGTCTGAGAATTCTACTCTCATATGTCCACTTACGTACTCCTACATCCATAGGCTGAGGTCATATGGCAGACATACGCAGCATCAGGAAAGTTTTTTTTGCTTTGGTACCCAGGCAGGATGTCAGGTTACTTCCTCGGCAGGATAACCTACAAGCACTGGAATACTGCAACAATTATCTTACGAAGGACATCTTCATGATCTTCTGCAACAATATACAAGCTATAAATGAAAAAATGTGTTGTGATGTAACTTATACAGACTTAACTTCAGTGTTTAATAGGGTCATACACGTCACTGATCAATAAATTAGAACAATTAGGTACTGATGTAATCTCACTAAGATGAACAGATGCATGACTTACAAATATGACCTGGTAGCAAGTATCATAGAGCAATTGGACAGGTGAAATTCTAGGTTACAGTCAGGGTGTCCTACAGGGCTCTATCCTAGGCCCATATTTGCTTAGGTAGTATCTTCAGATCTATTTTTTTAATCTAAGGAGTTTTACAGTCTGTATACAGATGCATTAAAATGGGTAAACTGATTACATCTGTTACAGATAGCCCATGTCTTCAAAAGATCTTGATCAAATTGTCCATTGGGCACTGCAGAATATTATGTTGAATGACTGAAGGGTGAATATTTAGCACAACACACAGTGACTGAAACTGTAGATTCATTTAAGGACCTGGGTATATGGGTAGATGTAGCTTTCAGTTTTTGTAATCATATCAACCAACTGCTTAATGATGGTTATAAAACAATTTATAAAGTCTAGGAAATCAGAAATGATGAAATCATTGTAAGTTGTGAAACCTTATAAGAAAACAAGTATGAGCATGTTGGAAAAAGTACAATGGAAATATACATATGGCATCCATCCATCCTCAACCCCTTTTCCAATTCTGCACAGTGGCAATCATCTCAAGCCAAGGTTTACACCACCAGGTGGCATCCATGGATGTGAAAATTTAAGTTATTGTGAAAGACTGAAATATTTGAACTTGTAAAGTGTCTCTCATAGATACTCAAGAGGCTTCATTCAGGTGCATAGGACATTTAGACACAACTACACCTGGGAATGTTTGAGGTTATCAAAAAGTAGCAGAAAATCATCACACGGCCTACGTAGAAGATTAAATAGGAATAAAAGATGTACTAATCACTTCTCTTAAGACAGTAGCTAATGCATGGAATAGACTACCAAATTACATTAAAGCACTAGTTAAGATAACTTTTAAGAACAACATGCGCATTTATTATGGGAATGACTGTTTTGGTATAGTGACAGTCTAGAAGGTTATTACTGCCCATTCCTGAAATATTTGCATATATATGTAAGCATGTTTTATAAACGTATTACAGTCCTAACTACACACTTTATCAACTGCTCCAACTCTGGCTTCTAACAATCTTGGCAGAATCCCAGTAACCAGAGGCACGCAAAATGGTATCAACAAAATTGCAGCAAGTTTTATTTAGTTTATGAAGTTCTTATACAAAGGAAGCTTGTTGGTAGATGGTACATAGCTCTATGAAACAAGTTACTATGCACACATGCAAATGTTTCACACCTCACACGCAAGTTCATATTATGGTAAACAAGCAAAGTACAGTTGTGCAAGTAAACTTACATAACTGTAGATATTCTAATAAATCACTCTTGCAGTAGGCCAAGCTAAATGGGTCCTACCCCTCATGACATGCCAGCTTTTCAAAGCTTAAGGGTGCCTTCCACTTGTTCCAATGGTCAGGAACTCAAAATGAGCTCTAGATAAAGACAGCCAGAGCACAGATTAACTTGGAGCATTTTCTTCTATTATTGGAGTGGGGGCAAAAGCCCTGAATGAAGAATGCTATGAAACAATTCAAGAGTAAATTATAAACAAAAGGGTGTATACATCCACACAACACAAAAAAAAAACTGGCAAAATAAGTGGGCTGCAGGGCGGGAGACTACTACATCAAGAACATTACAATACCTACTGTTATGGTAAGTTTTCTTATACGACTGCACTATGTTCAACATACAGATCACTGCTGCAGTACCCCAAGCCAAACGGCTGCACTACCACAGCTAAGACAACGAAAAAAGGGAGGAGACTAATAAATGGACTCCAGGAGCCCCTGGAAAGTGGTCCTAAGCAAAGCCTGTTCTGCCCCTTAAAATGAAATCCAGTGTCTAGTGCTTTGTAAGAATTATACCTCGAGCCATCCCTTTCTAGAAAGCCACTAAAGAAACCAAAGCCCTTGTAGAATGGATCCTAACCCAGCCTAGAAGTAGCTTGTTATGTTGAGTATTACAAAAAGCAATAGCATGAGATAACCACCAGTAAATAGTCTGCTTTGACACTGGATGTCCTTTCCTCAAACTTTCATAGAAGACAAAGAGCTGATCAGCCTTCATGACAGTTCAAGTTTTGTCTAGGTAGTATCTGAGCTGCTGTGGACATCTAGAATGTGAAAAACTTAATTCTCCCTTATTCTTGGGATTTGGGAAAGAAGACAGGGAGATTAACATTCTGGCTTAAAGTAAACTCTGTGAGCATTGTTAGCATAACAGAAGGGTTAGTTCTCAAAGAAACCTTGCCCTTGTTAAAAATGAGACACAGCTGACTCAACAACAGTGCTTGCAACTCAGATACTCTGCTAGCAGATGTTAGAGCAAAGAGTAAACCATTTTCCACATTAAGAACCTCAATCCGGCCAGGTTCAAATGGAGAGGGTAAGCTTTTTGAGCTCAAAGTTTAGATACCAAGGAGAAGCCACCTGCCTCCTACATGGATAGACATGCCACACCCCTTTCAAAAGCTGTTTGAGAATGGTTAGAAAGGGGGAAATCAAAAGGTAGGCATGCAGAAATCACCGACAAATGCACCCTGATAGAGGAATAAGATAAGCTAAGAGGACAGTAACTCTCACAAATAATCAAGAACCAAGGGCAGAGGGTCCTGGCTCATGTACTGATACAAACTAAAAATCTTTTCCACTTGCAGATACAAGATCTCCTAGCAAAAGTTGTTTTTTTTTTTTTTTTGCCTCCTTTAGTATCTGTTGCACATCCATGGGAAAAGAAAATGTAACTAAAAGGTATTGAAATTCTATCGGCCAGGCAGTTATATTTCAGGTTGGGGAATAACAAACACCACCTGTCTTGTGAGAGTATATCCAGTCTGTGGGGAAGTATCTGGTAACTGCCCTTGGACAGAATGAAAAGAAAGGAGAACCACATTTGCATGGGCCAAAAGTGAATCACCACCACAATTTCTGGAGAACCCTCCTGGATCTTCAGAACAGTGGAAAGGCATACAAGCACACCCTCATCCAAGTGAATGAGAAAGCATTTGTCTTCCAAGCCTTTTTGCAAGATGTTCTGCAGAAGAATTTCTTTAGTTGTGTGTTGGATCAATTCTTAAAGGAGAACCCAAGGATGAAGTTTCCATTCTTGGGGACTGTGCTGGTCCTGCTGAGCTTGTTTGCAATTAAGTTTTGCTCTAATGGAATGCAAGACGTCTGAAGAGTCAAACTGAACTGAATTGAACTGCTATCTTCCAGGCTATCACAAAGTCTGCAAATAGAGAATGATCTGGAAGACCCTTGTTAGTTTAAGTATCACATCACATCGCAGTAGTGTTATTTGTGCAAACGTGTAGTGGTCCTGGGACCTAGAGATGATTTAAAGCTATCAAAGCACTGATCACTACTAACATCTCTGTGACATTTAAGTGCTTCTGACTGCCTTGGGGATTCCACTGAGCTAACACTTCTATCCAGTTTGAAACCACACCCCACATCAGGTGTGATATACATCTGTACTGACAGACTGGAGATGGGTAAGAAGGGAGGGAAGACCTTGATTTCAAGGGACCTGGTCTACCCACCAAAAGAATCTCAATCTTTATAAATCCAAGCACTGGGATATGAAAGGACAAAGGGTGTAGATGCTGAATCTGGATTAATCTGAGATACCACTGTATTTCTTCATGTCAGGCCTGCCAAGGGGAAACATGAGAATGGTACAGTTGTGTAAGAACTTACTATAACAGCAGATGTCCTACTAATCACTGCTGCAGTATTCCAATACTGATGGATTACCTTGTCGAGGTAACCTGATGCCCAGCTGAAAAACCTCCTAAATGATCATACATCTGGTATATGACCTATGCCTGTGGGCATAGGGGTACATAATCAGATGTAGGACTGCAAGATCTTCAGACTTTCTAAAGCCAGAAGACCCTGGAGAAGCTTGAATGAATGCAACAAAACAAAGAAAAAATTCACCTAAAAGGAGGGGACAGAAACTGCTCTCCCTTTGGTCTTCAGGGTGCACAGTGATCAATACAAACAGCAAGGGGGGAAGGATGCAATACTACAACACTGATCAGTGAGACATCTACTGTTATGGTAAGCTCTTATACAACTGTATCTGGGTCCTTCTTTATATCACTATTGCAGGATGCTAATACTGACAGGTGAATCCCAAAGCTTATAAGTTTGATAGGGTGGATCAACCAGAGACAGTGGAGCTTCCGACCAATCCCAGGAGTACGGATTGGGAAACGGAAGTCCTTGCCCTAGAAAAGCATCCAATCTTTAGTATTTTGTGGAAGTGTGAACAGAGGACCAGGTGGCTGTTTCCAAAATGGTTCTGTAATCAGTGTCTTTGTAGAAGACAAACAGAGGAGGACACTTCTCTGGTGGAATGTACTTCCACAGATGAAGACAGAGACTTGCCATGGTATGATCCAGTTGGAAATTGGATGTTGAGAGTCTGGAATGCCCAACTTGTCTTCCTGGAAGGAAACAAAGAGCTGGTTTGTTTTCCTAATGTCTTTAGTCCTATCAAGGTAAAATCTGTGTTGTTTGTGCACATCCAGGCAGTGGAGAGGCCTCTCACCCCTGTTCTACGGGTTTGGAAAGAAGTTAAGTAAATGTATAGCCTGAGAGACAACTCATTGGGCATAAAAGAAAGGCTATCCCTCAGATGAACCATACTCATACAATATAAGGAAAAGGGGGTGGTCATGAGGATTTGAAGCTCATATACCCTTCTGGCAGAGGAAGGACCACCAGAAAAAAATGTTTTCCAAGTACAAAACTTTAGAGAGGTGGAGGCTGCTGGTTCAAAAGGTGGCAAAGTAAATTTTACCAAAATGAAGTTGTGATCCCAAGGTTAAGTGGATAGACCTCCTAAGTGGATTCAAACGAAGGAAAGCCTTTAGAAACTATATGATTCCTATTTTTGATAGCAATGGGGGATTAAGTGACATGCAGGCAGAAAGATCAGACCAGTGTGCCTTTATAATGGAATAAGCTAATCCAGTTTTGAGTAGCTCAAAAAAGTAGTACAAAAACTGTAGACACACCCACCTGGTCGGGGGTCTTCATTCCTTTTTAAGACACCAGACAGAAAATCTTTTTCCATTTGGAAGATGTAAGACTTTGTAGTGGTAGGATTTCTTGCCTCCTGGAGCAAGCACCTGAAGCACATCTTCAGAAATCTGAAATCTGAAAGGAATTAAAATTCTTTCATCCACAGTGGTGTCAGGTGTTGAGATGAAGCAGAGGGCCCTTTATCTGTCTGAGCAAGTCCATTTTGCAGGACAACTTGCAGTGATGGGACTCTGGTTAAGTGAAGACATTTGAAACCATGCTGGCTGGGCCAGAAGGGAGTCACCAGGAATATTTTTGGTCTGTCCTGTTGGATCTTCAGTAGACCCTCTGGGTTAAGACGGAGAGGGGAAAAGGCACAGATGTAATTCCCCTCTCACCAGAAAGACATGCCATCTGTCCCCGAGGCCTGGGGATAAGGTGTTCTGGAACAAAAACAACTTGATCTATCAGTTCTGAGTGGAGACAAACAGATCTATTTAAGGAATAATCCATCTGGGGACTATGTCCAGGCAGACCTTCCTGTTTAGCATCCATTCATGAGTGTCTTCCACTGACCTGCTTAGAGAATCTGCAATTAAATTGTCGTTGGATGGAAAGTAAAACACAGGGACAAATTTACCTTTATAGACTGATCATGCCAGAACAGCTAAACTGCACAGCTAGTAGACCTTGCCCCCCACCCCAATGATGTACCACATGACTGTGGTGTTGTATGTGAAAATCCTGAGAGGCCATGGGTTTTATAGGTGATAAAACACTCAAAGGCCTTAAATAGGAGCTCTCATTTCTTTGACAATGGTGTGCTTCATCTGTCTGGGTGTCCACTGGTCCTAAATTGATGGAAGACCTTGCCCAAGCCAGGGGTGTAACAAGCAAATTCCATTTTGAACTTACAAGCTCTTACTGCTACCCCCCCCCCCCCTGGACACTTGTCACTTAAAAATGAACATCTCTCAAAATGCTGCCCCCCAAGCAATTAATAAATTTAAGTAAAATATTCAGCCATTCCCCTAAAACTATTAAAAATATTGTTTTTAGATTAACAATGTTGCACCTGTTATTAAAGGCATTCATTTAGACAGTTATAGACATAATACAACCTGAAAAAAGCTATGGTAATGTGATGCTCAGAAAACAATGTACTCAAGAGTACAAGTATGCCAGGCTACACACACCCTTGGTCCAAGCTCCCCAAGACAGACTTCATTCATTTGTGTGCATTTTATTCAAAAATGTACCTTACTTTGTTATATTCTCCCTTCCAAGCCCCCTTGATACAGCCTCACTACTGCAAATCAAGTTCTAGTCCCCACTTCATAAATAATATTCCCCACTGAAATCCAATTATTTTTCAAGGAATTTTCTTAAGCTCCATACTAGAAGTTTCTGGTGGAACATAAACACATGCCAGTCTAATCCTCATCCCTTGTCAATAGCCCCATATCTACTACTGTCTTTTATTTCCTCTTCTATCATACTAGAACCCCATAGACAGTCAGTATTACTACTCACCTTTCCCTTTGTCCCTGATATTACACTGAATGTGTATACTGAAATCTTTTCTTTGCCATATTCATATGCATATTTCTATCCAACTGTCTCCAGCAGCATTACTATTGCTTTTTTGTTTACAGCTGTAAGGCCATTTACATTCCACGATAATATGGAAAGAGTAGCCATTATGATAGAAAGCTGCTACTTCCACCAATTATACATGACAACTCCTTTACATGTGACATTCCAATTTTTGGCTTGCATGTATGCAGTAATGCTTTACAGGGTGATACTTTATACAGTTGCTTCTTATCTCCAGTTTGAATCTATATCACATTTTCAAAATTTTTTGCTTCAATGAAAACAAAAAAACTAAATACATTTTCAGAGCTCCCATCTCATTTTAACTCAGAACAAACACACAAAACTATGTCAAATTTCTACAAATGTAGCTTACCCCACCAGACAGCATCAGCTGCCCAAATTGATGCATGTACACACATGCATTACCCAATCTAAAATTACCCACGGTAAAGTGCATGCTACAGCTGTTTCAACTTATTTTATTTACTTATTTATTTTTATTTATTTATATTTGTTGACTGGGAGTGTCTGACTGGACGTAGGTCCATTTTCAGCGGAGGCCCGGGGAGAAAAGCTCCACAGTTAAAATAAACAGACAGTAGTAACATTGGAATACATAGCGATTAACAATTTACATAGCAATTACTTACAACATATTTACAGATGAAGAATATAGTACATGAGTAAACAACTAGAATCTTTATCTGTGAAGTACATAACAGACATTAACAAATGTTAAAATAAGAAGTTTCTGCTGTATAAGTACTAGGCTTATGAGCACCTGAGCATGCTATAATCAAGGTAGTTAGTAGAGTGGAAAGAAAGGTAGTGGTTGGATGGGGTGGGTGATATTAGAGTGGGAGTTGCAAGGGCATAGCCAGAATGTTTTTAGGTGTGCTTTTAGTAAAGTTCTGAAGTGGGTGCATGATGGTACGGAGGTAATTTTGCGTGGGAGGGAGTTCCATAATTTGGCTATAGTGCAAGAGAACAGTGCTTCACCAGCAGAGTTATTGGCTTTAGTGATCTGCAAGTGATTTTTGTTGCTGGATCTTAGTGGTCTGGTGGTGCGATAGGGTTAGAGTAGATTCTGGAGGGATGGGACATTTAGTGCATGGTTTACTAGTTTGTGGGCGAGTGAGAGTTGATACCATTGAAGGAGGTGAGGGAGTTCAAACCAGCCCAGTTCAGCAAGTGAGAGACAGTGGTGACTACGGTAGGATGCCCCTGTGGCGAATTTGGCAATTTTGTTGTAGCAGGTCTCTAGCTTGTTTAGATCGCATTGCCTTAGGTTGGTATATATTGGAGAGGCATAAAGTAGGGTGGAGATAAGGTGGGAATTTGCTAATGAAATCTTTGCTGCTTTGGTGAGAAGATGCTTATTTCTGTATAACGCTCCTAGTTTTTTGTGGACTTTCTTTATGGTCATGGATATATGAATGTCAGATTTTAGTTTATTGCCCATTTCCACTCCTAGCAATTTGGTGTGTTCAGTTGGGTATATAGTGGTGTTGTCTTTTGCTGTGATGTTAAAGTGAGAGTTGTTTTGAGTATGTTTGGTGGGTTGGAAGATGAGTAGTTTAGTTTTGTTTGGGTTGAGTATTAATTGGGCTTCGGATAACCAAGTTTCAACAGAGGAAAAGGCTTCCTGTGTGACTTTTTGCAGTTTGGGTAGGGACTGGGCTGAGCAGATGATGGTCGAGTCATCTGCATATTGTATGAGTGTGCCATGTGTGGTGGCAGAGGCTAGATTATTTGTGAAAACAGAGAAGAGTAGGGGTCCAAGGATGGATCCTTGGGGAACCCCTATGGAGACAGGTAGTTGGGGAGATATGTAATTCTGCCATACAACGGATTGTTGGTGGTCAGACAGGTAACTCTGAAACCAGCTGGTGACCGATTGTGAGAAGGATAGGTTATTGAGGACAGAGATAAGTTGTTTGTGTGGGACCATGTCAAATGCTTTAGATAGGTCTAGGAAAGTAGCAGAGGAGAGATAGCCATTATTTTTATGCTGAAGGATAGTGTTAGCAAAGGAGAATAAGGCAGTGGTGGTGCTATGGTTTGGTCGGAAACCATGCTGAGTATTGGAAAGGAGGTTGTTAGTAAGGAGGTAGTCTGAGACCTGAGAGTGTATACATCTCTATAGTATTTTGGAGAGTGGAGAGAGAATAGCTATGGGGCGGTAATTGGTAGGTTATGTGGAGGGTCCGCCTTTGTGGAGGGGAATTATATGTGATACTTTCCACAGTGTGGGAACATAACTTTCTGACAGAGATCGGTTAATCAAGATGGATACTGGGTAGGCCAGAGCATCAGCTGCGGTTTGTAGGTATTCACTTGGGAGGTTGTCTGCTGCTAATTTGGTGGGTTTAAGTTTAGTTAAGAGTTTTTTTATGTTGGAGGTAGGTACAGGAGAAAAAGAGAAGGCAGTGGGGAGATTAGTAGTTGAAGGTATGGGTTGGAGGGGAGGGGGTTTGTGTTGTTTAGCTAGTGATAGTATGGTTTGTGTGAAGTGTGTGTTGAATGAGGTAGCAATATTTTCTGAGGAGTGAGGAATGTTAGGAGGAGGGGTACTGACTTTACCTGGGTGGAGGATGGAGTTTATGGAGGACCAGAATTGTTTGGGGCTGTGTTTGGAGGAGTCTAGGGCAGATTAGTAGTATTGGAATTTGTCCTGTTTTATTAGCTTTTTGACTCTATTGCGTAGTTCTAGGAATTTCTGTCTAGTTGAGGGGGTCTTGTTTTGCGCCAGTACTCCCAGGCTTTATCCCTGTTTTTTTTTTATTTTGATTGTCATATGTTACTTTTCTTAACTCTAACTCCTTCCAGATGTGAAAAGCAGCTTGCATGCTTTCAGTAAACATCAACTTTTAACTCTAAGAAAAAGTGCACTGGCTACACCTTTACAGAAACTAAATTGTGAACAGTTCTGTTAAATGTATTAAAGTGTTACAGCTGGTAGGGAGGCTACCACTTTTTATTCCTAACAGTTTTAACTTTATTTTTCACTGTATGGTTTGCCTTTGTACCTTTAAATGTTAAATTCCTCTCAGAAAAGAGTGCTCAGAACTCTCAAGATTAACTGCTTGCACTTACAGACAGCTTGTATAAAAGCAAAAACAGTTAGCAATAAGAGAGAGAGAGAGAGAGAGAGAGAGAGAGAGAGAGAAACAGCTAATATATTCTTTCATGCATCTGCGAAGCTATGTAAATTTCTTTCAGAACACAATAAAAAGATGTCCCCTGGCCAACTTCCTGCATCTATATGGTTTTCATCTCCAATGAAAACATTTGTTAAAGGGGAAAAACAAGCTAATAAATTTGCAGACGCAAGAAACTTACCATTTACCATGCACATCATTCTGTATTACTATTTTTCTAGCGTACTTACTTAAAAAATAGGGAAGTTGTCTAGGTTAATGTCCTTGTTGAATTTTTTTTTTTTTTTTTTTTTTTTTAAACGGGGTGGATATTATCTTACATATATTATGATCAGTAAGCCTTTTCAACCCAACCCCACTCCAGCAGCCCAAGAACACATTATATAACTACTAAAATGCTTTCATCCAGCCTTTCATATCTTGTTACAGTGTAAAGTCTGTATATCTTACAACTAAGTACTTGCTTGTTTTAACATATATAGCAGTCACAGATTAGACTTCACCTCCTCACATTTACAATATCCCTGACTGTAGACTTTACAATAAAAAATGCAATTTCCACCAGAACCTTTTTGCACAAATATGAACAAAAACAGTTTTACTTACAGTAACTTCTTCATTCTCTTTGGTGTCCTTCTAAACATTAACGTTAAAGCTGGGTATATATTTACAGTCTGCCCACAAGTTTAGCAAAGTCAAAACAATAAAAAGTATTTCAGTTTTTCCTGGTTAGGGCTCGCCACAGCGGAACTCTGGTCCTCTAATGACTGGCAGTGGATTTTTACGGTACCGAGCTGCCAGCCCCACACCCAACCTTCAAAGAAGGTACACCCATTCACGTACGCACCTACCTGCATGTCTTTAGACATCACTCGACTGAGGGGAGGACATGCAGACTCCACATAGAAGGTGCTCCACCCAAGAACCGAACAGGAGAACCTCTTGCTGTGAGGCCACAACGCTAACTGCTTCACCACCTCGGCTACACCAAAGTCAACGCAATGAGAGTCTTTATCAGTCACTTTTTCATGCAAAGCCATATTTCACGTCTATTCCCATATCAAACGGGATTGATGCTTTATAGTCTCCCATTTATTTACTAATTCCAGGACTGTTTGTCTTCTTATAGATGATCTCTATCACCCAACACCAGTCTCTGGCTGAAGTGAAAAGTACTTTATTCCTAGTCGGTTCCTGTGCTTTTCTCTCCCTCTCAAGCATTTTTTATTGGAACAATGGAAAAGATTTCACTGGTAAAGTCTCACTAAAGACTTTGCTGTCAGAAAAATGAGAATCAGAGTCTCCTTCTGCTTGCTGGCGAACTCTTTTTGTTGGATGAACTGTTTTTATTTTCTTCTTAGCCTACTCTGCATCACAAATGTCTTTGATCCTTTCAGAAAAAAATATTCTGAAAACAACTGGATTCACAGCTGGAACCTCACACCTGCATCTTGACATCCCTTGATTTTTGTGGATAAACTTGTCGCATTTTTGCCCTGTAAACACTGAATAATCATTTTCCATGAACATACTTTTGTCTCCGATTTTTTTTTTATTTTTCCCTCCTGACATAATTTTGTCAGGAGTAACTCTTTCTGCTAGTATGACTGCTTCTTCACCAATATAGGTTTTGGCTACTTTCTCATGGCCAACTTTGGAGTATAAACAACATGCCATTTTAATTAACAAATCCTGCTGTACTTTCATAAAATATGGCCGGCCTGTCTCTCTCAGTTTTTCCTGGTACAGCAAAAAAGCTGAAGTTTTTCCTGCATGCTG
Source organism: Protopterus annectens (assembly GCF_019279795.1). NCBI lineage: Eukaryota > Metazoa > Chordata > Ceratodontiformes > Protopteridae > Protopterus > Protopterus annectens. The sequence continues at coordinate 1,569,618,336 of NC_056737.1, forward strand.
TGCCATTTAACTCCATTTTTACTAAACAATACTTATTCAGAAGCCATGTCATGCTCAGCCGACCAGCCTTTTATTCATTTCAGCCTCTGATTTCTTGAAGATTTATCAGTTCACCTAAACAGCTAATTAAAGCTTTTCTAGTTTTCCAGCCTTTAATTTGAATTGATACATTCATTTTGTGCGTCATTCATTTTAAACACCTCTGACTGAACAGGATTTTTTTTTCCACTACATTACTGGAAGCCATCTCCTGTACCAGTGATGAAACCTGAACTGCTTTTTGCTAAAGAGCTGTAGGATTCTTCCCAGTCATACTTTCCTCTTCTTTGCTGGTTGATTTTCTCTCAGATTCTCCAAGCAGTGTAATTACTAGCTAGTCACCAGATTTTAGCCAAACTGACAGGTTCACGGGATTTATTTTTTTTAAGTTTCTGTTTTCATACTGAAAGACCTCAAACTAAGCCACTAAGCAGTGGGCAGCCATCTTGGAAGTCTGCATAAAAGCCCTTTTAAAGAGTGTCTTTTGCCTTTTGAGTCCATTTTGCTTACAGCCACAAAGCTTACAAATGGAAACTGATCAATCAAATGTCAGACTATAGGATGAAGCTTGGCAGCTCATAGCCTTAAACTTCTGTGCTAATATAACTGATCTCTAGAACTTTTTTAGTATTGACCGTTATCCTAAAATAACTTACATTTTTACCATTTTAACTTAGGGTGGTGGATGTTACCAGGTTGTAGGGGGGTTAAAGTGACAACTCTGCCTCCGTTTTGGTCTTAAGTTTCACACAGCAGCACATTTCTTGTTTAAACACAGTGCAAAGTAATCCTCTTTTCTAAGCATTCCATTAGCTATGGCTACACAACAATGCAAGTGATGGAGTATTTAAATTATAAAGAATTTGAATTATCGCAATTCAGGCAATTACTTAATAAATACGGACATCAGGTCAACACAGCACTTTAAGAAAAAACTCAACTTACTTATCTGGGGTTTTTACCCTGAAAGTTGCATTAAGTGCTTTTAGCCGGGAGTCAGCCTAAGAAACAATAAGGGAAAATAATGTCATATTTTACAATGCATGGAAGAAAAATATCATCTACAAAAACAGAGAATTGACTGTAATGTTCCAACTAACTAACATCAATGGAATTAAATATTCTACCTAGTGTTTTAACTAGAACCTGTGCAGCAGTATGATTTGACATGTAAAACAGAAGTACAAAGCAGAAAAATGAAAGTACAAAACTGAATCATTTTGCAAAATAAGACATTTAGACTACTATGACTCTAATCTTTTGCAAAAGACATAAGCTATTAAGTCTATCTGATAAGATGTGAATGTCAAAATTATGTTTCTATTTTTGTTACTTTTCTAGGTGCAGAGATGCAAATGCATAATCCTCCCAGCAATCATACTGTAAACTTGCTGGATGCACTGCACCAAAAACTAAGAATCTGCAGAGACAATTGCTAAAACTATGCCCTTAATAGCTGGTAAGCAGACTGTAAACTTATGGATAATCTTTAGAGTGAGAAATAATATTGGCAGAGCACATCTGAAACTCAGCAATCAGAAACAGAAAACTCCATGAAGAAATGAGGAGGGCCTTCTCTAAACTGAGTGACACTTGTGAATTAGGAAGTGACCAGAAGTGGCAGCAAGTCACATGTACGCAAGCCAATGTCAGTTCACATAAGTGCCCATACTTAAGCAAGTGAGGTACCAATCATCAAGCAAGCCAAGTGACACACACAACTGGTAATCAGAAAAAAAACAAGACTTTCTAAAATAAATGAAAATATGCAAGATACTGGACTGGATTCTAACAAGCATGTTTCTCACATTCTTGCATTACACAGAGTGGGAAACTGCTTAATTGGTAAATAAGAGTTTTGATTAATTACTTATTTACAACAAAAAATATCGTACTATCATGTTTTCAAAGAAAAACTTTTATTTATAGTTCATACAATACATAATTTCATCACACCCCTTTAACAAGCAACTATGAACCAGTAATCATTTGAAATATTGGGACCCAATACAGCAAGTCCCAAAGTGCTTAGACTGAATGGCCAAAAATAAGGTCTTATATGTACCAAGTCCAAGATGGCCATTTCTCAGAATACCAGTAAGAGTGAAAGGGAAGGTCTACAAGAAGGTAGTGAGACCAGCTATGTTATATGGGTTGGAGACAGTGGCATTGACAAAAAGGCAGGAGTCAGAGCTTGACGTGGCAGAGTTGAAGATGTTAAGATTTGCACTGGGTGTGACAAGGATGGACAGGATTAGGAATAAGTATATTAGAGGGTCAAGCCCAGGTTGGAAGGTTTGGAAACAAAGCCAGAGAGGAAAGATTACGTTGGTTTGGACATGTGCTGAGGAGGGATGCAGAGTATATTGGGAAAAAGATGCTAAGGATGAAGCTGCCAGGTAACAGGAAAAGAGGAAGGCCTAAGATAAGGTTTATGGATGTGGTGAGAGAGGACATGCAGGTGGCTGGTGTGAACAGCAAGATCCAGAGGACAGGAAGAAATGGAAGCAGTTGATCTGCTGTGGCGACCCCTAACAGAAGCAGCCAAAAAAAGAAGAAGAAGAAGATTCCCTTTTCTCTGCGGAACGGTAGTTTCAAAGTTATATACGTTTGGGGGTGAGGGAACTTGCCCCCTTCAAAAAATAAGTGTAAAGGAGAAGAGCAATGTTCAAGATTCACTTTTCTCCTGCATTTCCAGACTTTTTCCCCTGGAGTGTCAGCACTTGGCATTTAGACTGCCAACATTTCAGCAGGGAGCCCTCTGAAACTTTAAATATATAGTACACCTTGCTCATTAATTTATGTTCTATTGATTTTAGATGATGTTGACCATACAGAAAATTTGTTGCATTACTGCATTTACAAAAAAAAAAAAAAAATTTAATCAGATGGAAATCTGTCAGCTGTGAGAGACAAGTCTACATTATTACCCCTCCATGGTTATACAGTGTGTGTGTGTGTGTGTGTGTGTGTGTGTGTGTGTGTGTGTGTGTGTGTGTGTGTGTGTGATGCTGACACTACCACTGCTTTCACTCTACTCTGAACAGTGAGGAATGACTCGATTTGTTCATGACCAAAAACAAAAGGCTACTTTGTTAATCTGTAAAGTCCAGTTAATTTTTCAGCTGAACTTGTGGACTGTAGAGTAAGCCATTTTCTTCAATCCACTGAATGAGTATGTTGCACCAATGGTTTAGGCTCTACTCAGGGCTTCCAGAAGAATAATAACTAGTGCACACAAACACTGTGTTATAATTACATCAAAAATATTCACTTAATAATAAAACTGTTGTGTCAATGTATGGTCTCCTTTAGAAAGCTATTTTTTGCTTTTAATAATAACTGATTACTCCTCATTATCTGTACACACATTCTCCTCAAGCTAGTCATTAATCAAATCATCATGCTCAAACTACATAAAGCCAGAGGAAAGACCCAGCACAGCAGCTTTTAGATGCATAGGGTCAGAGAAAGGTAGGTGTACTCCCAAACTCTATTGTTCAGATATTCTCACATTCAAAAAGATCCATCAGAATCATCTGGAGACCTTGGAACAAGCTTCACACTTAGCAAATGTTTTTCTTTCTGTTTTTATGCAGCAACTGCAGAACAGGCATAGAGGACTTCATCAGTTATTCTTACAACCTTAATAACAAAGGTAAAGCGGACTGTGCAAAATCAACCAAGAACTGAAGCACAAGCACAAAAAACATCTCACTCTGCACCACAGTAATAGAAGAACACATAGGTTCATAGGTTCATACTAGGCTATCTGCCCTACGGCATTTATAAGCCTAGCCAGTGTGTGTTTGGCTTTCGCCACCCATTTTAAATTATTTTTGCTATGCCCTTTTTCGAGGTTAGTATACTGTGCCTCTGTCTAACAGTGACACAGAAGTGATACCCGGGGTAAACCTACGATCTCCCATCCACTCATCAAGATTCCTCTTGAAGAGAGTCAATGAGGGACTCTGCCTAACCTGGACTGGGATTTTATTCCAGAGTGAAGGGAGCCTCTGGGTTATGAATCTGTCCCTCCAGCATGTCCTATTTATTTCAGTGCTGAGGTTCAAGTCTCTCGAGCGCGTAGCTCGATGAGATTTGGATTTTCTGAGGTGCAGCATGTCCATTAATTCCGGGTTGGACATGGCTTTATACGTCAGGCACAGATCGCCTCTGAACAGGCGGTATGCCACTGAGTAGAGCTGGAGTTTCTTTAACCGGGCAGCATATGGCATCTGTTTGAGCCCTTTGATCCTCTTGGTGAGGTACTTTTGGGGTCTTTCCAGTTGCTGCAGGTGTCTGGTAAGGTACATCCCAAAAGGGGCATTGTACTCAATTATGGGCCTGATGAGGGATGAGTAAAGAGGCACGATGACCTCCCCTGATCTAGATGTGAATCCCATCACGATTAGGTGGGCTATATAAAATGTTTTTCTAACCACTTTGGCCACATGGTTGTCAAATGAGAGATTGCTATCAACTTGGGTCCCCAAGTCCCTAATTACTTCTTCTGTACTTAATGGATTACCACCTATGTGGTAATTTGTGGGCACTTTGTTTTTGCCAAAGGGGATGACTATACACTTTTTGGCGTTTAGCTTGAGGCCATGGCTCTGGCACCAGTTGTCTGTTTCTATGAGGCCCTTTTGGAGGATGCTTGTGTTGGCTGGAGAGTCGATTATGGCGCCCAGTTTGCAGTCATCTGCGAACTTGGTCAGCCACAGTCCTTCCCTGTTGGCCTGTACCTCCGAGAAATATATACCGAACAAGAGAGGTCCCAGGACTGAGCCTTGTGGGATGCCACTTGTAACTGGTTTGGAGTCTGACATGGCTCCAGCAATTCTAACCATGTGGGTTCTGTCCTTGAGCCAGTTTGCAACCCATCTAGTGACATAGGGGTTTATATTTAAGCTAGTGAGCTTATCTATAATGCCAGAGTGGGGTATTGTATTGAAGGCTTTTATGAGGTCCAGGTAGGCTGTGTGGACCACCTTCCCCTCGTCAATGGCCTTGGTGACTGTTTCAAAGAAATCGATCAGGTTTAAGAGGCAGGATCTGCCCTTAACAAAGCCGAAATGGGTAGGATCCAGTGTCTGTAGGTCCCCAATTTCTTTATTTATGAGGTCCATGATGATCCTTTCCATAGCTTTGCAGACCAAGCTAGTCAGGCTTATGGGGCGATAGTTTCCAGGATCCGTTGAGGCACCACCTTTGTGGTGAGGGACCACTGTTGCTGTACGCCACTCTTTAGGTACATATCCTGTAGTAAGGCTGAGATTGAACAGTAGTTTTATGTTTGGGTTTAGCTCTTCTTGGAGTTTATGTAGGGCGCAGCCCGGGACACAGTCTGGTCCCATTGATGCTGTGTTTTTTGCTTTGGAGCATCTGAGATGTCAGGGGGGCAGCACTCTGCTGGGATAGATATTTGCCCTTTTGGTGGGGAAGGGGGGGGTGAAGTTTGTGCTGAACCTGTCAGCTAGGATGTTGGCAATGTCTGTGGGTTCAGTGTATTTTTTGTCATTTTGGACTAATTCTGAGCATATCTGGGAATTCCCACCCAGGTTCCTAACATAACTAAAAAAAGCCTTGTGATTATCCTTAGTGTCCTGTGCAATTTTTCTCTCAAAGCTGGCCTTAGACGATTTTATGAGTGCCCGTAGTTTTTTTGCTAATACTGATCAGAGATGCCTTCCCTTTTTGGGATTTTGCTCTATCATGTAGCGCCAAAGAAAACTAATGTAATTAGAAAATGAAAAATAAAAATAAATAAATAGTATAATAAAACATTGAGCATTTCCGTCTTAAACACTTTTCAGACTTCATCAAAACTCTGAATTCTGGTGAAGTCTGAAAGTGTTTAAGATGAAAGCGCTCACTATTTTTTCACATCATTAGTTTTTTTTTGGAGCTATGTGTTCTATTACTGTGGTGCAGAGTGAGACTTTTTGTGCTTAGTGTTGCAACCCTCTCACTTTGTGTGAGATCTGTAGCTTCTCCAAAGGATCCAGAGAAACAAGTTCCTTAATATGACTCAATTGTTTCATTGTGAATATAGTCCCAAAAATGTTTCAATGAATGCCAGTCCTGTGACATAGAGGGATAAAACCCTATGACCCAACTGACGCAGGTTCAGTTAGCAACTTGGGTGGCTGAGGCACTGGCAGGGAAGGATGGGTGACAAAAACGCTCACTGATGGAAGGCATGCTCCATACAGCGAAGTAGCCCTAATACACTGCCAATGAAAGAGCGGGGGGGGGGGACGACAGGGAGATAAGGGTAGGCCATAATAACCCTATGAAGCAGCAGAAGCAGTTGCCAACACCACCAAACAAAATGCCCACAAAATCCATGTCAGTCCCGGCTTAGGCTTACTCAATGTCTGAGGGAGGAAGAAGGAGCAGACTGACCCGGTGATGGACAGGGGCACAGGAACAGCTAGAATTCAGGCCGACTGAGGGCTACCTCTGGCAAGATAACCCAAGTGTGATGACTGCAACAGTGAAACATGAAGAACATCAGCTAGAATAACTGAAACAGGAAAGTGGGGAAAAAAACGCACACACACACACACACACACATTTATAAAGAATGCAGCAAAACCTTAGGTAGTCTTAGAGAAGCAAACCTTTAAGATGCCTTGAGGTTAAATTGCAATGACTGGAGTGATGACAGTAGCAGAGATTCCACACTAACCTCCGTCTCAAACTTACTCCTGCAAGATCTATTTGTGAGGAGCAAAGACTTTATTTACGATGCCTTAGGAAGAGATGAATTAAACATTTTTGCTTCCAAGTCCTTTTTTTGGAACATACAACAGTAAATATGGAAAAACACTAATCTTTGAAAGCTGCTTCTTCTCAAAGTCCTATTCAGATTTTCTTGTTCTTCCACTAAAAAGCCATTCCAAACATCATCAAAGTCAAGATGATCAGTATCACCCCTTACCTTTGTCTACCATAGCTGAGAAACGTGAGACAAGTACAGTCTTCACAGTGACACACAGCACTGCCACACAGTTTTATTGTTCAAACACTTGTTCACATTCTCCACACCCATAAAATCTTTTCACCAGTATGTGATCCTTTCAATTGACTACATGCAAACAAGTGAAATTTCAAATTATTGTTTTCCATTTTAATGTTCACCCAGTGACCCATGACACCAAGATAGCCTATTACCCTGATCAGAAGTCCGCTAACATATTTGCATCTGTGAACAGCACCTTTAATTTTGCCTGTCCTTCAGACCCCATTTTGTCAATCTTTGTAGCGATGGTTCACTGGCCTATAAGATGGTAAAACAAATCTACAACTGACAATTTCTATAATTGGGAGTGGAATGTTACACTTTACAATCAAATCTGATAATACAGTGTTAAAGACTACTCTTTTGTTGAGGATGGTTTACAGAGTAAAACTGCACAACTCCAGACTAAATGAATAAAGTGAATGTTGTTGAGGGTCACAGCCAATGGGTTTTTTATTTTGGAGACTATCCTTACATATGCACTAATAAAAATTTGAAAGATAACGAAGTTAAAACTTCAGGATTTGGAGAAATTGTCACACTATAAACTTGCATTAAATAGGTATATACAGTTAAATGTTTCAGTGAATATTACATTAACAACAGACCCCCCATTTGCTATTCTAAGGGGGTGATATGTTTTTACATTTTGAATTTCAATAGTATTTATAAAGTTTCTTTCCTTCACTGACTTTTCCCCTAAAAAGCTGTACTTTAAATTCCTATGTTATTGCAATACTAAAACAAGTAAGTTTTCCTTTCTTTCCTGATCACTTTAACCTCCTTCCAAAGTGACTACTAAAAGCTGATGCAGTTGAACATTGGTACCAAAATTGAACTGCTGTCTCTCCACATTAATGCACTTGACTACTGCTGTATATTCCCTGCTGTTTCTTTTCTTACCTGGCAGTGAGACAGTGACACTACAAAACTCACTTACTTCCACTACATGTAATGAAGAAGATAATGAAGGACAAACACGAACAGCTATAGGTGATCCTATTATTTGTGTGTAGGAGATACTCAGGAAAGCCTTTGAAGAGTGCTGACACATGTGAGCCACTTCCACAAATATGGACAAAAATGATGTGTTAACATAAAAATTGGATTTTGCCATTTTATTTAATTAAACAAAAATGTTTACATTGATTAAAATATGTTTTACTGTTCATGTGGAAATACTTTCAGATCACAGTGGCGGCTGTATTATATCAGGCAGCGGTTCAACTTTGGAACCACCCCCACCCCCGAAAATAGCATTTGAAAAAGAATACTTTATGAATAAATACAAACACCAGTAACATTTTATGCAGTATGCTAACTGCTTATTTTTATATATGCTCAACAAGCTGCATTCCTGTATTACAATGTTTGTGAGGGATGGATGTTAAGTGCTGTAGTGATGGCAAACTTACAGCCCCATCAGTAGGTGACTGCAGACTGATGGATAATCAGTGGATCAAAAGGATAGAAAATGACTGTGTATTCCTAACACCAAATCCCACAAACCACAGAGATGCCAAAAATCAATAGGTTGAGCAAAGTCCAGCAAGACAGAACAGAAATAAAAAATATGCAAACACAGTCAACTGTGTTTCTAGAGTACAGATACTGCTATAATCTGTCAGTGAAGGGGGGGGGTTAAGATGTAAAGTTAAAAAAAAAAAAGCTTCAAATCGTTTCTGAATGCAATCTTAGAATTGTAGCAAACTAACTTGTTTATTTACTTCCACTGACACTGTTAATTGGAATAGTCCAACTGAGCGGATAGCCCCTCTTCATTGGAGTCCCTGCCAGAGAAGCTCCACACACAATAAATTTATAACAGTAGTAATTAAAGGTGTGCAGTGATATGTTGAACCAGATACCAAGATCTTGTAATCTGCATTATATACAGACTGTTCAGGATTAGTCATAAGGTCATTACCCAGATTATAACAAATTAGTATGAGAGGAGAGGATCACAAGGCAAATTAGGACAACAGCAAAGAATGGGAGGTGAGTGATGGAGGTCAGTTTGCAGTACTGCTATTTAGAGAAATTCAGGGAAGGATAGAAAATGAAAGTTATGTACTCACCAATCACAATAGAACTGTGCTGTCCTTTCCATCTTGTTCAGTGGGTTATCGGATCTGAGACCAGCTATATACTAAAGACTTCAGCCCCTGAGCCGCCTCCTCTGTCCTTAATACCCTGGCCTGCTAGGATTACCAGTTTTCCCCTCTTTGCACAAGTTTCCACCATTTAATCCCAAAAGAATACACTAAGGATTCTAACAAAGGAGGAGCACAATCCTCCTCGACATGGTCATCCCATGATCAAGATACACACTTACAAGTCAAGGGCAGGTGGGAGGGAAGGTTGAATCAGACAGAGACAGACAACACAGACCTATCGTTTTGGTGATTAAATAACTTTCATATCTGATGCTGTCTTTTCTGTCTGGGTTCAACCTACGGGAGACCGTCCCCAGCCATGTAAAACCACAGGGAGTTCCTACAAAAGCAAACTGAGCAATACGGTATAACGAAGAAAAGGCTTTAGATCTTGACTGAATATCCAATTTGTAGTGGAACACAAACGTGTGAGGACCTACCCAATTAACAACAGCACAATCATCCAAACCAGCTATGGAGCAAAAAAGCTATAGAAGTAGCCATAGCTCCAGTACAATGTACTTTTGGCTTACAAAGCAAAGCCTTCACTTTCAAGCTATATCCAAATGAAATACAATCCGCCAGCTACTTGGACAAAGTAACCTTAGACACTGGCACACCCAACCGGGCCTTTGAAAGAGAGACAAATAACTGATTAGACTTCCTGAAAGATTCAGTTATGTCCAAATAAAACCACAATTGCCTGCGGACATTGAGATAATGTAGTAAATCCTCTCCTTTATTGGAAAATTCAGAAAAAAACACCAGCAACTGAAATGTCTGATTCAAATTGTTCTCCTTTACCACCTTTGGGAGAAAGTAAGATCCATTCAAACAGACACCTGATCTTTATGAAAAAAACAAATACAGAGATACTGAGGAGAGGGACTGTAGTTCTGACACATGCTTGGTAGATGTAACAGCCACCAAGAATAAGGCCTTCCAAGACAACTACTCCAAGTCAACCATAGCTGATGGCTAAAATGGAGGTACAGTGAGCACTTGAAGCATAAAAGGCAAGTTCCACTGCAGAACAGGATCCTTAACCAGAGGACATAACAAAAAAGTTCCCTTGAGAAAGGCCTTAGAAATTTTTAGAGTTGCCAGTGGCATATTATCTTTGCCAATGTGAAAGTTGGAAACAGCTGTCAACTGTACTTTGATAGAAGAGTTGCTGGATCCTGAGTGAAATAAGTATGCAAGAAAGTCCAAAATCACCTCAAAAGGAGCAGAGAAAGGATCCAAGGCTTTAGAGTTAACCCAAAAAGTGAAACATTTACACTTACTAGCATATACTTTACAGGCAAACACATCTGAGATGATGACAAAATATGATGAAATCATTTACTGCCAAACCTTCATGGCCTCCCAACAAAGGAGACAAGAACGGGTTCCTCCCTGTTTGTTCAGATACAAGACGACAGACATATTTGTCCATCTGAACTGAGATCACACCCTTGGGGAGACCATCCTGAAAGGACTGCAATGCAAGGACTGCTCTCATCTCAAAGACGTTGACGTGATGACTGGCCTCGGGCATGGACCAGGTCCCTTGGACAGTCCTCCCTATGAAATGCCCCCCCTCCACCCTAAGAGACAGATGTGCATCATGACTGTACCAATTGGGGGGGGGGGTTTCCTGGTGGACACCAGGAGAGACTCCAACCACCATTTGATTTGAAATCAAATCACACGAAGGGAAACTCCATCAAATGAGTCAATTAAGACCACTGCACAGTAAGTGTCCACTGGAGAGCTCTCATGTGCTACCCCCACCAGGGGAACTAAGCAGATGGCGGCTGCCATTCAACCAAGAGCTTGAGAACAAGATACGCCAGGGGCTTTCTGTACAACAGCAAGGAAGTGGTTTGGCAATGAAAGGTAGACACTCTGGAAGCTGGATGCTTTGCAATTCGAAAGACTGTCCAAGTGACCACATGAATTTTAGTGTCACAATGGGGGTGAAGACTAGTTTTTTGATACCTGACCATGATTTCCAAGAAAGGGCAAAGCTGGAGTAAGGTGCCCCTGGCGCTGACTAATGGTGTCCTTGTATAGGCTGTTACAAGCCAATCATCCAGGTAAGGGAAGACCTGGAACCCCATTCAGCTTGAGCCAAGCTACTATGACTGCCATGCACTTGGTGAACACCCCAGAGGGTAGGTGTGGGAACAGTGCATGAGACCAAAGGGCAGTGCTCTGAACTGAATGATTGGCTCCCAGCTACAAGTTTAGAAACCTCCTGGAATGCATTGCTATCTTTATATGATGGTAGGCATCCTTAAGGTTGATGAAGCACATCCAGTCGTCCTTTCTCAAGAGAGGCAGAATGGGCTGAACAGTGACCATCCGGAACTTAGTCTGTTTGACAAAGCGATTCAACTTGCACAAATACAAAACTTGCCTGAAGTCCCTGTTCTTCTTTGTAACCAAAAAGAACTTTGAATACACAATAAACTCCGGATCTGTGTTAGTAAATCAAGTCATCCAAGAGATCCCACCAGACCAACAGCTTCTAAATTTCAATGACTATCTCCCTTCTTTGATGGGGTAGTACATCTAGATGATGTTTGGGATTTACTTTTGGTGCATTAAAAACTGGAATCATGTACACCTATGCATCTGAAGTGATGACCTCCAAAGCTTTCAGGTGCACAGTCAAACGACCCTCGACTGCCTCCAGAGTTGGAGAGGTGGGCAACCTATAAAGATCGCTGAAAGTGTTTCCCACAGAGAGCTTAGTGGAAGCCCTGTTCTACAGACCACCCCTGCCATGTGGGCAGTGTCCACTGTGGTTATCCCCCCCGCCATGCCGGGGTGGGGGTACCTTCCAAAGGAGCTTCCTGAAAAGTCTGCTGTGCTTTTCTAAAAAAAGAGACATTGTCCCCCTTCTGGTTCCAAGAGGAGGTCCACTGAAGGGTAGCAAATGTTAGACAGTAATTTTCCGTCCTGCTTGCTCCTGGTTAAAGTGTTGTTAACCTTAAGCCCAAAAAATGACAGAGTCATCATAACTTGAACCAACACGCAAAATTACACAATCTTATCCAAGCATGGCAATGCATGGCAATACTGGCACCAGCAGCTCGGGAATGTGCCATAAGCAGAGTTAGAAGGCAAGAACACAACACCAATAGACTGCAAGGTGGGCAACTGAATCTCCAGCATCTTTTGAGACTCCAGTGTCTACTGTGTTTCATCCACTCTCAACACTTCTGAAAGAATGTCCTACTGAAGTCTCTCGCAACAAGTGAGTTAGCTAGTATAACTCTGTCAGTACAAATGCGGCTGGGGTGTAGGAGAACTTCCGTAACCAGTCCAAAGCCCAGTTCTCCATACTTCGGGATGAACTGATGAACTTTCTTCCAAGCTGTCCCTCTTAGTGGCTGCCACCACTACAGCAATATCAACAGCAGGAACCAAGTCCAGTGTTGCCGGTCCATGGGAAGATCCAGAATCTTGTCCAGTTTCTTCAGAATTGGTTCCACTGTTTTGGGTTCCTTCCTGGCCCCCCAGGCTAGGTCAATAAGTGTGTAAGGAGGGGAACTACCCAGGTCTTGGATGGGCCCACTCCCGAATGCCTCCAAAAATACAAACTCCTCCAGAGCGAAGGTGGGGCTTCAGAAAAAAGCTCCAAAAGATCCCCAAAAGAGATGCAATCCTAGGGAGATTTATGGTACCCCTCTACTTTGAGGTCAGCATCCTTGGTGAGAGATTCCTCTGAAGAAGCTTCTTTTTGCACCACCTCTTGCCAGAGACTTCCCACCCCGGAGAATCTAGGGAGGGTCCTGAAGAGGCAGAGGGCCCTCAGGGCAGGGTGGATTGGAGGCCATCAGGAGTGGACTGTCTCAGAGCAGGCTGATGAATGTCCACAAGCACAGAAGTCGAAGATGCAGGGATATCAGTTGCAGCCAACCACTCTGTTCCCTAACAGAAGAACATCTTCTCACTTTCTGCCTTGGATGTCGTAGAAGGTGGCACTCCAGAGCCTGCACATCTAGGATCTGGAAATTCTAAGGCCATACCAGACACTGGAGCCACTCCAGTCTGCCCTGACACCAAGATCAGAGCCACACTATTTACAGCAGAGGCACTAAGGGGGAGGGATGACTCTGAAACATGACACGTTGAACTCTACCAGGAAACCCTGTCTCAAAGTGTTGGTCTTGATGTCTGCTCAGCTTCAAAACTGCCAGAGTAGCCAAAACCAAGACCAGGGTAGCAGCTGACATTGGCCAACCTGTCGGATCTGTCCCTAGAAGTGGTAAGGAAACAGGCTCCAGTAACCTCAGAACTGTAGGGCCAAAGTGAAGAAACAAGCTTGATGTAGTCAAAGCCTCTGGTCGAGGGCCTAAAGCCGATGGGATCAGTCCCAGCTGTATCTGGGCTTGTATGAAGGATCACATCAGCTGCCCAAGTCAGTGGGTCTTAAACACTCAACCGAATGGGACAATGAAGTCAGTGATGGAGATTTGGAGGCTTGCCTACTAGTAAACCTCTCCAAGAACCAGATCCAGACCAGAGTGGCTTGGATTTGTGGTGAAAAATGCGACCACTCCAGAGAAGACTCTCATGCAGTAGATGGGAAGAAGGGTGAAAAGGCTCTGCCCAAAGGGCTCCTTTTGACAAGAAAGGACTCAGGACACTTAGCATCAGTGCCATGGGAAACTGGGTTCAAGCTGTTGGATCGGACAATGGTGCTGAAGCCACTGGAGGACCCAAAGACACTGCGAGCTTAAAATCCAGTAAACAGGACAGAGAGGGAGCTGACAGTTTGTGGTCCTCTTTTAGAGGTCTGGGGTCCTTGGATCCCTCCAAACAGCTCCAATCTCCTTTGTCGACCCTACCAGAAAGAGTGGAAGAGGAGGAAGAATCATCCACTGGCCACAGACCCTTCAGGACCAGCTTGGTCCTCCTCTCATTCACAGCTTGGGTGCCACACCTTTCGCAGATAGCACACTACTTGCCAGTATTGGGATTAGTACTCCTGCCTATCTATGCATGTTTATTATAGTGTTATGCAGTTACCGCACGCACTATAGAGCTTACTACTGCGAATCAAGATGAGTGTCCCCACGACAATAACTGCACTGATCATACGCACCTTGAGAACGGAGCTTGTGGCCACATGCCACACACTTCTTAAAGCCCTTCTCCATCTCAACAATCTAGACTAACTATTAAACTACAAGAACTATACAAACCACACCCCCCCCCACACACACACACACAATATCTTACTGAAAGAAAAACAGTAATGACAAACTCACGCACACAAGGCTGCACTCCCTAACCTAATGAACCAAATCTGCACTACCTAACTGCTAGCAAGAAAATAACACCAAAAACCACTAGCAGCAAATAGCCACACTAGGATAGAGGAAAGGGGAAACAAGGTTTACCTAAAAGGACTCGAAAAAGGATACATCCCAATGGAACTTGAGACTAGGCCACTGTCTAGTAGAGGGTGACAAACAAGATCTGAGGTAATTCTAGTATGGCGGGGTATTATGGGTAGAGAAGGCACAGCTAGGGGGCTGAAGTTGTTAGGATATGGCTTGTCTTGGATCAGAGTTGGATCTGATGACCCCAAGTTGAACCAGACAGAAAAGGCATCAGATCGTGACATAAACACAGATGAAATTATTCATAATTGAAAACCACAAAGCCACCTGAGTGGGAAACAGTACTTCTAGTGTAAATCCTAATTATTATTTATTACTTCAGGATTTCTCCACTGTCATTTTTTTTGTCCCATTCCTCTCTGCACTTGCTGTCCGACCACAGGTTCCTACTTGCAACACTGAAGATTAGTCCCAAGCTGCAAGCCATCACTGCTGCAACATTAATACTTGTATTAAAATATTTCATACTTATTTAATAAACAGTAAATTTACCTACCATTATGACATTTAAAATGCTTGATGAAATTTAATTTATCAATGTAGTCCTGTGCATTACGGTTTCTTATTTTACCATCCACATATCCAAATACTTCTCTACACATGGATAGCTCCTTCCGTCACAATCAACTTCAGATTTTTTTTTTTTTTTGGCATCAGCTAACCACGAACATTTAAGACTTGGACAAAGGTGAGAGAAGGACTTTTGACTTTTCTTAACAACTCTGACACTATCAGTCTTCTAAGAAATATCAAATTTTCATCTAGTCTAGTAAGAAAATACATCACTAGATAAATATACATATGTACGAATTTCAAATCTTTATGAAGTCATTCACTTCTCACCAATTCACATCCTTTATCCATGAGCAACATGCAAGTCCAACCTTTGGAAAAGAGTGAAGGTAAACTCCAAATTTGTTTCTTAAAGACAGGAGTGAAAAAACAGGCACCCCTATATATGAACAAGGATTCCCTTTTATGACAAAGTGTCTGCTACAATGGCGAAAAACGTGTTTAAGCAGCTTGACACTGACAGTTAAAACTTACTGGTTTAAATACAAATTCTGACACTACATTTGGAAGCAAATAAATGTTGCTCCTCTAGAGCATCCAAATCCTTGTTAAACAGATGCAGCTTTCTACTGATAACAGCATGAAGATCCTACATCCCTCACGCAGATGCAACTACACCCAAGAAGAGTACCTCCCAACAGATGCAGTTCAGACCACCCAGCTTTGTGACAGAAATGGGTGAAGTCTTCAAATGAGCACAAACAACGCAAGTACTACAAGCTCAAGCACTGAAAGAGCCAGGCAGGAAGGATAGTAGTGAGCAGCTTACACTTACCCATGCTGGGAGAGACAGCTAGGCCCAGTACTGTAATGACATCTAGTAAAGGCTGGCTGCTTTCAACTACAGGAGGAGGAGCAACCAAAATGTGATGGAAAACATGTCCACCAAGCAGCATATGCTGCAGATGGAAGTGGGCACGTACAGTAGTGCACATGTATAGGGGGCTGGTAATGCAAGTCACACCCATCAGCTACTGCAAGGATCCGAGATTTACAGCGTGCACACACGCACACAGACACACATGCACAGACGCACACAAAATCCCTGTTGGCTACCTGTTTCCCATGACCAGCTCTAGCCCTAATGAGAAATGAGTGACCCAAGTAGTGGCAGGTGGGCTGCTGGCAGGCAGGGAGAGCCCCAAAAATAAGACAAACCTCAATGCTGCTGAACAAGCAGGTTTAAAAAAAGAATGGGAAAACTTCTCAGCTATTACATTAATGTCTTAAGAAGGAAAAGGACTCTTCAAAGGTGAGTGAAAACCAAGCCCTTTAAGGAACTGCTAAACCAGCTGGTGCTAAATGAAAAGTGCTACCCTCCATTAAGCCTTAACAGGCACAGACATGCCCTTTATCCATTTCATAAATGAAACCTAAATTATTCAGGTGTTTGTAACAGGTCAAGATCACCTGCAAACTGAAAGAATGCTGGGGCACAGGATAACCCTAAGCCTTCCCAACACCTTCCCAAAGCAACTATAAACTTGCCATGCTCACCACTGTAACTCTCAAGCAGACACTGTGACGGCTGATCCAACATTATGTCTCCACAATTTGATTCACTGAAGGGTTGATGTCGAAGGCTAGCCCTAGCAGCAAGAATTAGAAGTTATGTACTCACCATAACGTTCCATCTGAGTAGGTGTATTCATTTGTCTGCAACCTGTGGGTTATGGATCCGATATCGGATCCGAACCGGCATGGTTATCCAGCTATGGATCCAAGCTCTCAGCTCCTCCCCTCACCCATAATGCCCTGCTCTACCCTCATGACCTCAGATCGAGTTTGCCAAAGCAACAATACCCTAAAAAGGGTAACAAGGAATATGCAGGAAACTGAAAGGCCAGGGGGATAGGAGGGCGGGATGGTTGCAGACAAATGAATACACCTACTCAGATGGAACGTTATGGTGAGTACATAACTTCTAAATCTGAAGTAGGAGATTCATTTGTCTGCAACCTGTGGGACAGAGTCCCCAGCTACCTGAATCTTGGGCGGCCATCATGGAAGGATATTCCGAGCACCGCGAGCCAAAGGATGCTCTACCCTAGATGCAAGATCCAACTTATAGTGAGAAATAAATGTATGAGATGAAGCCCACGTGGCTGCTGCACAAATATCATCTAGAGGAATCCTAGCCTTGAAGGCTGCCGAGGTAGATACTGACCGGGTTGAATGAGCATGAACACCCCGGCGGCCTTCCTGACGCTTGATAAGCCAATAAAATGCACTGCGAAATCCAGCGGGACAGAGAAACTTTAGAAATTGGCTTGCCCAAATTGAATTTTGCAAAGGAAATAAACAGCTGGTCGGATTGCCTATGACCAGCTGTCCTGTTGAGATAAAATCTAAGTTGCCTGTGAACATCTAATGAGTGTAGCTTATATTCACCTTTGTTTTCATACTTAGGGAAGAAAACAGGGAGGTTAATGGACTGATTGATGTTTGCTTCAGAAGCGATTTTAGGAAGGAAGGACGGGTTGGTCCTGAGGGAGACACGGTCCGGATGAAATACCAAGTAAGGAGGTTTAGCTGACAAAGCTTGAAGTTCAGAAACTCTCCTGGCTGAAGTAATGGCTACCAAAAAGGCTGTCTTGTAGGACAAAAATTTGAGATCCACCGTAGCCGCAGGCTCAAAGGGAGGAGCGGTCAAGGCCTGCAGGACCAAAGAAAGGTCCCAAGGAGGAACTGCTTGTTTTATAGGGGGCCTAAGAAGGAAAGTACCTTTAAGAAATGTTTTACACAATTTGGCTGACATAAGAGGGATAGAATCTTGACCAATGTGATAGTGAGAAATTGCCGCCAGTTGAACTTTGACTGTGGAACTGCTGGCACCATCATTAAAAAGAGAGGTTAGAAAATCAAGCACTACAGGAAGAGGAACCGTGAAGGGATTCAGGCCTTGCCGCTCCGCCCACACAGAGAAACGTTTCCATTTGCTTCGGTAAACCTTTCTAGTGGATGGTTTATGAGCCGCCACCAAAATAGCCTTTACCGGTGAAGAAATACCGGGAGTCCTTATTAAGAGTGGAACTGGAGCAGCCAAGCAGTCAGCTTCAGGTTGTCCAGGTTCGGAGGAGGAATGCAGGATGGATGGGATATCAGATCCGGGATGGGATCCAGAATCCAAGGAGGATTCACCGAGTGAGACCTTAGGAAGGGAAACCAGATCTGTCGAGGCCAGAATGGAGCAATGAGAATCATTCTGCAACCCACCCGAGAAGCTTTCTGAAGAACTTGCAGCATCAGAGGCAAGGGTGGATAGGCATACAGAAGACCGGGTGGCCAAGCATGCACCAGAGCGTCTCTTGGGGTACCTCCGGGAGGAGGTATTAGAGCGAAAAAACTGTCGCACTTGGTGTTTGAGGGAGAAGCAAAAAGATCGCAGGAAGGGGTTCCCCACCGTGCGAATATGCGTTCCGCTACTTGACAATTGAGAGACCACTCGTAAGGGGTCAGAATGGTGCGACTGAGCTTGTCCGCTAGGATGTTGGACCGACCGGAATGTGCGTTGCTATGAGAAAGCGATTGGTGGAGATTGCCCATTCCCAAACTCTCATGGCCTCTCGACAAAGAGGGTAAGACCTTGTTCCCCCTTGCTTGTTGATGTACCAGACAACAGACATATTGTCCGATTGAATCGCAATTGTTCCCAAGGGAAGAAAGTCCTGAAGTGCTAGCAACGCTAAGAGCACTGCTCTCATCTCTAGAACATTGATATGCAGTAAGGTCTCTGAATCGTTCCACGTGCCTTGGACTGTCCGGCCCAAAGTGCCCCCCCACCCGAGGCGGGAGGCGTCCGTGGTCACCGTGGCGAGAGGGGGAGAAGCACAAAATGGGCGACCCTCGTGGAGATCCGGGGAGTGGAGCCACCACAAGAGGGACCGCTTGCAAGCCTTGCTGATCGCTATGGGATGATGCATGGGGAGAGCGAGGTATGACCACTGTACTAAGAGCGTCCACTGTAGAATGCGCATATTGAGTCTGGCAAGAGGAAGAAGTGCTATCGACGAAGCCATGGACCCTAGAGCCCTCAGGACCAACTCCGCTGGAACAGAACATGACTGGAGAATGGCCCGCACCTGGAGCTGCAGATTTAGAACTCTGTCCGCAGTGAGGAAGGCTCGTAAACTCCTTGTGTCTAGTCTGGCCCCTATGAAATCTAAGAGCTGAGTGGGTGCCAGGTTGGACTTGTTTGTATTTATTGTGATGCCCAGAAATGGAGCAAGATGGAGAAAGGAGTCTCGCGCCGAGAGAAGTAGATGCTTTGTTGGGGCGGTAAGGAGCCAGTCGTCCAGGTAGGGAAAGACCTGCACCCCCTGAAGCCTCAGGTGGGCCGCTACCACTGCTAGTACTTTGGTAAACACCCTGGGGGCTGTGGTGAGACCAAAGGGAAGGACCCGGAACTGGTAGTGACTGGCTCCCAGCCGGAAGCGGAGAAATCTCCTGGAGCGCCTGTCCATTAGGATGTGGTAGTACGCGTCCTTGAGATCTATCGAGCACATCCAGTGGCCTTCTCCCAAAAGGGGGAGAATAGATTGTAGAGTGACCATTCGGAATTTTTCTTTGGGGACTGCCAGATTCAAGAGAGAGAGGTCTAGGATTGGTCTTAGTTCCCCCGTCTTTTTTGGCACTAAAAAGAATCTGGAGTAGAACCCTGATCCGATCTGGTCTGGGGGAACGGGCTGGATGGCTCTTTTCTCTAGCAGATGGCCAATTTCTGCCAAAGCGGCCTCCCTTTGACCGGGTGGTACGTCTGGGAGGGACTTCATCTTTGGAAGGTGAAGGAAAGGAATGCGGTATCCCCTGGATATGATTTGGAGAACCCAGCGGTCCGATGTTATGGACTCCCATGCCGCTAGGTGCCCAACGTCCCCGACTGCCTCCAGAGTAGAGCAGTCGGGCAACCCCTCAGGGTTGCTGCGCGGGCCGTTCAGGGAAAGGTTCCCTGGACCCGAAGTTTCTGGGAGCCCCTCTGCCTCTAGGGCGGCGTCCTCCCTGTCCTCCTCTGCCACGGAAGGACTGGTTGTCCGGAGCAGGCTGGGACTGCTGCGACTTCCGGAACCACATCTTCTTCTGACCCTTTTGGTTCCTAGAATAGGGCCTCTGGGGTGCAGAGAAGCGGATTCCGACGGCAGACAGCGTCTTCCCGTCCTTCTCGCTCTGGGTCAACGGCACGCGAACGGACTTGCCAAACAGAGCAGAACCATCAAAGGGGCGTTAAACACGCCTTGAAGGGCTCAGAAAAATGCAGTGGCGGAGCCAGGCCTGACGTCTAGTGACCAGTCCTGTCCCGCAGCTCTAGCGGCGCCCTCCGTAGCATGGGAGAGTAGCCGCATAGAAGTATTTGTGACTGACCTAAGAGTAGCCATTTTGGTGGAGTGCAGAACTCTGTCCTCCTCCGAAATGGACTCAGGGGGGGATGCAGCGTACTCCTTAATAAGGTCTCGCTGCATCCGAATAACATGTGCCAAATAGTTCAGCGCCCTTACCGAGAAGGTCGCCGAACTGAACATCCGCTTCCCCAAGCGGTCCATCATCCGAGACTCCTTGCTCGGTGGGTGGACTGAGGGACTCTCCTGAGCCAGTTCCCTCTTTGTGGCCGCCGCCATCAACATGGCATCTACAGGAGGCCCCTTACTCCAATGGGTCCTGTCAGAGGGCGGGCTAAGGATCCTATCAGGTCTTTTGGGAATTGGCTCCACGGTGTCCGGCTCCTTCCACGCCCTGGTGGTAATAAGGTCCACCAGGGGGTCGGCAGGGGGGGACACCCAAGAGGTAGACGGGCCCGTTTCGAATGCCTCCAAGAACACGGACTCGTCCGAGGAAGACTTGGGGGCAGACCACCCCCCCCTAATACGGAGCATTTCCATGATGTCTCCGAAGGAGACATCCTCGGGGTGACCGTGGGAGCCTTCCCTTCCTCCAAGTCCGTGTCTTCAGTGAGAGACTCGGGGGAGTCAATGTGCCTCCTTTTGCACGTATGCTTGCGAGGGGCCTCCTCCGGGGGGCTGTCAGAGGAGTCCTCGCAAACAGCAATTTGCTCCATGGGAGCAACTTGGGGCACAGAAACGGGCTGTCCCAGGGGCCGGATGGTGGAAGCCTGGCCCAGTGCAGAGGGAGCGCGGGACGGAGCCGGCAAGTGCCGGGGTCCGAGACCCTCAACAGAGCCCTCTCCACTACATCAAAAGCCGAAGGGAGCCGACCTCGACCAAAGGATCCGACAATCGGCTCCCCTCGGATCCGAAGAGTGGATCGGGCCGGCGCCAAGCACTCGGATCCGAAGCGACAGTGCGCTCCGACACAGACGGCGCCGGCGAGCACTGATCCCCGGATCCGGCTCGGATCCAGGCTCCGAGATCGGGTCCGACGCACTCGAGGGCAGGTCGGATCCGGTACCAAGTACTATCGGCTCCGACCTCCCCGCCCGGCTGCTCGGCTCCAGTTGCTCCGAACCCGGATAGCGGGTCGGAGAAGGAGCAATAGGCTTAAAAAAGGGTGTTGAGCTCCCCCCCGGAGGGGGGGGGAGGCAAGAGCACTCCCATCTGCATCTGGGCCTGGATGAACCTTCTCATCATCCGTCCAGATCAGCATCCGAGGCTATGGGTAGATCTCGACGAGGCTACCGAGGTAGGCCTGGAATGCCTCCTCGATAGCCTCGACGGAGATCGGGTCTCCTCCTCCTCAGGACCCGGTGAGAAGCACACAGGGGACCGGAGCCGAGAAGGAGGAGACCGAACCGACAAAGAAGCCGGGGGAGAAGCCGCAGCTGGCGGGCCGAAACAGAGGTCTCGGCCCGCCGCTAGGTGCTTCTCCCTCCGGTCCTTGATGCATCCCTCTCCTCTCCTGAAGCGGGAGTTTGAGTCCCAGGAGCAGGAGGGGGTGCCACAGGGGGAACAACTGCAGCCGCAGGAGTCCCCGAAGGAGCGGAGGTCGGAGCCGAGTCCGGCGGTAAAAGACCCGCCAAGACCAGCTTGGACCTCCGCTCCCTCAGTGCCCTGGGGTTGAACCCTGCACAAATGGAACAACCAGATGTGAGGTGTTCAACCCCAAGACACCTAACACACCGAGTGTGGCCATCCGCCGGTGAGAGCTTATGGCCACACTCGGAGCATTTAGAGAATATAGACTTAGGCTGTTCAGCCATAATCTATAACAAACCTAAAGTTACAGAAAGGTAACTTAAACAGTAAAGAAAACACACAGGCCTCACACACACTCTACGAACCAGCGAGGGGAGGGAATAAAAATTACTACTGAAAATTAAATTAAACTAAAAACAGTCAATATAGAAAGGGAACCTACAACTTTCACACAAAAAAGTTAAAGAAACAACAATTTCTCTGATTTTTCACAAGAAAATAGTCTACTTAGCTGAGAGCTATGTATCCACATCCAGTTACCAGCGCGGCAAACAAGATCTGAGGTCATGAGGGTAGAGCAGGGCATTATGGGTGAGGGGAGGAGCTGAGAGCTTGGATCCATAGCTGGATAACCATGCCGGTTCGGATCCGATATCGGATCCATAACCCACAGGTTGCAGACAAATGAATCTCCTACTTCAGATCTAAAAATTTCTGCATCTCTAACAACCATTTTTATAGGTAAATACTAGGCTAGCTGCCCTTGAGAGTCATGTTAAGGTTAGATAATTTCCCTTTTTTTGCTCAAAATAACATATCCTATTTGGTTAAAGACTGACTTTACCCATCCCATGGTTGATTATATACTACCCTTAATGAGAATAACTAGGATCACAACATAGATAATTTCAGGGGACGCACGCATGGGATAAAGCATTTAGGAGCTGCCATCCACTGTACTAATGCTGTTCAGTAGTAATACTGGAGAGAGTCCTGGGGTAAAATTTCTGTTTCCCACCTACAGATCTATGTTGTTCTTGAAAATGGATAGGGTGTGACCTTTGTTTTACGTGGAAAGGGAGTCTGCTCCATAGCAACAGTATCCTCTGCGAAATATACCTGTTCTTCAAACCATCCTGTTGATGTTGCAGAAGAGGTTTAGATCCCTAGACAGACTATTTCTGATGCCATTTGAATTGCTGATGTCCAGTAAATCCATCAGTAATGGGTCGGAAAATGGTTTGTATGCCAGACACAGGTCACCTCTTAGCAATCTGTAGGATACAAAGTATAGTGACAGGGTTTTGAGTCAGTCCATGTAGGACATGTTGCTTAGACCTTGTATCCTTTATCTCTGTGGGCATTTCAGTTGCTGCATGTGATTGGATAGATGCATGCCAAAGGGAGCATTACATTCAATGAATGGCCTAATGAGGGCTGAGTGTAAGGGGAACAATGGTATCCCTAGATCAAGACACAATCCCTTTTGTTTACAATCTGTGCAATACAGGACTTATTTTTTTTTTTTTAACAAGAGACACATGTTGGTCAAAAGTTAAGTCACTGACTAGGTCTCTGCAGCTCCCAGAAAAACATGCCTATCCTAATAAGATCACAAGTAGCTTCGAAGTAGTGTTCTCATTAAAAATTCTACCTCCCAACCACATTAATCCTCTGGAGCATGCAAAAGGAACACAATGTACTTATTTTTTTTACTTGCCGACTCTGTAAATTAATGTGGTTGGGGGGGGGGGGGGGTAGCATTATGTGTAGAGTAGTATTTACACAAGCAGTTACCATAACAACTGAATCTAAGACTTTGTGATTTCCTTTTCCAGGAATCCTCTTCTCAAAATAAATTCTTGCACTGTCCAACCCACATGCTCAGGTGTGTGTATGTGTGGGGGAGGGGTCATGTTTCCTGCCAGTACATATGACATTTTTCATAAATCAAGGATGGCCTACCTAGTCACCCGTCAACAACTTTGACAACTACTAAAAGACAGGGAGCACAGTTGAAACAGATAATGAAATAAGGGCAGATAATGATAACATCTCCAAATGTAAAAAGACATCTACCTGCAAGCGGAGATGAAACGCTATCCAAGCAAGTATTCGCATGCCTATGGCCATCTTGCAGTTTTGTGACTACTGATTTCTCAAAAATCTGTTGCATCTTACCTTGATTCCCCGGTAGTGGGCAAGAACTGGTTAGAATCCCTAGAAGCATATAAAGTAACTCCCAAAGGGGCAGGAGTAAGAATGTCCAAATAAGCAAGAGGTAAGAAAGCAAAAGTCCTGAAGCACTAACATGCCAAAAAGGCCCAACTCCTACAATTATAGTTCATGTAGAAATTATTGACAGTAGTGTAAACTGATGAACACATGCATCTAGTATACTTACCCACAATGACTGCATTTTCGAAGTAGCCATACCTCTGGAGAGAGCTGTCCCTACACTGGTCAAGGGTTGGATAGACTGTTAGAGGCAAGAAAGGCAGTGCAATTTGTAACATACTGGGATATGGTCTTAACCAGTCAGCACCTCTTCATCAAGAAAGGCAAAATTCTGATCCTTTTTCCTGAAATCATGCATTCTTATCAGTGGCATCCAGGGTTCTCTCACCCCTAGATGCTGCACCTGAAAAGAAAACTGGGAAGGAAGTGAACTTACTTTCAAGAAAAACTCTAATCACTTTTGGAAATAGCAGAACATTAGTCCCAATGGACATATGATCTCTGTGAAACAGCAAGCAAGGTATGCAGCTAGAAGATTTTGAAGGGAAAGAAAATGACTACCTATATATGTATTAACAACGAAAAACTGAAACAACCAGAAACCAGAGAGAAGCAACCAAACAGTAAAGTACACTGGTGGAAACAGGTGCTCGACAGGATTCTTTTAGTGTAAACCAAATTTATTAATCCGCTATTTGTCCGAATTTGGTTTATGCTAAAAGAATTGTGTCGAGCACCTGTTTCCACCAGTGTACCTACATATGTATGTTTTGCTTACAGAGTTCAACAATGTTTTTTTAAACACCTTTACTGAATTATCACTTGTGACATAGGCACATTTACATTTACATACAAGTTAAAATTAACGAACATTATGTTTCATATATATTTCTATATATCATATAACCTGCACAACATTACATAAATTATTCAATTCCTGCCCCTTTTTTCAAACAAGAAACATCTTTATTAAGCCATCACTTACAGTATAAACAATCATATATTTATATAAATGAAAACAAACCACACCAACACAATCCTAGTTGCAAGCATTTTACATCACAAACCATACTGACACACTCCCAATTAGATCTACCCAATCGTTTTCAGTCAAACAATACATAGCTCAACTCAGTCCTGCCTTCTTTTAAACCTCATTCCTCCCCTGTATGTATTGTTCTCGCAAATCCTATTTTTCCTATGTAGTTTTGCTCCTACCTTTTTTCTGAAGATCTCAATTCCAGTTGTTTTACCTGTTACCATAGTCAATACTTCTAATACAGTAGGTTTCGAATCTGATTTCTGTTTTCTAGTAATTGCTTTTTTGGTAACCACCATAATTAGACACAGCAAGGCTTTAGCATGTCTAGGCAATTCTGATTCTGTATTGTAGCTGAGAAAAATTATCCTCTCATCACACCAATCTGGCCACCCAGCATCTCTGACAGTGCATCCCACAGGGAAACTTTAAAGTCCACCAACTCACTGCACTCCCTCAGAATATGTTCCCAATTACCACTTTCTTCCCCATCACACCTCCAACATTTGTTATCTACCTGAGGAAAAATTCTCTGGGGTCTACTTAGGGTATAAAAATGTCTATATAAACATTTCCAAGCAAAAATCCTAAACAGTCTAGATTTTGTTGCATATTTGGGAGACATGCATATATCCTCCCACTGTTTCTTTGTGAATTACTTATCCAACCCTCTCTTCTCACTCTCTTCTAACCTAGTTAAAGAATTATTTTATATGCTCTACTAATTATTCCTTTTTTAATGGCATCTACTGTTCTAGATTCTACTAAAAACTCTACCAGTGATGGTCTTTCATTTAGGACCCCCCTATTTCTTTCTCTTTGCCTATACTCTGAAATCAATCCTTGATAGAGAAGGCAATCTCTAACTTGCAGTCCAAATAAATTCTTCTTCCCAGTCTATCAACTTTCCGTCTAGTTATTTACTCCCAAAGTGGTTCCTTTGCCTGTTTTCTCCAATAAATTCCAGCCCCCTCTTGTCTATTGTCAATATCCCTAACTGCAGTCATACCTATCAGCAGAATCTACTTTCTCAATTCCTATGCTGGCTTAGCTCTTAGAATATTTTCTGCTACTTTATGGATATTCTGTATGACTATTGTTATTCTCCTTAAAGGCCTGTATCCAAAATTCCAGTCTCTCCTTTTGTTTCTTGAGCTTCCCCCGTTTCAACATCATCCCTTTCAACTTTGAATTACAGTTTTCTGCTTTTGCCATGTATAGGAGCCTTAACTGTGTAGCTCTGAAATACTCCTTCAAATTGGGTAATCTCAATCTGCCCTGTTCTACTGGAATAATCAGCCTATCTCAATTGACTCTTGCAGTCTTCCCCTCCCAAAGTCCTTCAGCTCTTTATTAATTGCTATCCACAACTTCTCCTCTGCTTGATAAAAATATGCCTGACGTGTATAAAACTAAAGGGACTAAAAACATTTTGACTGCTTGTAGCTTACTATCCATTTCCATATAACAAAGCTTCCATTTTCTTAGTTTTTGTATTCTATTTTGTTTAGTCTCTTGCCAGATATCCTTAGCTGCCACACCAGAATCATTTTTAATCCATACTCTTAAATACTTTATTTTATCGTGTCCCCATAAATAAGGATATTGCAGAACTAATTCATGTGTGTACATAATTTACAGCTATTGCCTTTGTTTTAGATTCATTACTTTTGCATCCCAAAAAGATACGAAACTGTCTCAAAATGTTCCACAACACTGTAATGTCTCTTTCTGGTTTTGTCAGGTATAAAATATCATCTGCAAATAGAGCCAGCTTTTCTTGACTACCATACCAATTATATCTTTAAATTTCTGAGTCCCTTATTTTCTTTGCCAAAGGTTCTAAAGGGGAAAGAGGACACTCCTGTCTGGTTCCTCTGCTCGAGCAGAAATGATCAGAAAGGACCCCAACACAGTTTAAATTTCACCTCCAATCCTTCATATATTCGCCTAAGCAACCTTATAATTTTTTGAGGAAATGCAAAGGCTTTCATTGCCCTGCTCAAAGTCCGAGCTTACTCTGTCACATGCTTTCTCTGCATCAACACCGACCAACAACAATGGTATTCTCTTACTTTCTGCATCCTCCTGGATCATCAATGTTTTGTTAATGCTGTCAAATGTTTGTCTCCCCTCCACAAAACCACACTGATCCTTAGCTATCAATTTTTGCATTACTTTTGTCATTCTTTTAGCCACTACAGACATGAACACTTTATAATCAAGGTTTAGCATTGAAATAGGCCTGTATGAAGCTGGGTCTGATGGATCTTTACCCTCTTTACGTATTACAGCTACCACTGCTTTCTTCCAGGATGTTGGTACTTCTCTTAAAACACTGTTAACTCATTCACTCCAATGGAGCTCAGAAAGTCTGCACTGTAACTTCCAATGGGCGGAGCCAAAGCCTTTTGACAGAATCAAATTACATCCTCACATTTCAAACAGATGTTCATATCTCTGGAACTATAGGGGTTATGAAAGAAATATAAACTGCAAACTCTTCAGCAAAAACTATTTTTATAGTGGTAGTATTCTTCAGGTTCTAGGTCTTAACCTGAATTGTATAAGTTACATTAAACACAGTAACTATATTTGTAATGTTTTATAAACAACTTATAATACCTCAGTAACCACTCAAGTTACACTCACATTGTCAGCAGTATTTTATTCCTCTAGCCGATAGTTTTCATATGAGGCTAATGAGTTCTCTCTGTGTTACTTGGTTGTTGTGATATTTAGAAAAATGTGAAAATTACATCTATATAAATTAATATCATAAAAACAGTTAATATCTATTTACCTACACTAGACAGAGGTCAAATGTTAATGCAGCTGAGTTTGCCATTGTGTAAGCTTTAAGATAAAATATTTTAAAACCATTTACATAGCATGGTTTTGGAATTACTGATGCAAATATGAACAAGCAATATTTGACACCTAGAGGCGTCAGTAGGAGTTAACTGCAGATGCACCTGGAGGCATCACTCGGATGTAATGAGTTAAACAAAACATTCCAGATCTTTATCAGTTTTTCCCTCCTAGCTTCCAAACCACCACAGGAATACCATCTATTCCTGGGGACTTTCCTGTAGATTGGTTATATATCACAATTTTTATCTGATCTCCTCCTATCCTAACCATTAGTACTTGAGCCTCATCTACTTCTGACCTTGGAGAGTTCAACAATGTTGAGGCACTTTTCAAGTGAGGGTCCATGGAAAAAAAAAGCTCAAAAAGGCAGAAGATGCATCACAAAAAATATGGGAACATATGAAGCAGGAGCAATGAACATAACAGAGTTTGACAAATTACAAAAAAAAGTTTTGTTTACAGTAATTTCATGCAGTCCCTGTTTAGAAGTACAAATACAGTAATTGAAGTAGCAGTTTGCTTTTAACTCCAATAAGATGCCGGAGTACGATGAGTCCTGTAAGGATTATGTCCACCATAAAAAGCTGAACAAGGATGATAAAAATTTAGATATTCAGCTAGACAGAAGCAAGTCTTTGACATGATACAACCATTCCAGTATTTGGTTACACCCCCCCCCCCCACACACACACACACACAGACACACTGGTCGATGCATTTGTCTAGCTAAGAAAATTAAGTAAGATACCAAAATACTTAAAAGAATTAACATAATGAATTAAAGCACCATATGTTTACTTTGAAATTTGACCCCAGACCCTCTATAGTTCAATCATGGAACAAGAGGAACTGTCATCAAGGCAGACATTATGAGTGTGATGAATCTTTTTTCAGTATTCTCCCTGGCCCTAATCCCATGCAGACCTGGTGAGGTGCTGGGTAGAAGTGCAATGAGCTGTCTACATAAGATAGCCCCTCACTTCTACAAGAAGCAGTTCCTACAAGCAACACCACCCCTCCCTCTGCAGCCCAGCTGGCTGTCCCTCTGGTCTTCACCAGGAAGATCACGTCACCCTGTGTGCCTATGAATGTGCATGCAAATACTATCTCCCTTGGAAATGCAACTGGGTCACACCACTTCACTTTTCCCTCTCCTTGTCGTTTCTTCAGCACTGGGCAACTAACAGAACCCCAGTCACCTGTGTCACAGCCATGGCTCCATCCCTTTTCACCGCAGAGCCAGTCATTTCTTTTAGAAAAATCTTAAAATGTTAATTTATGCTCAACAAAAAATGAGCAGCTCAAACAGAGTATAGGCAAAACTGTCAATCTTGATATGCAAGGCTGAAAGAGAAGAAAGGTTCTTCAAATATGGGCAAACATGCAGACCATGGTGACAAAGTACATTTGCACAAATTCCCCTTACGTGTAAGAAAAAAGTTGTGTCTTACCATAACATTCCATCTGTATTGTTGATCCTCGTTCAGTCATTACGTGTGGGAATCGTTTCCGACCTCAGAACCGAGCCGGCCATCTTCCAAGCTCGCGTCAGCTACAAACTCTCGAGCTAAAAACTCTTACCCAGAATTCCCCCTCTCCCTGTTACCTGACATTGAGTTTGCAAGTCAAAAGAAGGTAGAGGCTATCTCTGGTCAAATGGCCTAATAGAACCGGATGGTGAGATCCACTAGAAGCCACAGGAGGGGGAAGGAGGGAGGGTCGTAAGGACTGAACGAGGATCAACAATACAGATGGAATGTTATGGTAAGACAACTTCTTTATCGGATATTGTTAATCCTCATTCATTCCTTACGTGTGGGACAGAATCCCCAGCTACCTTTATTCCTGGGAGGCTCTCATGGAAGGACATTCCTGAGCACCATAGAACCAAAAGATTTTCTTCCCCTGGAAGCCAAATCCAATTTGTAAAGATTGATGAAGGTATGAGGGGTAGCCCAAGTTGCAGCTGCACAAATGTCATGTAAAGAAGCTCAGGCATGGAAGGCAGTAGAAGTTGCCACCGACCTTGTAGAATGAGCCTTTATGGTAGTAGGTAATGGAATATTACGTTGTCTATAAATGAAGGTCACACAGTCTTTCAACCATTTAGCCAATGTGACCTTAGCAACAGCACATCCTAATCTAGGTCCAGAATAGGCCAAAAATAACTGGTCTGATTTACGAGAGGCCATAATCCTGTTCAAGTAGAAGCGAAGTTGCCTGTGAATATCTAGGGTATGTAGGCAATACTCTCCTTTGTTTGAATGATTGGGGAAGAAAACTGGCAGTTCAATGGTTTGATTAATGGACATTTCAGAGATCACTTTTGGCAGAAAGGAAGGATTAGTTCTTAATGACACTATCTCTATGAAAAATCAAATATGGACTCTTGATGCATAAGGCTTGAAGCTCAGAGATACGTCTGGCAGAAGTAATGGCGACCAAAAACAAGGTTTTCCATGACAAATATTTGAGGTCGCAAGAAGAAGCTGGTTCGAAAGGTGGCATTGTCAAAACTTGTAGGACTAGTGACAGGTCCCATGGTTGAGTAAGTTCTCTAAAAAGGGGTTTTAGATCATTCACGCCTTTTATGTAAGTCTTGCATAATTTGTGTGACATAAGAGACGAGTCTTGGACACCATCATGGAAATAAGATACTGCAGCCAAATGAATTCTAATGGTAGAGGCAGATAGACCGGATTGAAATAGGATGGCTAGATACTCCAGTACTATCGACACTGGTGCTGAAAAAGGATCTACCTGTTTTTCTTTCAGCCAAAAAGTAAATTTTTTACACTTGCTGAGCTATATAATTCTGGTGGACGACTTGTGCGTTGCACAAAGAATGTCACGTACTAGCAAACAAAGATCATTCTGCCTGGCAATCAAGGGAATTGGAGGAGCCAAGCTGTGAGCTTCAGGCTGTTCAAGTTGGGCTGAATCAGATTCTGCGGATGGGAGATCAACCCCGCGGTTGGATGGAGAATCCAAGGTTGATCTAGCAGGTGAGGCCAAAGGAAGGGGAAACAAATCTGATGAGGCCAATATGGTGCTATGAGGATTACTTTGCTCTTCAACCGGCGGGCTTTTTTCAGAAACTGGGGAATGAGGGGGAGAGGTGGAAATGCATAAAGTAGACACGAGGGCCAATCGTGGACTGCAGCATTCCGGGGTGACTGTCCCGGAGGAGGGAGAATCAGGGCAAAAGAGTTGCTGCATTTGTAGTTGGTCGGGGACGCAAAGAGGTCACAGCAAGGAAGACCCCAGCGGTTGAAAATCTCCGCCGCTATCAAGGGATTCAGGGACCACTCGTGAGGTTGTAGTATACACCTGAGTCTGTCTGCTATCACGCTGGAACTTCCTGGAATGTTGCTAGAAGAAAACGGTTGGTAGCCATCGCCCAATGCCATATCCTCATGGCCTCTCGACACAGTGGGTAAGATTTGGTTCTGCCCTGTTTGTTGATGTACCAGACCACCACCATGTTGTCTGATTGTATCGCAATAGTCCCAGATGGTAGCAGGGGATGGAATGCTTGCAACGCAAGAAGCACCGCCCTCAGCTCTAGAACATTTATATGCAGATGCGCGTCCATTTCGGACCAAGTACCTTGGACTGTCGGTCCCTGACATAGCCCCCCCACCACATCAGGGAGGCGTCCGTGGTCACTGTAGCCTTGGGCTGTTGGGGGGAGAAGGGGCGAGACCAGTGTGACGGGTTGTGGGCCATCCACCAATTTAAATCCTGTTTGCACCTGTGAGTTACCCGGATCTTGGCTGAAAGAGGGTACTGAAAGGGATACCACTGGGTGAGCATTAGCCATTGTAGAAGCCTCATGTGAAACCTGGCCAGGGGGGACAGTTGTGGTGGAGGCTGCCATGGAACCCAACAACTGTAGAATAGAGTGAGCTGTGGATTTCTCCCTTGAAAGGATTGGGATCAGTTGTTGCTTTATCCTTAGAATTCTGTGCTCTGCAATGGATGCTCTGCAATTCTTTGTATTCAAGATGATCCCTATGAATTCTGTGGACTGAGATGGGGTGAGATTGGATTTTTGCCAGTTTATGGTTATGCCTAGCCTTTCTGCAGAGAGGAGAGAGTATGCCAGGGCTTCTTCCAATAGATGTCTGGTGAAAGTGGAGATGAGCCAGTCGTCTAGGTATGGAAACACCTGGAATCCTTGTAGTCGCAAGTGAGCTGTGACGACTGCCATGTACTTTGTGAACACTCTGGGGGCTGTAGAGAGTTCGAAGGGCAGTACTCTGAACTGGTAATGACTGGCTCCCACGTGGAAGTGAAGGAATCTTCTTGATGGTCTGTCCACTTTTATGTGGTAGTACGCATCTTGAAGATCTATCGAGCACATCCAATCGTCTTTTTACAAAAGTGGAAGGATAGACTGCATTGAGACCATCTGGAATGACTGGACTTTTACAAACTTGTTCAATACACTGAGATCCAAAATTGGTCTCCAGTCCCCAGTTTTCTTTGGCACCAAAAATAGTCTTGAGTGGAATCCGGATCCTATCTGGTCTGGAGGGACTATTTGGATGACTATTTTTCTTAGCAGCTTTGAAATCTCTAATGCTGCTTCTTCCCTTTGACTGGATGGAACATTGGGTAAGTTTGTTGGGGGAGAGGGACAAAGGTCGAAGGGAATATGATAACCTCTGGTTATCCTTTGTACCCAGGAATCGGTGAGGATGGTTAGCCAGGCAGAAGGGTACAAAGAGAAATGACCCCCAACCATTTCCAGAGAAAGCAGTTGGGCCGCTCTTCAGGAGCGATGGTAGGATTGACCAGGGAAAGAGTCCCTGGAACCCTGGTTACGCGGACCTTCTCTGCCCCGAAAAGGGCATCTTCCCTGTGAGTTTCCCACTCTGCCTCTAGGGGAGAACTCGGCCTGTGTGTCACGGAAAGGACCCTGAGACTTTGTGTACCATATCTTCCCACTCTTCCGGTTCCTGGAGAAAGCCCGTTGAGGGGAAGAATAACGGACACCCACAGCAGAAAGGGTCTTACCATCCTGTTCACATCTGGCCAGTGTGCTTTTAACCTTGGGTCCAAACAATGAAGAGGCTTCGATGGGAGCATTGAGAAAGGAAGCCTTGAAGGGTTCCACAAAATTACACAAGCGCATCCAGGCGTGTCGTCTCAGAACAATGTCTGAACTCTCCACTCTAGCTACTCCTTCTGATGCGTGAGATATCAGGCGCATGGAGGAGTTAGATATCGATTCAATGGTGGCTAGCTGAGAGGTCACTTTGTCATGGGCCTCATCAGACACAGCATCAGCCAAAGTTTCAGAGAGCTCAGAAATTAAATCTCTTTGAAGCCTGGTAAAGTGTGCCATATAGTTCAGGGGCCAGATTGCAAAGGTCGCTGATGCAAAAGTACGCTTCCCTATTCTGTCCAGAGCCCGGGACTCTTTGTTGGGTGGATGCACAGTCTGGCTTTCTTCTTCCGCCAGGTCCATTTTAGTTGTGGCCGCCACCCCCAAAGCATCTACAGGAAGACCTTTGGACCAATGGGGATCAGTAGCAGGAGGGGACAAAATTTTATCTGGCCTCCAGGGAATGGCCTCAACGGTGTTAGGAGCCTTCCACGCACGTTGCACGATGAGCCGGACCAGTTCTTCGGCAGGTGGAATAACCCAGGAGGTAGGGGGCCGGGCGCAAAAGGCCTGCAGGAACACAGACTCTTCAGAGGTCGGGTTCGAGGGCTGCCAGTCACCTCTCTGTTTAAGAATTTCAAGAATATCACCAAAGGATACCTCAGAGGTTGAGCGAGGGGACCCTTCCCCATCATCAAAGTCTGTGTCTTTGGTAAGGGACTCCTCAGTGGAGTCCATGTGCTTCCTCTTGCGCAAGCTCTTTTGATGAACTTCCTCAGAGGGAGAAGCTGGGGAAGACAGCACAAAAGGGGTCTCCTGTGGGAGTAAATCCTGAGGCCCTTGCGCCCAGTGTCCACTAGAAGCGACTTGTGTACATTGCGGTCCAGAGGAGGGCGGGGAGAGTGATAGCACAGGATCGCCAACCGATGCCAGAGCCTTCTCCATTAGCTGGAAGAACGGTCCACCTGAAGAGGGGTGAGTGCCCAGGGCAGGGGTCACCCCTCTCCTAAGTGGCTCACCCTGCCGACTCGGAGTCCCTGGATGGCTGTGAAACACCAAATTACGTACGCCACAGCTGACATCCTGGGTCGTAGCGAAACTCTCCTGCCACAAAGGCAACTGTGGCTCCTTAGTGAGGTCCATACAGGGAACCACAGAGGGGGAAGACTGTGCTATATCAAGTAGCTTCAAAGGCAATGAAGGAGGAGAATAAATAGGGGTCTTTGGTAAAGGGTGATCACCTCCCGAGGAAGGATATGTCCTAGGGGGCGGGTTACCTCTGGTCAAAAGCACTTGATCCACAAGACGCAACACGTTGTGTTCAGAGAGGCTTCTATTGGATTTCACTGACACGGCTGAGGGGGAGTCCGGTCTATCCAAAGACGGAGCAAGCTTGCTGCCCACATCGGAGGTCTGCACTGAAAACAACGGGGCTGTAAAGGACTGAACTACAGGTGTCTGCACTGAGGAAATCATCGGCGCCCAAGTCATGGTCTGCACCAACAATAAGGTCGGTACAGAAGTGGCTGTCGGCGCGAAGGCTGGAACTGAAAAAATCAGTGCCGATAACTGAATGGTCGGTGCTGAGAGGGTAGTCGGTGTCGGGTAAGTTGTTGGAGCCGAACAGGTAATGGACGTCGAAAAATCTATCGACGTCATGACAGTCTGCATCGACTGGACAGTCTGTGCCAGTAAAGAGGTCTGAACCGAGGAGCCCTTCTGTACTGATAGGGTAAAGGGCACGCTAGTCTGTGCAGAAGTCACAGATTTGGGTCTCGGTTCCTGGGGGTCCCCAGCAAAGGACGAAGGAAAAGACTTGGCCTTTATATGTTCATCACTCTTTCTTATGGGATCTTGGAGGGGTTGAAGCCTCGACCCAGAAATAGCCTCTGAAAAAGGAGATTTAAGTAGCCCCTTCAATATTAATTTATTTTTTCTCTCAATCAACGTCCTGTTAGAGAAATTCTTACAAATCCCGCAGGGTGGGTCAACTGTTAAATGAGGCACACACACAGGTAATGTGCACCTGAAGTAGGTAATTTATGGCCACAATCTAAACATCTTTTAAATCCTGGACTACCATTTTATCTGCCATGTTAGAAAGAAAGAAGGAAACCCAGAAAAAATACCAGCAATGGTACAAGAATTACCCGAAGGTAAGAATGAAAGAGGGTTTACCAACGATGGTAAAAATAAATTACCTTGCGGTAAAGAAGAGGAAAGGAAAATAAAGATTCAAGAAAGGATAGTCGTTAAATGCGATAAGGTAAGAGAAAACTATCTAATAACTTTTCTGCGAGAAAAGGCGGTTTTAGAATTTAGTATGAAGAAAAATATTGTACTTAGCTCAAGAGAAGTAGCTTGACACAACCAAATGGCTACGGGGCAAACGAAATCTGAGGTAACGGAGAGGGGAATTCTGGGTAAGAGTTTTTAGCTCGAGAGTTTGTAGGTGATGCGAGCTTGGAAGATGGCCGGCTCGGTTCCGAGGTCAGAATCGATACCCACACGTAAGGAATGAACGAGGATTAACAATATCAGATCAGACGTTCACACAATACACCACCTTACTGGCATATGGGTAGCAGTCCTACTACTCTCCGTCTGGTAGTCTGTCAATGCTCAGAACTCCTCCCACTGCCTGCCTGGTGGAGACCCAATCACCTGGCAAGATCAGGACAGCCCTTCACACTCACATATAGAATCATTTCAGTTTTCTACTGTCCGACAGGAAGAGCAGATGAAAACACAAGCTTTGTTAAGGCACCTACTGTTCCACTCCAAAATACACACACAGATACACATACAAATTCTGTTGAACCTAAACATAACAGCAACTCCCACAACCAACTACAAATGCCCAATAAAAGGGGGACTGTGGGAGGGTACTATCAGTAAGGCAGTGTGTTCTACTCTTACAGGTAAGTGGGGCTTGAGCATCTGTAGTATGTTCAACAAACACACTGCCTTTCTGGCATACAAGTAGATTCCCAAAGCTTACCTAATCTGGGAGGAAAAAAAGGGTCTAGGAGCTCCTGGAGAA
Organism: Protopterus annectens; assembly: GCF_019279795.1. Classification (NCBI taxonomy): domain Eukaryota; kingdom Metazoa; phylum Chordata; order Ceratodontiformes; family Protopteridae; genus Protopterus; species Protopterus annectens. The sequence goes on from NC_056737.1 coordinate 1,569,654,706, forward strand.
CGGTTCCTGCAAAGTCTGCTCTGGATCTAAAAAAAAAATCATCCAGTCTGTAGTGCTTTGTGAAGGATGGACAGAGGAACAAGCTGCTGCCTCTAGAACATTTCTAGAGTCGTCTCCTTTCCATTATGCTACAAAAGAGGAAAAGGACCTGGTGAAAATGTGCCTTTGCCTTGCCTGGATTCCTCTTTCTGTGGTGGGTATAAAGAAATACCAAAGAACAACCAATGTGCAATGGAGTGCTTCGAGACAAGTTAACCTTTCTTTGCCCAGAAAAGGAAATAAAAAGCTTTTCAGTCTTCCTAAAGAGCTTTGTTCTGTCAAGGTAGTATCTGAACTACTTATGTACATCCCAAGTATGAAGTATCCTCTCTCCCTTATTCTTTGATTCTGGAAAGAACATAAGGAGATTAATAGACTGATCTAAGAGTCAATTCAGGGAACACTTTCAGCATAAAAGGAAGATTAGTGTGTAACACAACCCTTTCCCTGTGAAAATCAGGTCAGGTTGTCTCACCACAAGAACATGCACTTCATAAATTCAACTTGCAGATGTCAGAGCAATAAGCAAAACAGTTTTCCATGTAAACTTGCGATCAAAGTAAGCCGCTGGTTCAAATGGTGCAAAGGTAATTTTTCAAGAACATAATTTACAGTGCAATGAAAAAGTATTTGCCCCCTTCCCAATTTCTTATTTTTTTGCATGTTTGTCACACTTAAATGTTTCAGATCATTAAACAAATTAAATATTAGACAAAGATAAACCAAGTAAACACAAAATGCAGTTTTTAAGTGTTGATTTTATTTATTAATGAAAAAAACTATCCAAAAATACATGCCCCTATGTGAAAAAGTAATTGCCCCCTAAACCTAATAACTGGTTGTGCCACCCTTAGCAGCGACAAGTGCAATCAAGTGTTTGAGATAACTGGCAATGAGTCTTTCACATTGCTGTTGAGGAAGTTTGGCCCACTCTTCTTTGCAGAATTGTTTTAATTCAGCCATATTGGAGGGTTTCCGAGCATGAACCGCCTTTTTAAGGTCATGCCACAGCATCTCAATTGGATTAAAGTCCGGACTTTGACTAGGCTACTCCAAAACCTTCATTTTGTTTTTTTAAGCCATTCAGAGGTGGACTTGCTGGTGTGTTTTGGATCATCGTTCTGCTGCAGAAGCCAAGTGTGCTTCAGCTTGAGGTCACAAACTGATGGCCGGACATTCTCCTTCAGGATTTTTTGGTAGACAGCAGAATTCATGGTTCCATTAATCACAGCAAGTCGTCCAGGTCCAGAAGCAGCAAAGCAGCCTCAGACCATCACACTGCCGCCACCATGTTTGACGGTTGGCATAATGCTCTTTTTCTGAAATGCTGTGTTAGTTTTACACCAGATGTAACGAGACGCACACCTCCCAAAAAGTTCAACTTTTGTTTCGCCAGTCCACAGAATATTCTCCCAAAAGTCTTGGGGATCATCAAGATGTTTTTTGGCAAAAGTGAGATGAGCCTTTATGTTCCTTTTGGTCAGCAGTTGTTTTTGCCTTGGAACTCTGCCATTTGTGCCCAGTCTCTTTCTTATGGTTGAGTCAGGAAAACTGACCTTAACTGAGGCAAGTGAGGCCTGCAGTTCTTTAGATGTCGTTCTGGGTTCTTTTGTGAGCTCTTGGATGAGTCACTGCTACATTCTTGGGGGTAATTTTTGTAGGCCAGCCAAGACAAGTTCTATTTAAGTGATCTCTTGATTCAACAGGTCTGGCAGTAATCAGGCCTGGGTGTGGCTAGTGAAATTGAACTCAGCTTTTCCAGAAATGTGATTAACTGCAGTTACTTCATGATTTAACAAGGGGCCAACTACTTTTTCACATAGGGCCATGTAGGTTTGGATATATTTTTTTTCCTTAATAAATAAAATCATCACTTAAAAACTGCATTTTGTGTTTACTTGGGTTATCTTTGTCTAATATTTGTCTAACATTTAAATTTGTTTGATGATCTGAAACATTTAAATGTGACAAATATGCAAACAAATAAGAAATCAAGAAGGGGGCAAATACTTTTTCATTGCACTGTATATCCCACAAAGGAAGAATCTGCTTGTGAGGGGTTCTCATATGCAATACTCCTTTCACAAACTGTTTTACCAAAACAAAATAATCCAATGGAGCACAAGTAGAGATGGCCACTAAATGCACTTTGATGCACAAGATAAGCCATCCTGAAACAGCTCAGACAACTATTTCAAGACCAGAGTGATATTAACCTCTATTTAGACTTACTGAAAAATTGAATAAAGAGTTTTTGGGAAAAAGCTATATTTAGACAACACTTAGAAAACCATATCCATTTGTACACAAATGATTTTCTAGTAGCAAGATTTCTGGCCTCCTTTAACAATTGCTGCACATTCTCATGAAACAAGTGCCTAAATGGAGTCATCATCCAGACTGTTAACTTAAGTTTCTCCAAATTGGGATGCACCAGCCACCCCTGAAACTGTATGAGCAGATATGATACATAAAGAAGTCTTTGGTAATTGCCATTGGCCAATAACATTAACAAGGAGAAACAAAGATTGCCTGGGCCGGGGGGGGGGGGGGGGGGGCACTACAATGACCTTTGGCATTTCTCTTTGAGCCTTGAGAATCAGTGGAAAGGGTGGAAACACATAAAGGAACATTCCTGTAGAAGGAAACAAAGAATGCATATGTCCTCCAAACATGGCTGCAAGGATGTCTTGAACAGAATGTCTCCAGCTGTCTCTTTTGAAAGGAAACAAGCAGATCTATTTGAAGTGTTCATATCTAGACAACATCCTAAAACAGCACACCTTTAAGCTTCCAATTGTAAGGGTCTGCCCAGTATCTGCTTAACCGGACTGTGATGCCTGAAGAGTCTGAGTACTGTGAACCTTGCTCCCAGACTATCATTACCAACTGGCACGGAAGGCAAGACCTCATACCCCCTTGCCTTTTCAGGTACCACATCACTGTGTTGTTCCGCGTACCCACTAGAAGAAGACCCAGAGTCTAAAGATGGTGAAGGACTTTCAAGGTATGAATGACTGCTAAAATTTCCTGGATACTGATGTGTTTCTGTGCTTTCTTAGCCACAAGTAGCTTGCACTTGCATCCCCTGACACGCCTCTCCAAAGTCAGACAAATCTGCCTGGAGAGATGCAACTTTCACTGATGAAAGGCAGCACAACCAACTAAGATTCCAGCGAATGGAGACTCTGCGTCCAACAACTGCTAACATGACCACCGAATTTCTCCCACATGAAGATGGGCAACTGGGATCAAGAGAATCAGGAATGCCATCAGTCCGAGAATTATTAGGCATTCCCTTGGCAAGGCAACATCCCTCTTGGAGAATTCAAGAAACACCATCTGGTACAACCGGATCTTAGTATAGCACAGAAAGGTCATTCTCTTGTTGCAGTCAAACAAGAACCCCAGAAAGATGAGTCTTTGCGAGGGTGTCACACACGACTTTCAGAGGTTCAATTTGAACCCTACATTGAAGTGTAAAGGCAGAGACCTTCTCTAGTGATTCCAAACACATGGGCACAGGCTCTGTGCAGATCAGCAAGTCACCCAAACATGGAAAGATGCAAATGCTCAGAATTAGACAGTGGGCCACTTAAGAAGCAAGCCATTCAGTGAACACTTGTAATGCAGTGGATCGCCCACAAGGTGATTCAGAAAACTGACAACAAATCTCAAAAATCTTCTTAAGCAATGAAGATGATAGGCATCCGTCCATGAAGCAGCTGTCAGGCAAAACAGGGAGCACTGTCTGCATGGTGAGCATCTTTTACTTTGAGACCTTGACAAACATTCAAAAAATAAAGGTCCAACGCCAGCCTTTACGACTGTCCTTTTTTGGGAAGAAAATTCTGGAGTAGAAACCAGTTCTATGACACCCGAGTCCAGCACTTGCTGGAGAAGAAGAAATAAATTCTGAACCTGTAGAGGAGCCCCTACCCCCCCCCCCAAACAAAGGCTGGTGTTCTTTCCATTACCATTGGTAACCCATGCAAACAATGTTTAGCATCCATTTGTCAGAAATCACTGATGGCCAGGCCGCCTTGTTGACAGCTAACTTGAGAAACGAGGCACTCGGCAGGGAACTTGATAAAGGTGGGTGCTGCAGCATGGCATAGTCATAAATTGGGAGTAGAAGTATCCTTTTTAGGAAAGGAACCCTTCTTGTTCGGTTTGGTGGAGTTATCATCCTGCTATTTCCTTTTATTGCCTTGGTTCTTTTTTGGCTGGGACTTCTATTTGTTAGGCCATCAAAAGTTATCTTGCGTATGGAGGAGAACATAGGAATACTAACATTTTCAACACTCTTTGCATCAATTTACCACTGTCATCTCAATGCTTACAAATCTAATTAGCTGCTGCACCAAACACAATCAGACTCAAGAGAAGCATTCAAAATCTCATTTTGTAGTTCATCATAAAACTTCTGGGAGTGTAGCCAAGCGTACCTCCTAATCACCATTAACAATGCTGCATTTCTAGAAACAGTATCAGTCCCCACGCAGGCATTTTTTAAGGCATGTTTTGACACCAGAGATACACTGGAGACAATATCTTTAACACAGACCTTATGGCTAGGTTTACCATACGTCCGGGTATCCCCAGACACGTCCTCTTTTTGGGCTCCTGTCCGAGCATCCGGGCGGTTTTTGAAAATTCTGTGATTTGTCCGGGTTTTTGAAAAACCCAGACAAATAGCAGAATTTTCAAAAAACAGACGTCCCTACTTCAGTGGGATTATCCCGGGATCGGTAGTCTGATCCCGAGTCCTGCACTGCCGGTTACAGTCCTGGCAAAACCGTCTCCGCTTTGTTTTTTTTTTTTGATTGGCCCGTATACCGATATACCAGCCAATCAAGAAATTGCAAAACGGAGCTCTGTTCAATGCGGAACTGCTTGATGTTCCGCATTGAACAGAAAAGGGTCCGCTGTGCGAGTTTTTGATTGACTCGTATACCGGCATACGGGCCAATCAAAAATGGCTAAACACGGAGCTACTTGTCTTTAATGCGGAACTGCGATGTTCCGCATTAAAGACTAAAGACCTTTTTTTTTTTTTTTTGGTCTTCACCTAGTGTAAAAGACCTTTTGTCCCGACCCGGCCAGTCAAGAATCTGGCAAACCATAAAAGTGGACAAAAAAAATATGAGCTGGTATATACCAGTGCACATTTTTTCATCCTCTTTCATATAACCAAATATGGTAACCCTACTTTTGGTGAGCACTCATTAATGCAGCAAACTCCTCTAAACTGTACACGCATCTCAACACAAGCTTCCACATACAACACTAACAGTTAAACACTTCAAAAGCTATCATGCTGGGCTGTGCCAGCTTTCCATGAGATTCTATCCACTTGCCTAGTTTACCTTGACAGACTGGGTTAGAAGACATGGTCTTCTTATTGGCAAAAGTCATTGGGGCCACTAAAGCAGGGTCCGCACACAAAGGGGCTTGGAGGCCAGGCAAGGCCGTGCATACCCTGAATTTCTTAAACACTTTCTCAATAAAGAGAGGAGAACTACAAACTTTCTTAAAAATATCCTCTAAGACTGGGATTAATGCAGAAAGTCTCAATGTCTGGGGCCTCACCCTCCAGGAGACCATAAACCCTGTTAATCTTGGGGGCAGCTGGAGATAATTAGATTTAGAGATGTATTAATCTGGGAGCTAACATTTAGGAAAAAGAAAACTGTTTGGGTACCTGTTCGCCATCATAGGACCATGACTAACTTGACTTAAACAGGTCAGACTCCTCAGACACAGGTTCCTTAGAAGACTGATCAGTGGTAGAAACACCAGCTTTACTTGTAACCTGGGTATGCACTCCACAGCCAACTACTTGAACAATGGACCTAGCCACAGCAAACATCTCAGGTAAAAACCTGGTAAGAGACTGCTGTCTAATCACCTGCTGGAATTTCTCTCTCTTTTTGGTACAGACTACACTAGTGGGAGAATCCTCTGGGGGGTATTAATATTGGCAAAAGATATGGCACCCTGACTTCCCCTACACTTAAAAGTTTTAGTTCTCCCATGCCTGCAGCTGGCAATGATACAGCTCTGCAGGATGTGTCTGGCCTTTGTGTCACACACGATTGTACTACAACCATGCCAGGGTACTTCTGAGTTAACAGAAGGTGAGCAGTCTGATAACCTGTCCAAAGCTAAGGCTACTGTGGAGTCACAAACTGTCAGCTGAAGTATATTTTTTATTTACTTATTCTTTCATTTTTTTTTTTTAGGTGTGGGAATGTGGAGATGGGGGGGGGGGGGTCTGAGTTCATCAAGTCAGGGAACAAGAAACTAGTCAGCTCAATATGGCTCAATGGCTGCATGGTCAGTCTAGTAAGATGGATAAATCCCACTAAAGACTATTTCTGCAGAGATACAATTCTGAACACTACACTGAAATATCACCATATTTTCAGTAACAGTTCAAAGCACAAAATGCATGTGCAGAAGTCCCCTGGTTTTGTTAAAAAGGCTAGTTTCAGTCAAAATTAATGGATACGGCCTAAAAGAGTATTAGACAAGAAATAAATCATAGACTGATGAAAATTTCCTGTCAAAAATATTTAACATACAAAATGACACCAAAAACAAACTGAAGTGTATTTCTGCAGAGGTTTCTAAAGACGGCACTGAATAAAGTGATGCTTTCAGTAACACATCCATGCACAAACTACATGCACAAAGTCCCCTATTTTATATATAAAAAAAGGGGGGGGGGGCTAGTTTCAGTCAAAATGAACAGATACAGCCTAAAACAGTATTAGACAAGAAATACATCACAAACTGAAACTCTTTATCAGAAATGTTAAACATACAATATACTGCCAAAATCATAATTTAATTAAAAAAATCTTTAAAATGCTATAGTCCTACTCAGTCACCTCAAATAACCATGACCCCAAAGGAAAAAAATCAGTATCAACAAATTTTCCTGTCAAAATTTCCAAATGAAGCTTTTAATCAACAAGCCTTAAGGTTCTAGCCAAAATAAAAACAGAAGCATATACAAAATTTCCAAGAAAAAACAGAGCAGTAGAATGCACTGACAGAAAAGACAGACATGAAATAAAACCCAAAAGGAACTTCTTATCTGAGCATTGCAATTGATGACACCCAGTTTGAGAGAAGCAATATTCCAACAGATCTTTCTCTGACTGGCGTAAAAAAAAAAAAAAAAACTGAATGGGTTCTGCCTATGAATGTGAAAGGCTGCCCTAGTCCTGCCAGATGATTGGTTCTTCCCCCTCATAGACAGGCAGTGGGAGGAGTTTTGAGCTTTGACAGACTGCCAGAAGGAGGGTAGCAGGGCACTACTACCCATACCCCAGAAAGGCAGTGTGTTTGTCCATCATCTATATCGATGAGCCTTTCTGACACACAACTCAGCCTTCTATAAGACTGCTATACAATAAAATGGTGGAAGCATGCACAATAATGGCTGTACAAATCTGCTCCTGAATGCTCTGATTCTGCACCACTCTTTTGGCAGTTAACATAGCTCATTGGCCTTCTAATGAGTAGAAGGACCAAACTCTAAGTACTTCAACAACAGAAGCACAGATCTCAGGCAGCAAAAACCTGGAGTACAAATTTCATAAAAGCAGCCTGTCTCCTGAACTAGAGTAAAAATAATAATTGATAAAGGTGTGCACTGAAGATCAAAGGGCTACAGCTCAGAAATCTGCAATGGAGATATCTGAAGCAAGTGGAGAAGCAGACATTCCTCTACAGGAATCTCTGCATTTGTCAACAAGCAGGGATACAGACTTGCAGGTATTAAAATTAAATCCCAGTTTTACAAGCTGAAATTTTAGGAATTATACCTATGACTGCCAAGTGTAACTTCCATTCATTATTGCAAAGGTACTATAATTTTTAGTGCATCTATACATAACTGAATATGTTTGAAACATAAAAAGAAGTTATGTACTCACTATAACGTTCCAGGTTTGTTGTCAGTCTCACTGTTCATTCTTACAATGACGGGTTCAGAGCCGATTGTCGGCTCCAACTCGGCCAAATACATAGCTGAAAAACTCAAACTTGGCGAGTAGCAAGTAGATATCCCATAATGCAGTGGTGTAACTCATCAGATCTTGTTTGCTGCTACTACTAAATGAATTGTAAATAACCATATACATACATACATTTTATATATCTATCTCTATATATATATTTCTATGGGTTCCATACACTAGATCGAATTTTCACTAATTCGAAATAGTGCATGGAATGCTCACTGCAGCGAAAGTGCACTTAATCGAAAGTGCACTTTCGCGAAGTTCAGTACAACGAACGGGTGTTGTACTGAACTTCCTTGCAGTACTCACGGACCTTAGGGTTAGGGCATGGGTCATAGTAAGGGGATAGCCCATAGGGCTATCCCCTTACTATGACCCATGTCTTAACCCTAAGGTCCATGACAACTGCAGCACAGTGAAGGACGTAGCAATGTCCTCCACTATTGTGCAATAGTCACCAACCTTAGGGTTAGGGCATGGGTTAGGGTAAGGGGATAACTTTACTAACTATCCCCTTACCCTAACCCGTGCCCTAATCCTAAGGGCTGTGACTATCGCACCATACTGGAGGACATAGCTTGATTTTTATGTCCTCCACTGTGCTGCGGTGTTTTCAGTGAAGTGCACTTACGCAAAGGTTCACTTTCGTTACAGTGAACTTACGAAGAAGTGAGGCGTCCTATTACAAGTTCGAGGTAGTGAACTTTCGTTCTTGTGATAGGAATCCATACATATATATATTTATATACATATATATATATATATATATATACATACATACATACATACACAAATATATGCTATCCAAAATGGAAGGAAAAACAAACTGAAGCAAGGAACTCCTGAAGGTAGTAAAACATCCACCAGGTCCACAAGGAGTCTTTGGAAGGGGGAAGTAGGGAGGGTTCGTAAGAATGAACGGCAGGCTGGACAACAAACATGGTGAGTACATAACTTCTTTACGTTATGTTGTCCTATCTCGCCTTCATTCTTATAATGATGGGACAGTGTCCCTAGCACCTTTTCCCTGGGTGGCTCACAAGAGTACACCTTTAAGCACCGTGGAACCAAATGAGGCCCTGTCACTGGAGGCCAAATCCACTTTGTAATGCTTGATAAATGTATGAGAAGTGGCCCAGGTAGCTGCTGCACAAATATTATCCATAGGAATTTTGGCCTGAAAGGCAGAAGATGTAGCCAGTGCTCTAGTGGAATGAGTCTTAACCTTAAATGGTAAATCTCTGTTATTTGAGATATAGATGAATGTAATGCAGTTTGAGAGCCAGTTGGAAAGAGTAGTTTTTGAAATTGAGCTACCCTTTTTTTGCATCTGAGGAGGATATTGAACAACTGGTCAGATTTTCTAAAATCTTTTGTCCTATGCAAATAGAGTCTGAGTTGTCTGTGCACGTCCAGTTGATGTAATTTGTATTCTGCCTTGCTGCTGTGATTAGGAAATAACACTGGAAGCTCAATAGATCGATTTATGTTAGTTGAAGAAGAGACTTTAGGTAAAAAGGATGGATTAGTTCGCAAGGATATCCTATCCTTATGAAATATCAAATATGGCGGTTTGATAGATAGGGCCTGCAGCTCTGATACTCTTCTAGCAGATGTTAGAGCCACCAGAAAAAATGGTCTTCCAGGAAAGGAACTTGAGGTATGAAGATGAGGAGGGTTCCAAAAGGTGTTAACGTCTAGTGAGACTGAACAAAATTTAAATCCCAAGGACAAAGGGTTCCTTAAAGGGAGGTCTTAATAAGGAGACACCTTTCAAGAAGGCTCTACACAACCTGTGTGACATTAAGTTTGAGGTAGGATTACCAATGAGGAAATGTGGGATTGCAGCGAGTTGTACTCTGATGATTGCTGCAGCTGAACCCTGTTGGAAGAGTTCTGCCATAAATTTGAAAATAGAGTGAATGGGAGCAGAAAAGGGGTCAATCTTCCTGTTTTGAGCCCAGAGGGAAAACCTTTTCCATTACAGTTTTCTGGTGGAAACTTTATGAGAGGACATCAAGATATGTTTAACTGTTGGAGTGAAATTCTGAAGCCTGACTAGATTGGGAAGTGGAGCAGCCTAGCTGTCAATTTGAAGGTGTAGAGAGAAGGATGAAGCACACCTGACATATGTGTCAGCAGGTCTGGAATTGGGTCCAGAGTCCAAGGTGTCCCCAGAAGATGAGGCCAAAGGAAGGGGAACCAAACTTGACGAGGCCAGTAAGGAGCAATGAGAATCCTCCTGCTTCCCAAGGACTGTGCTTTCTGAATGACTCTGGGTATGAGAGGAGAAACGGAGGAAAGGCATACAGTAGTCCTGAGGGCCAATCGTGAGCAAGTGTGTCTCTCGGTGTCTCCCCCAGAGGGGGGATTAGGGTAAAGTAGTTGCTGCACTTGGCATTTATAGGAGTGGCAAAAAGATCGCAGCAAGGCAGACCCCATGTTCGGAATATCCTTTCTGCTACGTTCTGATTGAGACACCACTCGTGAGGCATTAAAATTGCTCTGCTCAGCTTGTCTGCAATCACTTTGGAATTCCCTGGAATGTGCATTGCTATTAGAAAGCGCTGGGAAGCAAAGGCCATTTGCCAAACTCTTAGGGCCTCGTGACAAAGGGGGTAAGATCTGGCTCCCCCCTGCTTGTTTATGTACCAAACCACAGACACTGTCTGACTGTTTCGCAACTGTCCCCAGAGGGAGAAAATCGTGAAGTGCTTGCAACGCAAGAAGCACTGCTCTCATCTCTAGGAGATTTATATGCAAGTGAGCCTCATGTTCTTGCCACATACCTTGGACTGTTCTTCCCAGATAATGCCCCCCCCACCCAATCTGGGAAGTGTCCGTAGTCAGCATAGCTACGGGTTGTTGTGGAACAAAGGGTCTCCCTATGGTCACATGGCTGGAGTGTATCCACCATCTTAAGTCATTTTTGCATTATTCCGTTATCCTGATCAAGTGAGACATAGGAAGCTCTTGAAGTGACCACCCTTGCTTTCACCTTGGTTTTGGGAAGAAGATAAAGTATCTGATGTCTTAGTGCTGAAAAACTGCCTGTTGGAAGACATACTACCATAGAAGCGGTGTCTAGATCTGTGCCTATAAATGTAATATGTTGACAGGGCAACAAGGCAGATTTTTGAAAGCTGACTAATACCCAACTGAGCGCAAACATCCAAAGTCAGATCCCTGGCTTGTTGGAGTAGATGCTTGGTGGTGGCAGATAGGAGCCAGTCGTCTAGATAGGGAAACACTCGGAATCCTAGATGCCTCAGGTGAGCCGTGACTACTGTCATGCATTTGGTGAACACTCTGGGGGCTGTACTGAGACCAAAGGGCAGATCTCAGAACCGATAATGACTGGCTCCCAGCCAGAAGTGCAAGTACCTTCTCGATGTCCTGTCCATTTTTATGTGGTAGTAAGCATCTTGAAGGTCTATCGAGCACATCCAATCGTCTTTCCCTAAAAAGGGAAGTACAGACTGTACTGTCACCATTCGGAACTTTGACTTCTTGACAGATTTGTTTAATTTGCTTAGGTCTAATATGGGTTTTCAGAGTCCCTTGTTCTTTTTGGCACCAAAAAGAATCTCTAGTAATTTCCGAATCCTATTTGTTCTACAGGGACTTCTTGGATGACTCTTTTGTGCAGCAACTTTTGAATCTCTATAGTTGCTTGCTCCCTTAGATTGGGTGGAACATTTGGGATTGTTCTGGTGTGTGGAACAGGATCAGAAAAGGGAATGGGATATCCTCTGGATATTATTCTTAGTACCCACTTGTCTCATGTGATAGTTTGCCAGGCTTCTGGGTACATAGATAAACGTCCCCCGACTGCCTCCAGAGTAGAGCAGTCAGACCTCCTTTCAGGAGCGCTGATAAGGGCGTCCGTGAAAGGAATCATGGTCACTCTGGTTCTGGGGGCCCCCTTCACCTCTACGGCGGCATCTACCATTGTTACCTCCCCCCTGCCCCTGGGGAAGGAATCACCCAGTGCATCCTGGAAAACTCTCTGGGATCATTTGAACCACATTTTCCCACTCTTCTGACCTTTAGGATAAGGTCTTGAAGGTACGGAGAAACGTACTCCAACGGCAGAGAGAATTTTTCCTCCCTGCTTGCAGCAGGTGAGTGTCTTACTTTGGATCCAAACAGTGAGGAACCATCAAAAGGGGATTAGTAAATGCAGACTTAAGGGCTCCGCAAAATTGCACAAGCACATCCAGGAGCGTCTCCTTAAGTGAAACTCTGGAACCCGCTTGCCCTGCTTGCTCCATCAACTGTGTAGGATATCAGCCTCATGGAGGAGTTGATGATGGAATTTAAGCTGGATAACTGGGAGGAAACCTTCTCATTCACCCCTGCAGCCAATGTACCCTGCAGAGTATCTCTCAGTTCTTTCAGGAGATCTCTGTAGCCTTGTGAAATGAGTGAGGTAATTCAGCGATCAAAGAGTAAAGGTCGCTGACGAAAAGACACGCTTCCCGTATCTGTCCATCGTTCGAGAGTCTTTATTCGAAGGACGAACAGATGAGGATGTCTCTGAAAGTTCCTTCTTGGTGGCTGCAGCCACCACCATAGCATCTACAGGTACCCCCTTAGTGAAGAAATCCTTTCCCGAAGGAGCTGATAAGAATTTGTTTGGCCTCTGAGGGACTAATTCCATTGTGTCAAGTGACTCCCACGCCTTTCGGCTGACCAGGTCCGTTAGGTCATCGGAAGGTGGAGACACCCAGGAGGCTGAAGGTTGAGATCCAAAAGCCTTCAGGTACACTGACTCCTCATCAGAAGGGGTGGTGGCCTGCCAGCCACCTCTCTGCTTCAGGATCTCTAGAATATCTGCAAATAAGATATCATCAGAGGACGACCTTGGGGACACTTCCGACTCATCGATGTCAGTGTCTGAAGTGACGGACTCATCTGGAGAGTCTATGTGCTTCCTCTTGCCAGTTCTCTTCTGAGGTGGCTCCTCAGAAGGGTATTCTGGGGAGGCCTTGGAGGAGAGGGGTTCGCCCAATGGGGGATCCTGAGACTCTGGATCTCTGCTGTCCTGTGGAATGGGTGGTGCCAAGACAGTAGCCGGTGCCTTAGGGGGACGAAGGCTGGTATCCTTATGTGAAGCTGTATGGGCAGACAGCACACTCCTCATCAGCTCAAAGGTGGATACCACTGGCTCCAAAGACTCCCTCGTCTCCGAGGGGAGAGAGGAAGCCACCGGAACCAGTGAGATCGGACCTGAGGCCAATGTAGGAGCCGAGCTAACCTGAGCCAATGCTTCAAGGGGCAGGCTCGGCACCAAAGACGATCAGGGCCGAGAATCCCCCTAGGGGCCGACCAGGGAACCCCGGCTCCCAGACTCTCCGGACGGCGCCAAGAGTGTCAGAGCAGAAGTCGGCTCAGTGAGCACTGAAGGGGGTCTTGGAATAGACGGATCCACAGTAAGTGGTACCAAGCACTCCGACTCCGAAGGTCCAGCTAAGCTCGGAGGAGGAATAACAGTGGGTACGACTGGTATAGTAGGCTCCAGGACAAAATGGGTCGGAGTAAAAAATAATCTGGTTAGCGCCAGCGACTTCAAGAGTCTGCACACCACCCACTCCATGTCGTCAGATAAGCTCCTGGTGGACCTGGAGGATAGGAATGGAGAAGGAGACCTGTGCAAAATGGGAGATCTCAGTGTCAGGGAAACTGGTGAAATATCCACGGACTGGCTCCGAAAAGAGGCATCTTGCTGCCCCGAAAACTTTGGAGCCAAAGAACCAGGTCTGTCAATCAATATAAAGTACAGATGTGTACACTTACCATAAATGTAGATGTTCGAGTGTATTCACTGTTGCAGTCATTACATTTGGGTAATCCTGCTTGCAGGTTGCCCTCAGCCGGCCTGAATTCCAAAGTCTTGGGTCCTGCATTGGCTGCTGGTGCCCCTTCCCTGATGTCAGGTCGTCAGGGTTATAAAAGAAGCAGCCGACGCCATTTTCTTCAGTTTTTCTTGCCCCAGATGTCAGGTGCCCCCAAAAAGGGTAGCCAAACTTTATATATATATATTCAGAAATACATTAATATAAATTTTACCTTCATCTATAAGCAAATACACCACATAGGTAGTATAAATCATAGAAGGAAAGATAAGATCCAAAAGAAAAAAGGCGGAAGGCGGGTGGGTAACCTGGACTGCAACAGTGAATACACTGGAACATTCTACATTTATGGTAAGTGTACACAACTGTACTATGTTCTTCGTGTTTCACTGCTGCAGTCATTACACTTGGGTTATCCTGCTGGCAGGCTACCCTCAGTCGGCCTGAATTCCAAAGTCTAGGTCCGGCATCGGTTGCTGTCGCCTCCTCCCTGACATCAGTGCGCCAGGGGTACAAAAGATGCAGCAGACGCCATTTTCTTTAGTTTTTCTTGCCCCAGATGTCAGGTGCCCCCAAAAGGGTAGGCTAAAAATATGCCAATAAAACATGCATGCACCAAAATATATAATACCTTCATCTACAAGCAAATACACCACATAGGTTGTATAGATTAGAGAGATGTAGATAAGTTCCAGCAAAGAGATGGGGGATGGTGGGTAACCTGGACTCCAACAGTGAATACACTTGAACATCTACATTTATGGTAAGTGTACACAACTGTACTATGTTCTTTGTGTTTCACTGTTGCAGACATTACACTTGGGTTGAGTCCCAAAGCTATGGTTGGGAGGCTGGAGCTAAATAGCATTAGGAGCGGCTATGAGGCCCTGCAGAACTACAGTGGCAAAGCCTGCCCTGGATTTAGAGTAGAGTGGTAAATGATAGTGCTTTATAAAGGTGTGCACTGAACTCCAGGTAGCAGCGTCTAAAATGTCTTTGGTTTGTACTCCCCTGAGGGAGGCTGCTGAAGTTGCTGCTGCTCTGGTAGAATGTGGCCTAATGCCCTTAGGCACTGGCTTGCCATATTGTGAATAGCAGAAATGAATGCAGTGGCCTATCCACTTTGAAATAGTCTGCTTTGAGATAGCCTTTCCTTGTGATCCTGCAGCATATGCCACTAGTAGTTGCTCAGTCTTTCTGAAAGCTTTGGTTCTGTTCAAGTAGAAGCGTAGCTGTCTGTGTATGTCCAAGGAATGCAGAATTCTCTCCCTTATTCTGTGGGTTTGGATAAAAAGTAGGCAGATGAACAGTTTGGTTAAGGGCCACACTGGACACTACACCTTAGGCATAAATGTCGGGTTTGTCCTCAGAGAAGCCCTGTCTGGATAAAAAATGATAAAAGGTTCCACAGCCATGAGTGCCTGTAGCTCTGAGACTCGTCTTGCAGAGGTTATTGCTAGGAGCAGAGCTGTTTTCCAAGATAAAAACTTTATATCAGCTGTAGCGGCTGGCTCAAAAGGAGGCAGAGTGAGTTTTTCCAAGACATAATTTAGGTCCCATGCAGGTATTGGTGATCTCCTTGGAGGCCTTAAGTTTTTGGCTCCTCTGAGGTATTGCCTTAACAAAGGATGAGAAAAGATTGGTGGCTCTGTATTGTAATGAGCCGAAATGGCAGAGGCATGAATTTTAATTGATGAAAAGGATAGGCCTTTGGTCCAACATCTCAGTTATGTATTGCAAAATCTAAGGAATATTTGGTACTGCTGTGTCAATTCCATGGGCCTGGCACAGAATCTCTTCCATTTTCCAGCATAATATTTTCTAGTACTAGGCCTCCTGGCCTCCAAAATGACATCCATCGCCGCTTTAGTGAGAGGAGTGTTTTGTATGACTACATTATCCGCCATGCTGCCAGATTTAAGGTTTTGAGTTGGCTGTACAGGATCAGATTGTTTTGTTGGGACAGTAGGTGAGGTATTTGAGGTAAGTCCAGGCTGGGCAATGAGACAAGTTCCTTAGGATTGGATACCAGTACTGGCATGGCCAGTCTGGGGCAATCAATATTATTTTTGGCTTCTCTTGTCTGACCTTTAGGAGTACCTTGGGGAGGTGAGGCAGTGGAGGAAAGGCATATACTGTTAAGTTTTTCCAGCTGAAAGATAGGGCATCCACTTTCCATGCTTGTCTGTGATCAGTCCTTGCGCAGAATCTCTGTAGTTGGCAGTTGTGAGGAGAGGCAAATAGGTCTATGTCCGGGCATCCACATTTCCTTGTTATCATATTGAAGATTGTGGATCCAATTTCCATTCGTGGGGATCCATGAGGTTTCTGCTTAGTTCGTCTGCCAGAGTATTTATCTTTCCTGGCAGGAATTGTGCCTGCAGATGTACTCGGTAAGTCAATGCTGTGTCCCACAAAGTCATGGCTAGTCTGCATAGGGGGTAGGAATGATGCCTCCCTGCTTGTTTATATACCACATGACCGTGGTATTGTCTGTCTTTATCAGTAGTTGTCCTGGATGAAGTAGGTCCTTGAGGGCTGTCAGGGCATTCTGAACAGCTAGCATCTCTTTTTGATTGATATGTAGATGCATTTGGTTGGCGGACCATGTGCCTTGAATACATCTTCCTGCCATGTGTGCCCCCCAGGCATAATCTGATGCATCCACTGTCAATGTCTGTCTGGCTGGGGGTAAGGTGAATGGCTGTCCCTTGTTCTGGTGACAGGCCTTCGCCCACCATCGAAACTCCTGTTGCAGGCAGGGAATCAGAGTAAAAAGAAGTTATGTACCTACCATAACGTTCCATGTTAGTTGTCTTCTTCTCGCCTTCTTTCTTGCTGGTTGGGTTCGGAGCCGATCCTTGGCTCCGACTCGGCCATCTTCAAAAGCTCGAGAGCTGCTTACTGGCTCGAGGCCACCCCCTATCCCATGATGCCTGGCGCTAGATACCCAGATCTCGTTTGGTAAGTCTAACTGCCAATATAAAAAGGAAAGAATCCTATCCTATAATATATAAAGCCTATCAGTGAGACTTACTAGGCAGAGAGGAAGAGCCAGAGAAGACTCAGCCAGTGAAAAACCATAAAGAACTCTTCTCGGTACACTAGGATAGGGGGATGGAGGTTGGGACGCAAGAAAGAAGTGAGAAGACAACTAACATGGAACGTTATGGTAGGTACATAACTTCTTTATGTTAAGTTCTCTATCTCGCCTTCATTCTTGCTGGTTGGGACAGCGTCCTTAGCACCTAAAATCCTGGGTGGCTCATCGGAACAAACTCTTCAGAACCATGGAACCAAAATCAGCTCTGCTCCTGGAGACCACATCCACTTTATAATGTGAAATGAAAGTATGTGGGTTGGCCAACGTAGC
Organism: Protopterus annectens; assembly: GCF_019279795.1. NCBI lineage: Eukaryota > Metazoa > Chordata > Ceratodontiformes > Protopteridae > Protopterus > Protopterus annectens. The sequence continues at coordinate 1,569,672,012 of NC_056737.1, forward strand.
AGCTGCACAAATAGATTCCATGGGCAACCTAGCCTGAAAGGCCACAAAAGTGGTTAAAGCTCTGGTGGAATGACCTTTTGGTTTGACAGACAACTCTTTATTCCTCAGTTGATAGATAAATGTGATAATCGTAGTCAACCACCTAGATAAGGTTACTTTTGAGACTGGAAGACCTTGTTTACCCTGAGCATAAGAGAGAAAAAGTTGGTCCGACTTCCTGATGTCCTTGGTTCTGTGCAAATAAAAGCGTGGTTGCCTATGAACACCTAATTGATGTAATTTATATTCCGCCCTGTTGGAGTGGTTGGGAAAAAACACAGGAAGGTCTATGGACTGATTCAAGTTATTTTCTGAAGAAACCTTAGGAAGGAAGGAAGGGTTAATCCTGAGGGTAACCCTGTCATTGTGGAACACTAGGTACAGAGGACGGATACAAAGAGCCTGAAGTTCAGAAACTCTTCTGGCTGAATAGCTACCAGAAAGAGGGTTTTCCAAGATAAAAACTTCAAGGAACAGAATGCTGCAGGTTCGAAGGGGGACAAAATTAGAGAAGCTAAAATCAAATTTAGATCATACGGAGGAGGAGCATCTCTCACTGGGGGCCTGAGCAGAGTGGTCCCCTTGAGAAAGGCTTTACAAAGCTTATGAGACATGATATTATTTTCCAACAGGCCAATTGAAAATTTGAAATTGCAGCTAATTGAACTCCTATAGCGGAAGCGGAACCAGCATGAAAAAAAGTTCCGCAAGAAATTCCAAAATATGGTGTACAGGGGCTGAAAAGGGGTCTATACTCTTGGCCTCTGCCCATGAAGAAAAACGTTTCCACTTACTAGCGTAAGTTTTTCTAGTGGTAGACTTGTGCGACGATAAGATAATTTCACGCGCAGAGGGGGAGATCTCAGGAAGCCTGGCTAAAGTCGAAAGTGGAGCAACCAAGCAGTGAGCTGAAGAGATTGCAGGGATTGATGCAGCCCGCCCGACTGATGGATCAGGAGGTCTGGAACTAGGTCCAGAGTCCAAGGCTGCTCGAGAAGATGATGATGCAGGAACGGGAACCATATCTGTTGAGGCCAGTACGGAGCAATGAGGATCATTTTGCAACCCAATGCGGTAGCTTTCTGTATTAGCTTGGGAATTAAGGGAAACGGAGGGAATGCATAAAGAAGTCCCTGAGGCCAATCGTGGACTAGAGCATCTCTGGGGGAATGTCTGGGAAGTGGAAGGAGAGAGAAGAAATTGCTGAACTTGCTGTTGAAGGGAGTGGCAAAAAGGTCGCAGCAAGGTTGACCCCATTTGCAGATGATTTGGTCCGCAACTACCTGATTCAGAGACCACTAGTGAGGCATGAGAATTGCTCTGCTGAGTCTGTCTGCTATGATGCTGGACCTCCCAGGGATGTGCGTTGCGATCAGAAACCGTAGGGAAGAGATCACCCATTGCCAGAGTCTGAGTGCCTCTCGACATAGGGGGTAGGACCTGGTTCCGCCCTGCTGGTTGATGTACCATACTACTGACATATTGTCCGTTTGAATTGCAATGGTCCCGGTAGGAAAAGAATCCTGAAGAGCTTGCAACACTAGAAGCACGGCCGTCATCTCCAGGACGTTTATATGCAGATGGTACTCGTGAGGTTGCCAGATGCCGTAGACTGTACTGCCCTGATAATGCCCCCCCACCCCCACCCGATCAGGGAGGCATCTGCGGTTACCGTAGCAACTGGAGGTGATGGGACAAAGGGTCTGCCTCAAGGCACTGATGTGGAGACCATCCACCATGCAAGGTGCTTTTTGCATGCTTCTGTGATCATAATCATGTGACACATAGGAAGCTGCTGGAAGGACCATTGGGTGAAAAGAAGCCACTGGAGAATCCTCATGTGAAAACGAGCTAGAGGAATGAGCACGATTGCTGCTGCCATGAGACCTAGAGATTGGAGGACGAACCTGGCTTGAATTCTTCTGCATGCTAAGACCTGCACATGTTGGCGAATCACTTGTATTCTGTCTGGTGGAAGGCTCGCCAACATGTCTTTTGTATTTAAATTTGCACCTATAAAGTTGATAGACTGACAGGGCGACAATGCAGATTTTTCGAAATTTATTGTGATACCTAGCCTGGAGCAAGTCTGGACAGTGTAGTCTCTGGCTAGCAGAAGTTGATGCCTGGAGGAAGCAGTGAGGAGCCAGTCGTCTAGATATGGAAACACCTGGAATCCTAACCGTCTGAGATGAGCGGTAACTACTGCCATACATTTGGTGAACACCCTGGGGGCTATGGTAAGACCAAAGGGCAGAGCTCTGAATTGATAATGACTGGCTCCCAGCCGGAAGCAGAGGAATCTTCAGGAGCGCCTGTCCATTTTGATGTGGTAGTATGCATCCTGAAGATCTATGGAGCACATCCAATTGTCCTGACCCAGAAAGGGCATAATGGACTGTAGCATGACCATCTGAAACTTGGTTCTTTGAACAGACCTGTTCAGTCAGCTGAGATCCAGAATGGGTCTCCAGTCCCCTGTCTTTTTTGGTACCAAAAAGAACCTTGAGTAAATTCCGGATCCTTGCTGGTCTGCTGGGACTTACTGGATGGCTCTTTTTCTTAGCAGTTCTGAAATTTCTTGTACTGCTTGATCCCTTAGATTGGGTGGAACATCTGGAAGGGACTTGTCTCACATTACGGGAGTGTGAACAAAGGGTATTCTGTAGCCTCCGGATATAACTGACTGTACCCATTTGTCTTGTGTTATGTCTTGCCAGGCTCTTGGGTACAGCGATAATCTTCCCCCGACTGCCCCCGGAGGTGGGCAGTCGGGCAACCCTTCAGGGATGGTGGGAGGGCTTCTCAGAGAAGAATTCTTTGCTGCCCTGGTTTTGCGGACCCCTTCTGCCATGAGGGTGGCGTCTATTATTGTTCCCTCCTCTGCCCCTGGATGGGAACTCACCACGTGTGTCCGGCAAGGCTCCCTGAGATTTCTGGAACCACATCTTTCTGCTCTTCTGACCCTTGGGATATGGTCTGGAAGGAGTGGAAAAACGGACTCCCACAGCAGAGAGAGTCTTGCCTTCCTGCTCACACCTGGTAAGGGTATCCTTCATCTGTGATGATCCAAAAAGAGCGGATCCATTAAAGGGGGTATTGGTGAAAGACGCTCTGAAAGGTTCCGCAAAGTTACATAGCCGCATCCAAGTGTGCCTCCTCAGGGCAACGCCTGTGCCTGCGGCTCTACTCGCACCATCGGCCGCATAAGATATGAGCCTCATGGAGGAGTTCACCACTGAATTTAGAGTCACCAGCTGGGAAGCCATCTTAGCTTGAGCCCCCTCAGCTGATGGATCTTGGAGGGTATATATAGCGAACATCTGCTTCCCGTATCTGTCCATCATCCTAGACTCCTTATTAGGATGATGAACAGATGAAGAAGTTTCAGCCAACTCCTTTTTCGTGGCCGCTGCTACCACCATGGCATCAACGGGGATCCCCTTCGTCAAAAACTGTTTGTCCACTGGAGCTGTTATGAATTTAGCCGCTCTCCTAGGGGTTGGTTCCACGGAATCTGGAGCCGACCACGCCCTTTGAGCCACAACAGACATCAGATGGTCGAAGGGTAGGGACAACCAGGAGGTGGAAGGTCGGGAGCCAAACGCATCCAGGAATACCGACTCGTCCTCAGAATGGGCTAGGATATTCCAGTTCCCCCTCTGCCTAAGCATCTCAAGGATGTTTGAAAAGGAGACATCTTCAGAGGGGGATCGAGGGGACCCTTCCGAATCCTCCAAGTCGGTATCGGAGGTGACAGACTCAGGGGAGTCAATATGCTTTCTCATGCATTTTCTCTTACGAGGTGGCTCCTCTGAATGATCAGGGGAGGCCTCGGAAGAGGACGATACACCCAAAGGGGTGTCCTGGAGCGTTGCATCCCCACGCTTGGGGTTTGGAAGAGGGGCAGAGGCTGACGCAGGCACCAAACTGGGAGGAGCCGATGGGGTTGATCATGGGGCTGACTCCGGGGCCAGCACACTCCGCATCCCTGCCCGGACGCAGAGAGAGCTCCAGTTCTGAAGAAATCGGAATCCCTCCCCGCACCGAGAGGGACAGCTCTGAGGCTGATGTGGGAGCTGAGCTCACCTGAGCCGAAGCCCCGAGGGGGAGAAAGTACAGTTTTGTACCTACCATAAATGTAGATGTTCGAGTGTTCACACTGCTGCAGTCATTACACTTGGGTTATGCTGCCATCAGGCGGTCCCGCAGTCAGCCAGAGTTCCAAAGTCTTGGTCCGGCGTCGGTCGCTGTTGCTTCTTCCCTGACGTCAGTGCGCCAGGGGTATACAAGATGCATCAGATGCCATTTTCTTCAGTTTTTCTTGCCCCAGATGTCAGGTGCCCCCAAGTAGGTAAGCAATACATATTGCTGATAAAACATATATAAAAAATAAAAAACTTACAAGCAAATACACCACAAAAGTTGTATAGGATAGAAAGGTATAGATAAGTCCAGCTAGGACAGAGGGGATGGAGAGAGGGTAACCTGGACTGCAGCAGTGTGAACACTCGAACATCTACATTTATGGTAGGTACAAAACTGTACTATGTTCAACATGTTACACTGCTGCAGTCATTGCACTTGGGTAGAATCCCAAAGCTAAGGTTGGGTGGCTGGTCTATAAAGAGTTAGGATTGGCTATGAGGCCCTGCAGAACTGCAGTGGCAAATCCTGCTCTGGATTTAGAGTAAAGAGGCAAATGGTAATGCTTGGTAAAGGTGTGCACTGAACTCCAAGTTGCCACGTCCAAAATTTCCTTGGTTGGTACTCCTCTGAGAAAGGCTGTTGAAGTGGCTGTTGCTCTGGTAGAATGTGGCCTAATGTTATTAGGGACTGCTTTTCCATGCTGTGTGTAGCAGTAATGAATACAGTGGCCTATCCATTTGGAAAATAGTCTGCTTTGAGATAGCCTTGCCCTGTGATCCTGCAGCATATGCTACAAACAGTTGCTCAGTTTTCCTGAAAGCTTTTGTTTTGTCCAAGTAGAAGCGTAGCTGCCTGTGTATGTCCAAAGAGTGCAGCAGTTTCTCCCCTTTATTCTGGGGGTTTGGATAAAAAGTTGGCAAATGGATGGTTTGGTTAAGAGCTACACTAGATACCAACTTTGGCATAAAGGTAGGGTTTGTCCTTAAAGAAACCCTGTCCTGATGAAATATTATAAAAGGTTCCACTGCCATTAATGCCTGTAGCTCTGAGACTCTTTGTGCTGAAGTTACTGCCAGGAGCAGAGCTGTTTTCCATGATAAAAATTTTAGATTGGCTGTACTGGCTGGCTCAAAAGGTGGCAAGGTCAGTTTTTCCAAAACAAAATTGAGGTCCCAAGTTGGTGTTGGCGCTCTCCGAGGTGGTCTTATGTTTTTAGCCCCTCTGAGGTACTGCTTTAGCAAGGGACGAGAGAATAAAGGAGGATCCGTGTTGTAATGAGCTGAAATGGCAGAGGCATGGATCTTAATTGATGAGAAGGATAGGCCTTTGTCCAGCATCTCAGTTAAGTATTGTAAAATCTGAGGAATGTTTGGGACAAGAGGGTCAAAGCTTTGAGCCTGGTTCCAGGCACAGAATCTCTTCCATTTTTCTGAGTAAGATTTCCTGGTGCTAGGCCTCCTGGCCTCCAAAATGACATCCATAACAGCTTTAGTGAGAGGTGTTGCCTGTTTGACTAATGAATCTGCCATGCAGCCAGGTTTAGGGTTTTGAGCTGACCGTGCAGGATCGGATTGTTTTGTTGAGTTAGATGATGTGAAATTTGAGGCAAAATCCATGGTGGGCCTTGAGCTAAGTTCTTTAAGATTGGGTACCAGTGCTGGCGTGGCCAGTCTGGAGCAATCAGGATCATCTGTGGTTTCTCTTGTCTGGCTTTTAGGAGTACCTTTGAAAGGAGAGGCAGTGGTGGGAAGGCATAAACTTTTAGGCTTTTCCAGCTGAACGAAAGAGCATCCACCTTCCATGCTTGTGTGTGGTAAGTCCTTGTGCAGAATTTTTGTAGTTGGCAATTCAGTGGGGAGTCAAAAGATCTATGTCTGGACACCCCCATTTTTGCGTTACCATGCTGAAGATTTGTGGATTCAATTTCCATTCGTGAGGGTCCATGATATTTCTGCTTAGATCGTCTGCCAGAGTATTTTTCTTTCCTGGCAGGAATTGTGCTTACCGATGAACTTGATAAGTTAGAGCTGTGTTCCACAAGGTCATGGCTTGCCTGCATACAGGATAAGAATGGGTGCCCCCTTGCTTGTTTATGTACCACATTACTGTGGTGTTGTCTGTCTTTAATAATAATTGTCCTGGATGCAGAAGGTCCTTGAAAGCTGTTAGGGCATTTTGAACAGCCAACATCTCTTTTTGATTGATGTGAAGATGCATTTGGTCTGTGGTCCACTTGCCCTGAATACATTTTCCTGCCATGTGTGCTCCCCAGGCGTAATCCGAAGCATCTGTTGTTAGAGTCTGCCTGGCTGTGGGTAGAGTGAAAGGCTGACCCTTGTTGAGTTGACATGCCTGTGCCCACCATCAAAACTCCTGTTGTAGGCAGGGAATTATTGGTATTACTGTTTCTAAACTGTGAGTGTTGAGTCCAAACACTTTTTAGGTACCATTGTAATTTCCTCATATACAGTCTGGCATATGGAATTGGTAGTATGCAGGATGCCATGAATCCCAGGGCCTGCAGAATTTTTCATGCAGGGAGATGGGACTTTTTTGCCAGCAATTGAAAATATTGAGTCAGTTGTTCTTGTTTGTCTGGCGTGAGATAAGCCATCTGGGCCGTTGTATTTAAGCTGGCACCCAGGAATATTATCTGTTGTGAGGGCACTAGTTTTGACTTCTTTTTGTTTACTGTGTACTCTAGAGAAATTAGCAACCTTTTTACAAACGCCAGATGCTTTAGAAGAATGTCCTTTCTCTCTGCTTGAATGAGGCAGTCGTCCAGGTATGGATATATTTTAATTCCTTTTTGTCTGCAAAATGCAATTACTGGTGCCAGGCACTTTGTAAAGACCCTGGGTGCAGTAGATAAGCCAAAGGGGAGTGCAGAGAATTGGTAGTGCATTGTACCAGCTTTGAATCTGAGGTATCTTCTGCAATCTTGTCTGATAGGGACATGCAGGTATGCCTCTTTGAGGTCCAAAGTAACAACCCAAGCATTCTTGCCCAGCTTGGGAAGAAGCTGCTGTAGTGTCAACATTTTGAATTTCGGGACATCCAGGTAAGTATTTAGAGTTGAAAGGTCTAGTATGGGTCTCCAGGCTTTGTCCTTTCTGGAGACCAGGAAGAGTCTTGAGTAAAATCCTTGTCCCTGCTGTGGTACTTTTTGAATAGCTCTCATGTCCATGAGGGCTGAAATTTGTTTTTGAGCCTCTGCCCACTGATTTTGTGGCTGGTTTGGCATTCCTTTTAGCCTTGGTAAAATGTGAAAGTGGAACCTGTAACCTTGAGACACAATATTCGGAACTCATTTGTCTTGGGTGATTGTTTGCCAATTTTGAGAAAAAAGTGCTAGTTTCCCCCCTAAGGGGGCTGCCAAAAGGGAAGTGCTTGGCATACGAAGGGGGAAGTCATTGGGACTGTTTCCTGTAAGGTTGAGACTTGTCCTCACCTCCTTTTGGGGTTGAGGTACCCCACTGTCGCTGTCTGTAAGAACCTTGGGGTTGAGATCTGCCTCTTGGGCGTCTGTATCTGCCTCTCTGTGGCCTGTCTGACACTGGAAAGGACCAATTCTTTGTAGGCCAATTTCTGCTAAATCGAGGTGGCTGTACCTGTAAGAAATCTTTGTTTGCATAGATTTAGCTTTATCCTCCATTTTCTTTAACACCTCTTCTGCCTTAACACCAAACAAGGTATCATGCTGAAAAGGAGCATCCAATAATTATGCCTTAACATGATCAGGTAAACTCTGTTCTTTTAACCAAGCATGTCTTCGAATCACAGAACCTGTAACTGCGGCTCTACAAGAGGCCTCTAAAGAATCAAAACCACATTGCAGAGTATGTTTTCCCACCTGTTCAACTGCATGCAATAAATCCTGCATTTCTTTATAGTCAGGAGCTTCTGAGCTTGTAAGCATTTTCTGTTTTAATTGAGCCATTAAATATTGTTGGTACTTAAGCATGTGAAACTGGCAATTTAGAGCCCTTACTGCTAAAGTTGCAGAAGTGTAAACTTTCTTCCCCCATCTATCCAATGCTCTAGAATCTCTGTCAGAGGGGACTGGATTTTTGGCAATGGAAGCCTTAACCGCTTTGGGACCCTGGGAAATGGTTTCTGGGTCAGCAGAAGGGTTTTTATAACGAAACTTGTGAGAGTCAGGGACTCTATAATACCTATCTGGCTTGGCTGGTGCAGGGGGCAAAGAATCAGGAGATAAGCTGGATTCAGAGAACACATCATCCACAATATCTAACACAGGTGAAATAGCAAGGGGCCTGTGCCGAGGCAATAAAAGGAAGTCCCTGAGCCTTTTCTTGGATTCTGAATAATCCTGACTTTCCCAATAGAAATGCTCCCTCATGGTATGTATAGTTTCCCCAAAAGAGTAATCCTCAGGAGGAGAGGCTGATGGGATAGATTCTTCAGCATCAGAGCCCTCATATGGGGGTAGAGAGTATCCCTGGTCTGAAGAGGAATCAGAGGAAATGGAAACCTGATCAGAGGAATCATAGTCTGTATCCTGCCTAGGCCTTTTCTCAGGAGGGGGATGGGAACCCCTGATTAGAGTAATGAGGTCTTTGGCCATTTTGAGCATCTGTTTTTTAGGCATGGAGGACTGTCCAGGAGAATGCTGTACTTGTTTTCTTTGTCTTTAATGGTGTTTTTGTCTTGGCTGTTGCTTTAACGGTAAGTTGTGAAGGTCTGAAAACACCCTCAGAAGCCGATGCCTGCTCAACGGTTCAGGACCCATCTGAGGGATTAATTTCCGTAAGCCCAATACCTTGAGATTCCAGAGGCCTAGTTGTCTCCACGTGGGAAGTCGGAGGTGGCCTGTGGCTCTGAGGTAGCGGGTGTCAGGGGCTGTAAAAGCACCTCACTGAGAACCAGCGACTGGCCTAGAAGAGGCTTCATCGTCGGTTTTGGACCTCGGATACCTGTCTTTATCCTTGTCTTTGCGTTTTTTATGAACTGCGGTCGTCGGTTGTTCCAACGGCATTGCATAATTGAACCTTCGGCCAAAGTAGTGCAAAGCAAAATCAAAACGTCATTTTATGGTGCGTTTTTTAAATCTAGCACAAAACCTACAACTAGTGACGTCGTGATCAGGGCCTAGGCATGGAAGACAGTAAGAGTGGAAGTCCTTATGAGGTATTTGCTTCACACAAGAAAGCAGCAAACAAGCAGGAAACAACCACGGGGAGTATGCCAAGATCACTATAAGGCACTGAAAACAGCACAAATCCTAAGCGAACTGCACAGAGAAAATTTATTTAACGTCTCACAACAAACACGTTTTCGTTGCCCATGCAACTTCCTCAGAATACAATCAAACAGACATATCCTGGTATATATATATACAGCATGTAATAAGGTAATAGGACAATTGATAAATTACCTAATAAATCTTAAAGAAATAGATATAAACTCTTGAACTACCAAGACATAAAATAGTTTAACCATAATGTATTCTGTTAAATCTTAATAAAATTGAATAAAATTGTATATACATGTTTTTATCCTAGATTAGTTTAAAACAATTTAAAACACAATAAAATGTTATTCCATTGTGTTTGATCATTAAGAATAAAAGCACAGTAAGAATATTTTAAGCATTAAAAATATATATATATATAATGTATAGTGTATATTTTATTCATTCACAATATATATATACACAATAAGAAAAATGTATATAATAATACACCAATTCCTTGGAAACTTCCTTATATTCAATTACAATAATTCTGCTCTGAGCTTCAAATAAGGCATAATGGAGATGAGGTCATTGAGACCCGGGGCCTTATTAGAAGCCAACAATATCTGCCAGCATGTCTCCCTGTGTGATAACCTGGCTTCCCAATGTCCTCCCCTAGAATTTTTTGGTATTGATTCCAAGACGTAGAACATAAAAAAGGCTAAATTTGTCTTACATAGTGAGTATTCCAAGTCATGGATTCATTACACTCGATTTCTGGATGATATTTGTATTTTCTGGACAGGACCAAAGCAAAGTATAGAAGAATTTGTCAACTACTTACATTCTACTACTGAATTTTTGAAATTTACGTATCAAATTTCAGTTGATGAGGTTAATTATTTAGATGTAACCCTCTATAAACATATTAACTGCTTTGGGTCCCGTGTATACAGAAAGCCTTCATTTGCTAACAGCTATTTGCATTATTCTAGCTCCCACCCCAAATTTCAAAAAAGGTCTATCGTTAAGGGACAATTTGTTAGGGTCTCACGTATGACCTCGGAAGACCAACATTTCAGTATTGAATGTGAAAAACTGAGTTTGTTGTTTGCGGATAGGGGATATCCCATATCTCTGATAAAATCGGTTCGGGAAGAGGTCAGTCAAGCTAGGGGCACTAGATTTTTTCCCATTTTGGGAAAGGGGCCTACTGATATACGTATGGAAAGCTTTCCTTCTACCTCTAATTTTACAAGTTCTAACCTGACATTTGTCACTGCTTTTAGTGAAGACGCAGGACATATTAGGTACATTATTCAGAAAGAAATGGAGAACTTTCAGGATTTTACAGATTTGAACAACCTTAAGGATATTACATGTAATATTGTTTACAAAAGAGGACTTAATATTAAAAACCTTTTGGAACAAAATACTCATGTAAGTATTTCCAACCAACCCAGAAAGGGTACTTTCCGTTGTGGGCATTGTAAACAGTGCAAACATGTTATTAATCAGGAACATCTATATTTGGAAAGTAGGAACAGGAAGATCTATTCACAGAAATACTACAATTGTAATTCTACAGGTTTAGTCTATTTGGCAGTCTGCAGGTCTTGCCCAGCATTTTATGTAGGCAAGACCGAAAGACAGCTAAAGAGACGCATATATGAACATTATTATGAGATCCAGAAGCAAAGTAGCACAAATGCACTTTATAAGCATACATTGGTATGCCAATCTGCCTTCTTTATGTTCTACGTCTTGGAATCAATACCAAAAAATTCTAGGGGAGGACATTGGGAAGCCAGGTTATCACACAGGGAGACATGCTGGCAGATATTGTTGGCTTCTAATAAGGCCCCGGGTCTCAATGACCTCATCTCCATTATGCCTTATTTGAAGCTCAGAGCAGAATTATTGTAATTGAATATAAGGAAGTTTCCAAGGAATTGGTGTATTATTATATACATTTTTCTTATTGTGTATATATATTGTGAATGAATAAAATATACACTATACATTATATATATATTTTTAATGCTTATAATATTCTTACTGTGCTTTTATTCTTAATGATCAAACACAATGGAATAACATTTTATTGTGTTTTAAATTGTTTTAAACTAATCTAGGATAAAAACATGTATATACAATTTTATTAAGATTTAACAGAATACATTATGGTTAAACTATTTTATGTCTTGGTAGTTCAAGAGTTTATATCTATTTCTTTAAGATTTATTAGGTAATTTATCAATTATCCTATTACCTTATTACATGTTGTATATATATACCAGGATATGTCTGTTTGATTGTATTCTGAGGAAGTTGCATGGGCAACGAAAACGTGTTTGTTGTGAGACGTTAAATAAATTTTCTCTGTGCAGTTCGCTTCGGATTTGTGCTGTTTTCAGTGGTTTCAGTGCCTTATAGTGATCTTGGCATACTCCCCGTGGTTGTTTCCTGCTCGTTTGCTGCTTTCTTGGAAGGTTTGGTTCTTTTTGCAGCTTCGTTGCTATTTTGCTTCACACAAGAAATACAATTAACTTTTTCTGACATCGGTCTGAGGCAAGAAAAAAGTTTCCCCAAAGGGGTACTCAGCTTTATTGAAGACTTCGGATTTGAAATTCGACTTTGAAAATCTCAGGAGTCGGCAGACTGGCACTTGCGAACTGGTTTTGCTTCGGGCACCCCGCGGTAAGAAAGACTGAAGAAAATGGCGTCGGATACATCTTATATACCCCTGGCGCACTGACGTCAGGGAAGAAGCGACAGCGGCCGATGCCGGACCAAGACTTTGGAACTCTGGCCGACTGCGGGACCGCCTGATGGCAGGATAACCCAAGTATAACGACTGCAGCAGTGTAACACGATGAACATTGGGGTCGGACAAGGGTCCGATGCCACTCGCCCCATTGGAGCCGACGAGGGAGTTTCTGCGCCCAGATCCCTCCAGGGACGGTACCATGGGAGGGATCAGAGCCAACGATGGAACCAAAGGACAAGGTATCAGAGCCGACGGTTCCACAACTCGAACCCCAACGAACTCCGGCTACGAGCTCAAAGGAGGAGGAATATCTGCAGAAGTGGGCAGAGCAGACCCCTGATGAGGGGGGCTGGACAACATTTTTGCTAGGGCCTGCGATTTTAACAGTCTACTGACCACTCTTTCCACGTCATGGTCTGAAAGTCTCGTGGACCAAGAAGAGTGGGATGAGTGGTGACTTCGCTCCAATTGGAGCAAAGGTGATCTCGGAGCTGAACGTATCGACTCCAGAGATGGAGACCTAGATCTTTTTCGACTCCCAGATGGCTCCGAAGAATGTGTCGGAGCAGACTGGGAGGGAGAAGCCTCGGTTCCAGCCGGAACCGAGATAGATGGCACAGTATCACCTAGCGACGGCTCCGAACTGGGAGCCGAAGGTTTAGGTGTCCTAGAAGATTTCACTGGCTGAGCCTTAGCCAGTGACTCTTGGGGCTTAAGTAAACCCCTCAGGATCAACTTATTTTTGCGCTCCTGCAGGACTCTTGGACTAAAAGCATGGCAAATCGAGCAAGAGTCCTGCAGGTGCACGGCGCCCAGACAATAAACACAAGAAGTCTGCCCATCTGTCAGAGACATCTTCTGACAGCATGAGTCACACTTCTTGAATCTGGACGGCTTGGGATCCTTGGACATCCTGAAAGGAAACCAAGAAAAACACAGACACAGAAGTTAAGGTTATAATACCAAAAACACAATAGCTACTACTACCAGACCTATAGGTAAGTACAACTAAACTAGCTAACAGATACTATAAACACGAAATTATTAATTATTTTTATTTATTTATTTATTTTTTTGAGAGAAAGACAGAAAAGTTTATCCTCTAACTTAAACGGAAACCTTTTCAGGTAAGGAAAGGGCTGGAAGGGGGGGAGGGGAAACTCTCTAATTAAAACGAGTTTCTGAAATAGAGAAAGGATTCAGATAGAAAAACACTAAAATACAATAGTTATAACTAAAAAGGGAATTCTACACTAAACTAACAGTTTTTATGACAGAAAAACTAGTAATAATAAGCTTTATACGACCTGAGCCAGCAGAACAACCTCGCAGCAGAAGCGGCAAACGAGATCTGGGTATCTGGCACCAGGCATCATGGGATAGGGGGTGGCCTCGAGCCAGTAAGCAGCTCTCGAGCTTTTGAAGATGGCCGAGTCGGAGCCGAGGATCGGCTCCGAACCCAACCAGCAAGAATGAAGGCGAGATAGACAACTTAACATTTATTGTTTCCAGCCTGTGGCAATGCTGAGTCCAAACACTTTTTACGTACCATTGAAGTTTCCTCATATGCAGTCTTGCATATGGAATTACTAGAATGCAGGATGCCATGAAGCCCAAAGCCTGCAGAATTTTTCTTGCAGATAACTGGGCCTTTGAAGTAGGTAGTCAGTTGCCTTTGTTTGTCTGGCGGGAGATAAGCCATCTGGGCAGCTGTATTTAAGCTTGCAACCAGGAATATTATCTCTTGAGAGGGTACTAGTTTTAATTTTTGTTCACTGACTGTGTACCCTAGGCATGGTAGTAATCTTTTTTACAAATGCCAGATGCTGTAGTAGAATGTCCTTGTTCTCTGCTTGAATGAGGCAGTCGTCCAAGTAAGGATATATTTGAATTCCTCTTTCTCTGCAGAATGCAATTACTGGTGCCAGGCACTTTGTGAAGACCCTGGGCGCAGTAGATAAGCCAAAGGGCAGTGCAGAGAATTGATAGTGCATTGAGCCAGCTTTGAATCTGAGGTATCTTCTGCATGTTTGTCTGATTGGGACATGCAGGTATGCCTCTTTTAGGTCTAAAGTCACAAGCCAAGCCTTCTTGCCCAGCATGGGCAGAAGCTGCTGTAAGGTCAACATTTTGAATTTTGGTATATCCAGATATGTGTTTAGAATAGATAGGTCCAGTATTTGTCTCCAGGCTTTGTCCTTTCTGGGTACCAAGAACAGTCTTGAATAAAATCCTTGTCCCTGCTGTTGTTCCGGTACTTGTTGAATGGCCCTCATGTCCATGAGGGATGAGACTTGTTTTTGTGCCTCTGTCCATTGTTTTTTTGGTAGGTCTGGCCAACCGTTTGCCCTTGGCAGGGTAAGAAAGTGAAACTTGTAGCCCTGTGATACTATGTCTAAGACCCATTTGTCCTGGGTTATTATGTGCCAATTTTGAGAAAAAAGTGCTAGTTTTCCCCCTAAAGGCGCTGCCAGAAGATAAGTGCTTGGCGTAAGCAGGGGGAAGTCATTGGGACTGTTTTCTGTAAGGCTGTGCTTTGTCTTCTCCACTTTTGGAGGTAGAAGCACCCCATTTGTTTAGACCTGCATGAACCTTGGGGCTGGGATCTGCCTCTTGGGTGTCTATCTGCCTCTTTGTGGTCTGTCTGACACTGAAAAGGACCAATTCTTAGTAAGCCAGTGTTTGCTAAATCTTGGAGGCTGTACCTGTAAGAAATCCTTGACTGTTTGCATAGATTTAGCTTTGTCCTCCATTTTCTTTAACACCTCTTCTGCTTTAACACCAAAGAAAGTATCATGCTGTAATGGAGCATCCAATAATTTTGCTTTAACATGATCTGGTAAATTTTGTTCCTTTAACCAAGCATGCCTCCTAATGACAGAACCCGTGACAGCGGCCCTACAGGAGGCCTCCAAAGAATCAAAACCACATTGCAAAGTATGCTTTCCAACTTGCTCAGCCGCATGCAATAAATCCTGCATTTCTTTGTTTTCTGCACCTTCAGAATTTATCAACGTTTTCTGTTTAAGCAGTGACATAATATACTGCTGATATTTGAGCATGTGAAATTGACAATTTAAAGCTCTTATAACCAAGGTAGCAGAGGTGTAAATCTTCTTTCCCCATCTGTCTAATGCCCTAGAATCCCTGCTGGAGGGGGTAGGGTTTTTTGCAGTGGATGCTTTGACCCCTTTGGGACCCTGAGAAATAGTTTCTGGGTCAGCAGCAGGGTTCTTGAAAAGGAATTTGAGAGTCAGGCACCCTGTAGTACCTGTCCGGCTTAACAGGGGCTGGAGGTAAGGAGTCAGGGGTCAGACTGGACTAGGCGGAAAAGCTAGGAGCCTGTGTTGAGTGAGTACAAGAAAGTCCCTGAGCCTTTTTTTAGATTCAGAATGATCTTGGCTCTCCCAGTGGAAATGTTCCCTCATGGTATGCAAGGTTTCCCCAAAAGAGCAATCCTCAGGAGGAGAGGCTGAAGGGATAGATTCTTCAGCATCAGAATCCTCATAGGGAGGAAAAGAGCATTCCTGATCAGAAGAGGAATCTGAAGAAATGGAAACCTGATCTGAAGATTCATATTCTGTCTCTTGCCTAGGCCTCTTATCAGGAGGGTGATGGGAACCCCTGATCAAAGTAATTAAGTCTTCAGCCATTTTCAGCATCTGTTTTTTGGGCATGGAGGCCTGACCATGAGGCTGTTGTACTTGTTTCTTTGTCTTTAAAGATGTTTTAGTCTTTGCCTTTGTAACTGGAGACGCTTTAATGTACAATTAAGTATGTCTGAAAACACCCTCAGAAGCAGATGCCTGCTCAGCGGCTCCGGACCCATCTGAGGGAATAGTTTCCGAAGGTCCAATACCTTGAGCTTCCAGCGGCATAGGCGACTCCACGTGGGAGTCTGTTGCGGCCTGCGGGTCCAAAGTAGTGGGCGTCAGGGGCTGCGAAAGCGCCTCACTGAGAGCCGGCGAACCGGTGACTGGCTTAGAAGAAGCCTCGTCGGTTTTAGACCTCGGATGCCTGTCCTTTTCTTTGCGTTTCTTGTGAACTGCGGTAGTCGGTTGGATATCCGACAGCATCATGTAATTAAATCTTCTGCCAAAATAGTGAAAAGCAAAATCGTATCGGCGCTTTATAGTGCGCTGGTTAAGTCTAGCACAAAACCGACAACAAGCAAAGTCGTGGTCAGGGCCTAGGCAAGGAATACAGTAAGAGTGAAAATCCTTATGAGGTATTTGCTTCCCACAAGAAATACAATTATTAACTTTTTCTGACATTGCCTGGAGCAAGAAAAAAGTTTCCCCCAATGGGGTACTTAGCTTTTAATGAAGACTTCGGATCTGAAATTCAAACATGAAAATCTCAGGAGTCGGATGACTGGCACTTGCGAACTGCTTCTGCTTCGGGCACCGCGCAGCAAGAAAGACTAAACAAAATGGCGTCGGCTGCATCTTTTATACCCCTGGCACACTGATGTCAGGGAGGAGCCGACAGCAACCACCGCCGGACCTAGACTTTGGAATTCAGGCTGACTGAGGGTAGCCTGCCAGCAGGATAACCCAAGTGTAATGACTGTAACAGTAAAACACGAAGAACATCTGCAGTGGCAAAACCTGCCCTGGATTTAGAGTAGAGTGGCAGATGATAATGCTTTGTAAAGGTGTGCACTGAACTTCAAGTAGCCGCCTCTAAAATGTTTGTGGTTGGTACTCCCCTGAGAAAGGCTGCTGAGGTGGCTGCAGCTCTGGTGGAATGAGGCCTAATGCCCTTAGGCATTGGCTTGCCATGGTGTAAGTAGAAGAAACGAATGCAGTGGCCTAACCACTTAGAAATAGTCTGCTTTGAGATAGGCTTTCCTTGTGATCCTGCAGCATATGCCACTAGTAATTCCACTGTCTTCCTGAAAGATTTGGTTCTGTCCAAGTAAAATCTAAGCTGTCTGTGTACGTCCAAAGAATGCAGAATTCTCTCCCCCTTGTTCTGTGGATTTGGGTAAAAGGTTGGCAGATGGATGGCTTGGTTAAGAGCCACACTGGACACTACTTTAGGCATAAATGTTGGGTTTGTCCTCAGGGAGACCCTGTCTGAATGAAAAATGATGAAAGGTTCCACAGCCATGAGCGTCTGTAGCTCTGAAACTCGTCTTGCAGAAGTAATTGGTAAGAGCAGAGCTGTTTTCCAAGATAAAAAAAACTTCATATCAGCTGTAGCAGCTGGCTCAAAAGGAGGCTGGGTGAGCTTTTCCAAGACATAGTTGAGGTCCCATGCAGGTATTAGTAGTCTTCTTGGGGGCCTTAAATTTTTGGCTCCTTTGAGGTACTGCCTTAATAAAGGGTGAGAAAAAAGTGGTGGCTCTGTATTGTAATGAGCCGAAATAGCACAGGCATGAATTTTAATTGATGAAAAAGATAGGCCTTTGTCCAGCATCTCAGTTAAGTATTGTAAAACCTGAGGAATATTTGGTACCGAGTTCCTTGTGCGTGGTTCCAGGCACAGAATCTCTTCCATTTTGCAGCATAAGACTTTCTAGTACTAGGCCTTCTGGCTTCCAGAATGACATCCATCACAGCTTTACTGAGAGGTGTTTTTTGTAGGACTACATTATCCACCATGCTGCCAAGTTTAATGGCCCGAGTTGGCTGTGCATGATCTGATTGTTTTGCTGGGACAGTAGTCGAGGTATTTGAGGTAAGGTCCAAGCCGGGTATAGAGATAAGTTCCTTGGTATTGGATACCAGTACTGGCGTGGCCAGTCTGAGGCAATCAGTATCATCTTTGGCTTCTCCTGTCTGACCTTTAGGAGCACCTTGGGGAGTAGAGGCAGTGGAGGAAAGGCATATACTGACAGGTTTTTCCAGCTGAAAGATAGGGCGTCCATTTTCCATGCTTGTCTGTGATAAGTCCTTGTACAGAATCTTTTTAGTTGGTAATTGTGAGGGGAGGCAAATAGATCTATGTTCGGGCATCCCCATTTCCTTGTTACCATGCTTAAGACTTGCGGATCCAGCTTCCACTCGTGGGGATCCATGAGGTTTCTGCTTAGTTCGTCTGCCAGAGTATTTTCCTTTCCTGGCAGGAATTGTGCCTGCAGATGTACTTGGTAAGTCAAAGCTGTGTCCCACAAGGTCATGGCTAGTCTGCAAAGGGGGTAAAAATGTGTGTCCCCCTGCTTGTTTATATACCACATGACCGTGGTGTTGTCTGTCTTTATCAGTAGTTGTCCCGGATGAAGTAGGTCCCTGAAGGCTGTCAGGGCATTTTGAACAGCTAACATCTCTTTTTGATTGATATGTAGATGCATTTGGTTTGAGGACCATGTGCCCTGAATGACTCTTCCTGCCATGTGGGCTCCCCAGGCATAATCTGATGCATCCGTTGTTAGTGTCTGCCTGGCTGGAGGTAATGTGAATGGCTGTCCCTTGTTTTGGTGACAAGCCTTTGCCCACCATCAAAACTCCTGTTGCAGGCAGGGAATGAGAGTAATGACTGTTTCCAGGCTGTGGCAATGTTGAGTACAAACACTTTTTAGGTACCATTGAAGTTTCCTCATATGCAGTCTTGTATATGGAGACAAAGTACAGTTTTGTACCTACCATAAATGTAGATGTCCGAACTGGATAGCATCTGCAGTCATAACAACTGGGTTGTCCTGTCGTCAGGCAGCCCTTCAGTCGGCCGGATTCCAAAGTCCGGGTCCGGCTTCGGCTGATGTCGCACTTCACCCGACGTCATCTCTGGTGGTCTTCGGGTATAAAGGCATCAGCCGACGCCATTTTCCTCAGTGTTTCTTGCCCCAGATGCCAGTAGCCCTCTTGGAGGCTAAAATTTGGATAGATGCCAATGTTTCCAAAAAGATAGAGGTAAACACAAAAATAAGCATGTATGTACATATATACAAACAAATACACCATAAAAGACTCCCCCCCACCAGCTAGCTATTAGGAGGGTAAAATACCCTAGGAGTACCACAGAGGGGAAGGAGGGAGGTAATCCTGACTGCAGATGCTATCCAGTTCGACATCTACATTTTTTGTAGGTACAAAACTGTTTTATGTCCTTCCTGGGTGCACCTGCAGTCATAACAACTGGGTTGAATACCATAGCCAACTAGGGAGGAGGATAAAACTAGATTATGGTGTGTTTAGGATCCCTTGCAGTACAGCAGTGGCAAACCCTGCTCGGGATCTGGAATATAGAGGTAAGTTATAATGCTTGGCAAATGTATGCACGGAGGTCCAAGTAGCCGCCTCAATAATGTCTTTGGTTGCCACTCCTCGTAAGAAGGCTGTGGTAGTGGCTGTTGCCCTTGTAGAATGAGGTCTTATGTTCTGTGGAATTGGTTTTCCATGGAAGGAGTAACAGAATCGTATGCAATTTCCTATCCATTTGGAGATTGTCTGTTTGGAAATAGCTTTTCCTTCCCTTCCTGTTGCATAGGCTACAAAAAGTTGGTCAGTCTTTCTGCTATTTTTTGTTCTGTCCAAGTAGTAGCGTAGCTGTCTATGTACATCCAAGGT
This sequence comes from Protopterus annectens, assembly GCF_019279795.1. Taxonomy (NCBI): domain Eukaryota; kingdom Metazoa; phylum Chordata; order Ceratodontiformes; family Protopteridae; genus Protopterus; species Protopterus annectens. The sequence goes on from NC_056737.1 coordinate 1,569,691,681, forward strand.
ATGCAGTATTCTTTCCCCTCTGTTTTGTGGGTTGGGAAAGAAGGTAGGTAGGTGGATTGCCTGGTTTAAAGACACTCTGGATACCACCTTAGGCATAAATGTAGGATTAGTCCTCATGGACACTATCTTGGTGGAAGATTAGGAAGGGTTGCACTGCCATTAAGGCTTGTAGCTCTGAAACCCTCCTTGCTGAAGTAATTGCCAGTAGGAAAGCAGTTTTCCATGACAGGTGTTGTAGGTCTGCTGTTGCTGCTGGTTCAAAGGGTGATAGTGTCAACTTTTCTAGCACAAAGTTTAAGTCCCAAGCTGGCAAAGGTGGTTTCCTTGGAGGTTTTACATTCTTGATTCCTCTGAGGAACTGCCTGAGCAAAGGGTGCAAAAACAGGTGGATCAAAGCTGTATTCTGCTGAAATAGCTGATGCATGTATCTTGATGGAGGAGTAGGACAAGCCTGAATGAAGAAGTTCGGCCAGATACTCTAGAATGTTAGGCATATCTATGTTTGACACATCTTTTCCTCTTTCAGTACTCCAAATGACAAACCTTTTCCATTTTCCAGCATCGTTCCTTCTTGTTGAAGGTCTGCGTGCTTCAAGAATAATGTCTTTAACTCTTTGGGAAAGTTCTGGGTTAGCTGTTGCTATGTGATGTTCCATGCAGTCAGTTGCAACGTTTTTAGGTTTGGATGTATGATGCTGTAGTTGTTCTGAGTTAGCATCAAAGGCATCAGGGGGATTGGCCACATATTGTTCTGAGACATGCTCCTCAGCAGTGGGTACCAGTGTTGTCTTGGCCAGTTTGGAGCTATCAGGATTATCCTTGGACGTTCTTCCTTGATTTTTAGTAATACTTTGTGTATCAAGGGAAGAGGTGGGAATGCATATGCTGTCAGGCCTTTCCAGCTGAAGTAGAGCGAATCCACTTTCCATGCCAGTGGGTGTAATGTCCTTGTGCAGAATTTTTTGAGCTGGTGATTGAGAGGTGATGCAAATAGATCTATCTGAGGCATTCCCCATTTCTTTGAGATGGTCTTGAAAATGTCCGGGTGCAGTTTCCATTCGTCGGCATCCGATGTGGTTCTGCTTAATATGTCTGCTAGAATATTTTCTTTTCCCGGTACAAAAATTGCCTGTAACTGGATGTTGTAGCTGAGTGCCAGGTTCCACAGCTCCAAAGTCATTCTGCATAGGGGTATGAATGAGTGCCTCCTGCTTGTTGATGTACCACATGACTGTGGTGTTGTCTGTCCTTATCATCAACTGGCCCTCTTTGAGAAATGGTCTGAACCTTTGGATTGCCAGTTTTACTGCCAGCATTTCTTTTAGGTTGATGTGCAGGTGAAGTTGATCCTGTGTCCACAATCCTTGCACGCATTTGTCCAGCATGTGGGCCCCCCATCCTAGGTCTGAAGCGTCTGTTGTGATGGTCTGGCTTGCTTGACCTCTGCGAAAGGGTAGGCCTGGGTTTGTCTGGCATGCCTGAGCCCACCATAGGAACTCCTGTTTTAAGCATGGAATTAGTGGGATTTCTGTTTCTAGGCTGTGACTGTGTTGGGACCATAAATTCTTTAGGTACCACTGTAGTTTTCTCATATGTAGTCTGGCAAGTGGGACCAGGATTATGCATGATGCCATGAAGCCCAAGGCCTGCAGTACTTTTCTTGCTGTTAACTTGTTAAGCTTTGTTAGTGCCAAGAAGTAAAGAGGGAGTTCTTTTTGTTTTTCTGCAGTTAGGAATGCCATTTGTTTTACTGTGTCCAATTCCGCGCCCAAGAAGGTCCTTGTTTGGGATGGTATCAGCCTTGACTTTTGTAGATTGACTGTGTATCCCAGTGCTTGTAGCAAGTAGATGACCCTTTGTAAATCTGTTGTCAGTTTGCTTTTGTTGTCCCCTTGTAGCAGGCAGTCGTCCAGGTATGGGTAAATTTGTATTCCCTGTAGTCTGCAATGGGCAATTACTGATGCCAGGCATTTTGTGAATACTCTGGGCGCAGTAGATAAGCCAAAGGGCAATGCTGAGAATTGATAGTGCTCTGATCCTGCAAGAAATCTGAGGTATCTTCTGCAGATTGGTCGAATGGGGACGTGCAGGTATGCCTCCTTGAGATCTAGAGTTACCAGCCAACACTCCTTGCCCAGCATGGGAAGAAGTTGCTGTAGGGTCAGCATTTTGAATTTTGGGACAATGATGTATGTATTTAAGGCGGACAGGTCGAGAATTGGTCTCCAACTTTTTTCCTTTCTTGGGACTAGGAATAGTCTTGAGTAGAACCCCTTTCCTTGCTTTGCAGTTGGCACTTTTTCCACAGCTCTCATGTTTGCTAACTGCATTATCTGTTGTAGAGCCTCTGTTTTTTGATTTGGAGGTAGATTTGGCATTCCTCTTTTGATTGGTAAAGTGTGGAAGTGGAACCGGTATCCTTGATCTATGGTTTGTAAAATCCACTTGTCTTTTGTTATATAGTGCCAGTTTTTTGAAAATAAGGTTAACTTTCCGCCTAGAGGAGCTGCTATTTGTTCCCTGGTAGGCGGATTTAGGATTAAGTCACTGTGGTTGTGTTGATGTAGTGGCAGTGGTTGTGTCTGTGCCTCTGTTGTTACCTTGCCACTGTCGTCCTCTGTAGGCACCTCCTCTGGATTGGTTTCTGCCTCTGGAACGCCTGTTTCTGCCGCTTTGAGATCTTGTGGAGTCAGGAAAGGACCAATTTTTGGCAGGCCACTTCGTGCTAAACCTTGGGGGTTGAACCTGCAAGAAGTCTTTAACCGTTTGAACGGATTTTGCCTTTTCTTCCATTTTCTTCATAACCTGCTGGGCAGGTGTACCAAACAAACTTGTCTTATCCATAGGAGCATCTAGTAACTTTGCTTTAACATGATCCGGTAAAGCTTGCTCCTTTAGCCATGCATGCCTTCTTATCACTGTGCCAGTCATGGCTGATCTAAATGAAGCCTCCAGTGCATCATAGCCACATTTTAAGGAATGGTTACTAACCTGTTGTATGTTATTTACCATTTCTAATACATATTTCTTATCAAGAGATTCATCAGTGGTTAGCTTTTTAGTTAACTGATCAAGCATAAACTCTTGGTATTGTATCATGTGAAACTGACAGTTTAAAGCTCTAGCTGAGAGAGTAGCTGAAGTGTAGACCTTTTTGCCCCATCTGTCTAATGACCTTGCTTCCCTTTCAGAAGGAATAGGGTTTTTAGCTATGGTCGCGGCTACTGCCTTGGGACCCTGGGATATAGTTTCGGGGTCTGCAAGAGGGGCCTTGTAAAGGTGGTGATGAGTGTCTGGCACCCTGTAAAATCTGTCTGGTTTGGCAGGGGCTGGAGGTAAAGAATCTGGAGCGGAGCAGACATCATTGAAAGCATCATCCACCACAGAGAGAACAAAAGGTATAGCTAAGGGCCTGTGTTGTGGAAGGTGCAGAAAAGTCCTAAGTCTTCAAAATTAGAGAAAGGAGCCTCTGGCTGGTCAGTTATGTCTGATTCATCGGCTGAATCATCAGATGACACTGGCTCAGGGGGCTCTGCCCTAGGTCTCTTCTCTGGGGGCTGAGAGGCCCTGTCTGGGTGAGATTGAGATCCTCTAATTAATGAAATTAAATCTTCTGCCAGAGTAAGCATTTGAGAACTAGAGGAGGGCCTGGTTGAAGGGGGTTTAACAGGCACTGTTTTAGTAGTCTTGGCTGCTTTAGCCCTGGCGAAGGCCTTAATGGACATGGCTGCTGGAGGCCTAGCAGCACCACGTGCTGGGGTAGAGACATCCAAGGGAATGGTGTCTGATAAGTCAGTGGCAACCACCGTAGTGGGTATAATTTCTGAGGCCGATTCAAGAATGGTAGCAGGAGCCTCAGTTGTAGAGATAGATTCAGCTGTACTTTGATCAGTTTTCTCGGTTTCGGCCGAAACCGAGACACTCACGGTTTGCTTAACCATGGTTTCAGCCGAAACCGTGGACCGCGAGTGTCGGTCTTTATCTTTGCGTTTTTTGGCAGATTGGGTAGTCGGAGGATCCGACGGCATAATGTACGCAAAATCAGAACCGAAAAACTGTTCAGCAAACTCCGACCGACGCCTAAGCGTTCGTCGGTTGAAAGAAGCACAGGCCGAACAGGCTGCTACGTCGTGGGCTGGGCCTAAACAAGGCAGACAATAAGAGTGGAAATCTTTATGAGGTATTTGTTTCCCACAGGTTAAACAATTATTAACTTTTTCTGACATCGGCTGAGGCAAGAAAGAGTCCCCAACGGGGTACTTAGCTTTAGAAGTCTTCGAAGTAGTATTCAGTAGAAGTAATCTCTGGATCCGACCGACCGGCACTTGCGAACAGCTTCTGCTTCGGGCGCCATGCGGCAAGAAAGACTGAGGAAAATGGCGTCGGCTGATGCCTTTATACCCGAAGACCACCAGAGATGACGTCGGGTGAAGTGCGACATCAGCCGAAGCCGGACCCGGACTTTGGAATCCGGCCGACTGAAGGGCTGCCTGACGACAGGACAACCCAGTTGTTATGACTGCAGATGCATCCATGAAGGACATCTGGGCCTTTGTTGCCAACATTTTGAAATAGGTAGTCAGTTGCCTTTGTTTGGCATGAGATGAGCCATCTGGGCAGTTGTATTCAAGCTTGCACCCAGGAATGTTATCTCTTGTGAGACTACTAGTTTTGATTTCTTTTTGTTGACTGTGTACCCTAGGCATGTTAGAAGTCTCTTCACAAATGCCAGATGTTGAAGAAGAATGTCCTTGTTCTCTGCTTGAATGAGTCAGTCATCCAAGTAAGGATATATTTGTATTCCTCTGTCTGCAGAATGCGATTACTGGTGCCAGGCACTTTGTAAAGACCCTGGGTGCAGTAGATAAGCCAAAGGGCAGTGCAGAGAATTGGTAATGCATTGAACCAGCCTTGAATCTTCGGTATCGTCTGCATGATTGTCTGATTGGAACATGCAGGTATGCCTATTTTAGGTCTAAAGTCACAAGCCAAGCATTCTTGCCCACCATGGGCAGAAGCTGCTGCAAAGTCAACATTTTGAATTTTGGAATATCCAGGAAAGTGTTCAGAATAGATAGGTCCAGTATCGGCCTCCAGGCCTGGTCCTTTCTGGGTACCAAGAACAGTCTTGAGTAAAATCCTTGTCCCTGCTCTTGCTCTGGTACTTGTTGAATGGCCCCCATGTCCATGAGGGAAGAGACTTGTTTTTGTGCCTCTGCCCATTGATTTTTTGGCAGATCTGGCCAGCCGTTTGCCTTTGGCATAGTATGGAAATGGAACTTATATCCTTGTGACACTATGTTTAGAACCCACTTGTCCTGGGTTATGATGTGCCAATTTTGAGCAAAAAGTGCTAATTTTCCCCCCTAAGGGGGCTGCCAAAAGATAACTGCTTGGTGCAGGAAGGGGGAAGTCATTGGGTCTGTTTTCTGTATGTTTGTGATCTATCTTCTCCAGCTTTGGAGGTGGAAGCACCCCATTGTTTGGGCCTATAAGAACCTTGCGCCTGTGATCTGCCCCTAGGGCATCTGGATCTGCCCCTTTGAGGTCTGTCTGACACAGGAAAGGACCAATTTTTTGTAGGCCAGTGTCTACTAAACCTAGGTGGCTGTACTTGTAAAAATTCTTTGACAGTTTGCATAGATTTAGCTTTGTCCTCCATTTTCTTTAACACCTCTTCTGCCTTACCACCAAACAAAGTATCATGCTGTAAAGGTGCATCTAGTAATTTAACTTTAACATGATCAGGCAGATTTTGTTCCTTTAACCAAGCATGCCTCCTAATTACAGAACCCGTAACTGCGGCCCTGTAGGAGGCCTCCAAAGAATCAAAATCACATTGTAAAGTAGGTTTTCCAACTTGTTCTGCTGCATACAATAAATCCTGCATTTCCTTGTTTTATGCACATTCAGAATTTAACATTTCCTGTTTAAGCAATCCCATGACATGTTGTTGATACTGAAGCATATGAAAATGACAGTTTAAGGCCCTTCTAGCCAAAGTTGCAGATGTGCAAACCTTTTTCCCCATCTATCCAGTGCCCTTGAATCTCTGTCAGAGGGGGCTGGGTTTTTTTGCAGTGGAAGCCTTAAATCCCTTTGGACCCTGTGAAATAGTTTCTGGGTCAGCAGCAGGGTTTTTAAAAAGAAATTTGTGCGAGTCAGGAACTCTGTAATATCTGTCAGGCTTAACATGAGCTGGGGGTAAGGAGTCACGGGTCAGACTAGACTCCGAAAACACATCATCTACAATGTCTAACACAGGTGGAATAGCTAGAGGCCTGTGCTGAAGTAGTAAAAGAAAATCCCTGAGCCTCTTTTTAGATTCTGAAAAATCCTGGCTCTCCTAGTGGAAATGCTCCCTCATGGTATGCAGGGTTTCCCCAAACGAATAGTCCTCAGGAGGAGATGCTGAAGGAATAGATTATTCAGCATGATTATCCTCATACGGGGGGAGAGAATATTCCTGATCAGAAGAAATAGAAACCTGATCTGAAGATGCATAGTCAGTGTCTTGCCTAGGCCTCTTATCAGGTGGGGGATGGGAACCCCTGATCAAGGTTATCAAGTCTTTGGCCATTTTGAGCATCTGTTTTTTGGGCATAGAGGCCTGTCCACGTGGCTCTTGAGTTTGCTTTCTTGCTTTAGAATGTGCTTTAGTCTTTGCCTTTGATGCTGAAGTCATTTTAATGTAAAGATATTTAGGTCTGACTACACCCTCAGAAGCCGGTACCTGCTCAATGGCTCCGGACCCATCTGAGGGATTAGCGTCCGAGGCTCCAATACCTTGAGTATCCAGCGGTATGGCAGACTCCACATGGGAGTCGGTAGCGGCTTCCGATTCTAAAGTAGTGGGTGTCAGGGGCTGCGAAAGCACCTCAATGAGAACCGGAACCGGCGACTGGCTTAGGGGAAGCTTCGTCGTTGGTTTTGGGCCTCGGTTGTTTTTCTTTGCATTTTTTTTAAACTCCGGTAGTCGGATGGCTATCCGACAACATTTCAGGATAATTAAACCGGCGTCCAAAAAAGTTTAAAGTAAAATCATACCGACGCTTAATAGTGCGTTGGTCAAATCTAGCACAAAACCGACAACCAGTAACGTTGTGACCAAGGCCTAGGCAAGAAATACAGTAAGAATGAAAATCCTTATGAGGTATTTGCTTTCCACAAGAAATACAATTATTAACTTTTTCTGACATCGGTCTGGAGCAAGAAAAAAGTTTCCCCTACAGGGTACTTAGCTTCATTGAAGTCTTCGGATCTGAAACTCAAACACGAAAATCTCAGGAGTTGGCCGACTGGCACTTGCAAACTGCTTCTGCTTCGGGCACTGCGCAGCAAGAAACACTGAAGAAAATGGCATTGGCTGTTTCTTTTATACCCCTGACGAATTGACGTCAGGGAAGGGGCGACAGCAGCCGATGCAGGACCCAAGACTTTGGAATTCAGGCTGGCTGAGGGCAACCTGCAAGCAGGATTACCCAACTGTAATAACTGCAACAGTGAAACACGAAGAACATCCTCCGACGGCTCAGAGGACTGTGGAACCGAGGAGGGAGTAGCATTACAACATTTTGGTAACTTGACTGGCAGCTCCAACTGAGCCGATGTAGCAGGTAATTGTCCGTTTTGAGGTTTGTCCTTTTTAGGAGGAGGAGGAGAAGAAGAGGAAGAACAACTGTGGATAGCTTCCTCAAAAGTTGGCTTTAAGACCCCCTTAAGGATCAATTTGTTTCTCTTTTCTTGTAAAACCCTGGCACTGAAGGAATGACAGAATGTACAATCCTCTTGTAAATGAATAGCTCCAAGGCAATACACACATATGACATGACGTCAGTGATGGACATTTTTTGTGAACACTTCTGGCATTTTTTGAAGCCCGAAGGCTTATGTTCCCTCTCCTTTGGGTCTTTGGACACGATAATGATAAAGACCACAATATAACAAGAAAATCTACCTACTAAAACTACTAATCTACAGATGACTACAGGAAACACTGAGGAGACAGATAACAAGGGAAGAAAATAGGGCCTCTAACTAAAACGGCCTTATTTCCCAGAAAAACAAGACACCAACTATAAGCCCTCTAACTAAAACGGGCGAAGAGCTCTCTAACTTAAACGAGCTACTATTAATCTATATGACAAGACACAACAAGAACCATTACAAGGGATACAGTCAGGCCTATGAAACGATGGCCAAAGGCAGCACCAAAGGGAATAATAGCTAAAACAATTTAGATATTACTAGTTTGAAAGCTAACTATGCAACTACAACACAAGAAAAATAACATGTACTATAATATAGAAAAGGATTAAAGGTTCTAATATGGTAATAAGTAGAACATTTTTCACAACTTAGCCATGGCGAAGAAGAGCGCATCAAACCTCGTAAAGCGGCAAATGAGATCTGGGGAGTTACACCACTGCATTATGGGATACCTACTTTCCACGAGCCAAGTTTGAGTCTTTCAGCTATGTATTCGGCCAGGTTGGAGCCAACAATAGGTTCCAAACCCACTATTGTAAGAATGAAGGCGAGATAGGACAACATAACATCTAATATTTTAAGCAAAAAAACACAAAAAGAGCAAAATGGAAAATAAGTAAATATTAAAAAGTAATGCAAGTTATGGTAAAAAAAAAAAAAGGATCAAACCCAAAATGCTAAATTCTATGGTATCGTGTACTTTTCCAGTAAAAAAAAAAAAAAAATGAAAATCAGTGTTCCTGCCATTGGCTGGTATGGACTGATTGGGAAATTACAGACAAATCAGCCTTACAAATCTCATTTGTAAAGCTATGGAGTGCATCAAAAACGTATTAATTATGGTATTAAGAATCTCATTAGGCTTGACCCAACTAATTATCTTGAAAAGGAGATCATGCCTGTTGAACACTGATAATTTCTTCGAGAGGGTTACAAAAGATGTCGACAATAGTCATGCTGCTCATACAGCTTATTATCTTGACCTGATCAAAACATTCAATACCATACGCCTCATGCCAGAACAGTATGGAAACTGACATCCTTAAACACAGAGCCTTACACTGGAAGATGGACAGCCAACTGGCAGAAAGACAGAACCACACAGTTTGTGTGGTTGGTACTTCTTCGAAAAGTGCAATGGTAACCAGTGGAGTTCCGCAGTGATCTGTACTGGCCCCTTCCTGTTTGACATCTACTTCTGTGATCTCAAAAATGATAACCAGGACAGTCGAGCCAAGATCTCACCAGAAAGTACAGTTGTGTAAAATCTTACCATTAACAGTAGGTGTCCTTTTCTTCACTGTTGCACTATTCTTCACCTTACAGATCTTCTGCCTAGGACAGCCCAACATTCAGCCAGTATACCAAAGCCTTTACATCTTGTATGTGGTATGTGTCACATGTAAGCTCCCCTGCAGACTGAAAAGTGAGAATCCTTGGTCAGGAGAGTAACCAAAGCAAAGCACAAAAGAAAAAAGAGGGAGGGACGGCGGGACCAAATAATGCAGCAGTGAAGAGAAGGACATCTACTGTTATGGTAAGATTTTACACAACTAAACTATGTCCTTCTATATCACTGTTGCCGTATTCTTCACCTTAGGGAGAGTACAAAGCTGAAGAAAAGGAATGAGAGGTGGAGGGCTGGGAAAAGCCATCTGCTAACCCATACAGGATGGCTTTAACAAAACCTGCTCTGGCCCTAGAAACCATATCCAGTTTCTAATTCTTCATAAAGGTATGCACTGAAGACCAAGTAGAAGCTTCAAGGATGGAACTGGTGTCCAAACCCTTGAAGAAAGCACCAGAAGAGGCAAAAGCCCTAGGGGAAGGAGCTCTAACTGAAGTAGACAAGAACTTGGTATGAAAAGAGCAACAAAAGTAAATGGTCTTGGATATCCAGGAGGAGATGGTTTGCTTAGAAACAGCCCAACAATGCCCTGGGATGGAAAGAAATAAAAATGCTTGTCAGATTTACAAATGTCCTTAGTTTTATCCAAATAATACACAATTGGTGAAAATCAAAGTTATGCAGGACTAGCAGAAAGAAAAAGGGAGTTGCACTGCCTGATTTAAAGGACAACTCACTAAAAATCTTGGGCAGAAAATACGGATTAGTATGAAGAGATACCTTGTCTCTGTGAAAATCCACAGGAGGAGGAATGGCCATAAGGGTCTGAAGCTTAGAAATCCTGCTAGCAGAAAAATACAGTCTTCCAGGTATAGTGTTGCAGAGAAGCTGAAACTGCATGCTCAAAAGGAGCATGAGTCAATTTCTGTAAACCAAAATTAATGTCCCAAACAGGAGGAATAGGCTTTCTTGGGGGCCTAAGATGTAAAATACCTTTAAGAAACTGTTTGACCTCAAAAATGAGAAGCCAAAGGAGGATTCAAGGATAGACAAGCAGAAATAGCCGACAAATAGGCCTTTACAGAAGAATAGGCCAAGCCATAGTGGAGTAACTCATAAAATAGGAAAGAACCAGAGTGGACCACACTGAAAAAGGGTCCTGGCTATGAGCAGGGCAGCAGTCAGAAAATCTTTTCCACTTGGACATACAAGACTTTCTACATGTGGGTTTTCTTGTCTCCTGTAAAACCCTGAGCACATGCTCAGAAAAGAGGTGCCAAAAAAGGATCAAAACCCTATCGCCCACAGTGTCAGTTGAAGAGTAGACAAGTGAGGATGGATGAGTGACTCCTTTTTCCTGTGCGAGAAGATCAAACCGGTGAGGTAACTTATGGTGACTGCACCTGGCCAGATGCATTAAGAGGGAGAACCAGTGCTGTCTTGGCCAAAAGGGAGTCACTAGCAAGATTTTCAGGGACTCTAGCTGAATCTTCTGCAGGACTCTTGGAAGCAGAGGAAGAGGAGGGAAGGCATAGAGAAATCTCCCCTTCTAAGGAAAAGAACGGGCGTCCATCTTCCACACCAGATGGCATGGTAGTCTGGAATAGAAAAGAAAGAGCTGCATGTTGAGAGAGGAGGCAAAAAGATCTACCTGAGAATACCCCATCGACGGACTATGTCCAGTAACACATCTCTGTAAAGCATCCATTTTTGAGCCTGTGTTTGGACCTGCTCAAGATGTCTGCCACTACATTGTGGTCTAAAGGAATATACACTGCCTGAAGAGTTAGTTTATTTATTTATTTAACATTTGTTGACCGGGAAAGTCCGACTAGGTTCCACAGATCCTGTTTTCAGCGGAGGCCCGGGGAGTATTTGATAACAGATAGCCAATATGGTCTGACGTCTGATTGGGGGGGAGGGGGATTCAGACACCTGAACTTACAAGTGCACCATCCAATGTTTGAAGTGTTAAACAGTTCTTTTTTTCAAAATAAGGAACAACTTTATTAAATTAGCACATATGATATAGGCAATTATACATTTCCATAAATGAAAAAGTTATGTACTCACCATAATGTTCCATCTGTGTTGTCTGCTTCAGTCTTCATCAAACCTGCGGGTCTTGGTTCCAAGCTCGAAACTGACTCGGCCATCAGCAAGCTTAGGATTCCAAGTTAGAGCTCCTTCCACCCTACCCCATCCTGCCTAGCTCCTCTCAGACCTCAGATTCTGAGTTCACTGCCAATATTCTCAGAAGAGAGAAATACATTCTTAAAACAAACAATAAAGCTAAAAAGAATACTCAGGAGCTCAAAACAGGAAAGTACAGTTTTGTACCTACCATAAATGTAGATGTTAGAGTGCTCATACAGCTGCAGTCATAACAGATGGGTTATCCTGCCGTCAGGCGGGTCCTCGGTCGGCCGAATTCCAAAGTCTAGGTCCGGCGTCGGTTGTCGTCACTTCTTCCCTGACGTCAGTGCGGCAGGGGTATAAAAGAGGCAGCAGACGCCATTTTCTTCAGTTTTTCTTGCCCCAGATGTCAGGTGCCCCCAGAAGGAAGGCAAACATAATGTTATGCAAAGATGCAATGTTGATAAATCAAAAACAGTAGTTGCAAGCAAATACACCATAAAAGAATACCCCAAAAAGGTTATATGAAAAGTGTTTGTCATAAGGCCTGTCCTAAAAGGGGATGGAGGGAGGGAAACCTGGACTGCAGCTGTATGAGCACTCGAACATCTACATTTATGGTAGGTACAAAACTGTACTATGTTCATCGTGCATACAGCTGCAGTCATAACAGATGGGTAGAATCCCAAAGCTAAGTAAGGGTGGTAGGCACTAAGTGGAACTAGGAGGGGCTAGGATGCCCTGCAGGACTGCTGTGGCAAAGCCCGCTCTAGATTTTGAGTATAGTGGGAGGTGATAGTGCTTGGAGAAAGTGTGCACTGAACTCCAGGTGGCTACTTCCAAAATGTCCTTGGTAGGAACCCCCCTGAGGAAGGCTGCAGAGGTAGCTGTGGCTCTGGTGGAGTGGGATCTGATGCATGCAGGCACAGTTTTTCCATGAAATGAGTAACAAAAGCATATGCAGTGGGCTATCCATTTTGAAATTGTCTGTGTGGAAATGGCCTTTCCCTGAGCACCTACAGCATAGGACACAAAGAGTTGCTCAGATTTCCTGAATGGCTTTGTTCTGTCCAAGTAATAGCGAAGTTGTCTGTGAATGTCCAAGGAATGTAGTAGTCTTTCCCCTTTGTTTTGTGGATTAGGATAAAAGGTAGGTAAGTGGATAGTCTGATTCAAAGCTACACTGGATACTACCTTTGGCATAAAGGTAGGATTGGTTCGTAAGGAAACTCTGTCCTGATGGAAAATGATGAATGGTTGCACAGCCATGAGGGCCTGTAGCTCCGAAACCCTGCGTGCTGAGGTGACAGCCAGAAGAAAGGCTGTTTTCCATGACAAGTACTGTAACTCTGTTGAAGAAGCTGGCTCGAAGGGAGGAAGGGTCAGCTTTTCCAATACGTAATTGAGGTCCCAAGCAGGGACTGGTGGTTTCCTTGGGGGTTTTAAATTCTTTGCCCCTCTGAGGAACTGCCTTAAGAGAGGGTGAGAGAATAATGGGGGATCTGTGTTGTATTGTGCAGAAATGGCTGAAGCGTGGATCTTGATGGAGGAGAAGGAAAGTCCATTGTTTAACATCTCAGCTAGGTACTGTAAAATTTGTGGTATATTTATTACCCAAGGATTCTGTCCCTTTTCTTGATTCCAGGCACAAAATCGTTTCCATTTGGCGGAGTAAGCCTTTCTAGTAGAAGGTCTTCTGGCCTCCAAGATGACATCCTGCACCTCCTTGGAGAGGAGAAACTGTTGGGAAATCAAGGAATTCTCCATGCAGCTAGATTTAGAGTTTTGAGATGGCTGTGAAGGGTTTTGTAGTTGTGCTGGGACAACAGAAGAGGGACTAGAGGTAGGATCCATGGTGGGGAATGTGTCAGGCTCCTCAGGAGCGGATACCAGTGTTGTCTTGGCCAGTCTGGAGCGATGAGAATCATTTTCGGCCTCTCTGCTCTGGCTTTTAATAGAACTTTGGGCAGCAGAGGAAGAGGCGGGAAGGCATAGACTGTCAATGTTGCCCAATTGAAGGAAAGTGCGTCCATTTCCAGGCCTGTGGATGATAGGTCCTTGAACAAAATTTTTTCAACTGGCAATTTCTGTGGGTAGCAAAGAGATCTATGTCTGGCTGTCCCCATGCCTGAGTTATCTTTGTGAAAAGTTGAGGATGCAACTTCCATTCGTGTGGATCTGTCATATTTCTGCTTAGGTTATCTGCCAGTGTGTTTTCCTTCCCTGGCAGGAATTGTGCCTGCAGTTGAATTTGCAATTCCAGTGCTGTGTTCCATAGGGTCATGGCTTGCCTGCACAGGGGGTATGAATGAGTTCCCCCCTGTTTGTTTATGTACCACATCACTGTGTTGTTGTCTGTCCTTATCAATAGCTGGCCTGGATGCAGTAGGTCTTTGAAGGTCATAATAGACTTTTGCACGGCTAGCATTTCCTTTTGGTTGATGTGAAGGTGCTTCTCTTTTCGGGTCCATTTTCCCTGAATGCACTGATCTGTCATGTGTGCTCCCCGGGCATAGTCTGAGGCGTCTGTTGTGATGATTTGAGTTGCTTGAGGTACACAGAAAGGAAGACCTGTGTTTCTTTGGCAAGCTTGAGTCCACCACAAAAATTCCTTTTGAAGGCATGGAATGAGTGGGATAATTGTTTCCAAGCTGTGGCTGTGTTGAGACCATAAGTTTTTCAGGTACCATTGAAGTTTCCTCATATGCAGCTTTGCACATGGGATTAGTAGGATGCAAGATGCCATGAATCCCAGAGCCTGCAGGATTTTCCTTGCAGTTAGCCTGGTGTAAGTTGCCATTTTTCTGAAGTATTGAGACAGTTGCCCTTGCTTGTCTGGCGTGAGGTAGGCCATCTGGGTGGTTGTATCCAATATGGCACCCAGGAAAATTATTTGTTGAGAGGGTATTAGTTTTGATTTCTTTTTGTTGACTGTGTATCCCAGGAAGTTCAACAGTTTTATTACAAACGCCAGGTGCTGCTGTAGTATGTCCTTGCTGTCCACTTGGATCAGGCAGTCGTCCAGATATGGGTAGATTTGTATCCCTTGTAGTCTGCAGAAGGCGATTACTGATGCCACGCATTTCGTAAACACTCTGGGCGCAGTAGATAAGCCAAAGGGCAATGCAGAGAATTGGTAATGGGTTGAACCTGCAAGCAATCTGAGGTATCTTCTGCAATCTTGTCTGATAGGGACATGCAGGTATGCCTCCTTGAGGTCCAATGTTACCAGCCAAGACTCCTTGCCCAGCATGGGAAGAAGCTGCTGTAATGTGAGCATCTTGAATTTTGGCACCTGTAGATATGTGTTTAGGATGGATAGGTCTAAGATAGGTCTCCAATCTTTGTCTTTCCTCGGTACCAGGAATAGTCTGGAATAAAACCCTTGACCTTGTTTCTTTTGCAGGTACCTCTTGAATTGCTTTCATGTCCATGAGAGCTGAAACTTGTTTTTGTGCCTCTGCCCTTTGATTTTGTGGCAGGTTTGGCATGCCTCTCATTTTTGGAAGGGTGTGAAAGTGGAACCTGTAGCCTCTGTCTATAATGTCCAGAATCCATTTGTCTTTTGTAACAATATGCCAATTTTTTGAGAATAATGTCAGTTTTCCGCCCAAAGGTGCTGCCATTAAAGCTTTGCTTGGCAGGTGTAGGGGGAAGTCATTGTGTCTGTTTTCTAAAAGACTGTGATCTATCTTCTCCACCTCTTGGGGTTGGTGCTTGTCACTGTCTGGCTCTGTAAGATCCTTGAGGTTGCCCTCTGCCCCTTGGGCGCCTGTATCTGCCCCTTTGAGGTCTGTCCGTGGCTGGAAAGGACAAATTTTTTGAAGGCCAGTTTCTGCTGAAACGTGAAGGCTGTACCTGCAGGAAATCTTTCACTGTTTGCATTGATTTTGCTTTTTCCTCCATGTTCTTTAGCACCTCCTCAGCTTTAACACCAAACAATACATCTTTTTGAAGAGGTGCATCTAATAATTTAGCTTTGACATGATCTGGTAAGGTTTGCTCTTTGAGCCAAGCATGCCTACGTATAACAGACCCCGTAACAGCAGCTCTACATGAGGCCTCTAAAGCATCAAAACCACACTGCAAGGTATGTTTACCCACTTGCTCTGCACCATGCAACAAATCCTGCAACTCTTTTAAATCTGGTTGTTCTGGTTGTGTCATCTTGCTTTTCAGCTGAGATATCAAAAACTGTTGATACTTTATATGGAACTGACAGTTTAATGCCCTCATGGTTAAAGTGGCCGAGGTGTACACCTTTTTCCCCCACCTTTCTAAAGCTCTGGAATCTCTCTCTGAAGGTAATGGATTTTTAGCAGTAGAGGCCTTAAATCCCTTGGGACCCTGTGAAATTGTTTCTGGGTCAGCAGTATGGCTTTTATATAGGAATTGGTGAGAATCAGGAACCCGGTAATACCTGTCTGGTTTAACAGGAGCTGGAGGCAAAGAATCAGGATTAAGGCTGGCTTCTGTGTACACATCATCCAATATATCTAAAACAGGAAGGATAGCCAGAGGCCTATGCTGGGGGAGCAGAAGAAATTCCCTGAGCCTTTTCTTGGAATCTGAGTAATCTTGGCCTTCCCAGTGAAAGTGTTCCCTCAATGTATGCAGGGTTTCCCCAAAAGAGAAGTCCTCAGGGGGGGAGACCGAGGGAATAGACTCCTCTGCATCAGAGTCTTCGAATGGAGAATAGGCATAATCCTGGTCCTCAGATAGTTCTGAGGTAATAGAAGCTTCATCTGAGGAAGGGTAGTCTTCCTCTAATATGGGCCTTTTGTCAGAGGGGGGTTGAGAACCCCTGATAAGAGTAATCAAATCCTCAGCCATTTTAAGCATCTGTTTTTTAGGCATGGTGCCTTGAGTGGGGGTCCGAGGAACCTGTTTTTTGGTTTTCATGGCTGCTTTAGATTTAGTGAAGGCTTTAATGGAGAAGGAGGAAGGCCTGAAGACCCCTTGAGAAATGGCAGGCCTGTCTAAATTCTGAGTTTCCCCGCCAGGAGTGGCGTCGGGATCTGTAGTAGGAATGGGGGCCGAGGAGCCTGCGACCTCGGGTACTGAAGACACCGGTAATGCATTGTCATCGGTACTCAGGGGCTGCGTAGGCGCCTCGCTGAGTAACAGAGAACCGGTAGTCAGCCTTAGCGTGGTTTCAGTAGGTGGTGCGGACCTTGTATGTCGGTCCTTATCTTTGCGTTTTTTGCTCAAAACTGGAGTCGGAGTACCCGACGACATAATATAATTAAATTTTTTGCCAAAAAAAGTGAAGGGCGAACTCCGCCTGACGCTTAATAGTGCGCTTATTGAATCTAGCACAAAAACGGCAGGCCGAGACGTCGTGGTCTGGGCCTAAGCAAGGTATACAGAAAGAGTGGAAATCCTTATGCGGTATTTGCTTCCCACATGAAATGCAATTATTAACTTTGTCTGACATCGGTCTGAGGCAAGAAAAGTTTCAACGGGTACTTAGCTTTCAAGAAGACTTCGGCTGAAATACTTTCGTAAATCTCAGGAGCTGGCCGACCGGCACTTGGGAACTGCTTCTGCTTCGGGCACTGCGCGGCAAGAAAGACTGACGAAAATGGCATCGGCTGCCTCTTTTATACCCCTGCCACACTGACGTCAGGGAAGAAGCGACGACAACCGACGCCGGACCTAGACTTTGGAATTCGGCCGACCGAGGACCCGCCTGACGCCAGGATAAACCATCTGTTATGACTGCAGCTGTATGCACGATGAACATCAAAAGTTCCCAGAATAATCCATCAGGCCCTTCAGAGATAAGGAAGGTGAAAGGAGAGAGGGAATGTTGATGAAGACTGAAGCAGATAACACAGATGGAACATTATGTGGAGTACATAACTTTCTTTATCTGATGTTGTCTTTTCAGTCTTCATCAAACCTGTGGGACACCGTCCCCAGCTACAAAGATCTGGACGGATTCATGGAAGGATAGTCTGGAGCACTGCAGAATCAAAAGCAGCCTTATTCTTGGATATATCAAGTTTGCAATGTGAAATAAAGGTGTAAGAGTACATCCATGAAGCAGCTGCACAAATCTTCTAAAGAAACTCTAGACCAGAAGGCCTGAGACGTGACCCTGGATCTTGGGCAATGAGCTCTAACTGGTTTAGGTACAGAAACATTGTTAAACAAATATATGAGTAATACAATCTCTTAACCATCGAGCAATAGTATTTTTCCCTTTTTTGGAATCTGAGAAAGCGACAAACAACTGATCAGATTTCCTGAACGTTTTTGTCCTATCCAGGTAGAAGTGCAATTGTCTATGAATGTCTAAAAGATGCAACATATATTCACCTTTACTTTGGAAATTCAGAAAAAACACAGGAAGATTAATGGATTGATTAATGGTGTTTACTGACATAACCTTTGGTAAGAAAGAGGGATTAGTATGCAAGGTAATTCTGTCTTTATGAAGAATAAGATAAGAAGGTTTGGAAGACAATGCTTGAAGCTCCGAACTCTCTTGGCCGAAGTAATAACTACTAACAAGGTTGTTTTCCACGGCAAGAATTTCAACTCTGCCTTAGCAGCAGGTTCAAAGTGGTGTAAGGTCAGAGCTTGAAGAACCAACATAAGATCCCACAGGGGAGTAGGATCTTTGATAGGAGGTCGAAGAAGAAATGTACCCTTGTGAAAGGCTTTGCAAAGTCTAGAAGAAGCTAAAGATGTAACATTCTCCCCAATGTAAAAATAAGAAATGGCTGCTAACTGAACTTTAACAGTAGAGAAGCTTGTCCCCAGATAAAGACCAGACAGAAAATCCAAGACTACTGAAATGGGCACCGTAAGTGGATCAATGTGATGCTGTTGGGCCCAAATGGAAAACCTTTTCCACTTACTTTTATAAATTTTCGTGGTAGAAGACTTGTGGGAAGAAATGATAATCTTTTACACTGGGGAAGAAAGCCTGGATTGTCTAGCCATAGTCGGAATTGGAGAAACCATGCAGTTACTTTCAAACTGTGAAGATCCGAATAAAGTTTCCCTGAAGGGGGAGACAGAAGTCCTGGATGTGGTTCCAGTGTCTACAGAGGGCAAATTAGGTGAGACCACAGGAAGGTGAACCAAACTTGTTGAAGTCAAAAGGGGGCAATGAGGATCACTTTGCTCTTCAACCTGCATGCCTTCAAGTGCCTTCTGTGGAAGTTTAGGCGTCGGGCTGGCAACTTGACACTGTAAAACTCCTCTGCCAATTGTTCTGCGGACAGTTGTTCTGGAGTGGCATCCCCTAACTGGGAAAAGCCAAAAGGAGAAAAAGAGGAAGAGGGGGAAATGCATAAAGTAGACCGGGAGGCCAACAAGCATGCAGTACAGCATCTCTTGGTGACCGTCCCTGTGGAGGGATCAGGGCAAAGTACCTGCTGCACTTGTTGAAAAGAGAGGCAAAAAGGTCGTAGCAGGGTTAACACCATCTGAGGAAAATTCTGTTTGCCACTGACTGATTCAGAGACCACTTGTGAGGCATCAATAGCACCCTACTGAGCCAGTCTGCCAATTAGTTGTGCTCCCCCAGAATGTGCATTGCAACCAGAAAGCGGTCGGCAGAGAGAGAGACCATTGCCACAGTCTCATTACTTCTCAAGAAAGGGATAGGATTTGGTTCCACCTTGCTTGTTGAGGTACCACACAACAGACATGTTGTCAGTCTGAAACCGCAACTGTCCATACAGGAAGAAAGACGTGAAGAGCTTGCAATGCTAAAAACACCACCCTCATCTCTAGGATGCTGATATGAAGATTGGTCAGCTGGGGAGTCCACACGCTTTGAACTGCCCTTCCCAAGTAATGCCCTCTGAACCCCAGCTGGGAGGCATCCATGGTCAAAAAATGACATTTGAGGAAGTTCATTGAAACAAAAACGCAATGTGATTTTAAAGCGTCTATGTATCTGTTCTTTGGTGTTGTTACAGATTTTGCCTAGTGGATTAAAGCTGGATTTTTTACCATTTACTGCTTGATTCTCCTTCAGCTGCCTTTCTTTTGGTTATTGGTGTTTCACTGATTTGTTCTGGTAAGTTAGGTCCAGTATGGGCCTGAGATCCCCTGTTTTCTTTGGAACTAAAAAGAATCAGGAGTAGATCCCTGATCCGTGCTGGTCTGATGGGACCTCCTGGAGGACTTTTTGAAGCAACTTTGCAATTTCCCAAGTTGTTGCCTCCCTCTGATTGAGTGAAACATCATGGAGGTGGTTATTTGGCTTAGAGGGATTTAAAAAGGGAATGCAGTAACCTTTGGATATGACACCTTACACCCACTGGTCATTCGTGATGACTAACTAGGCTTCTAGGTGCAAGGAGCATCATCCCCGACTGCTTCCAGAGAGGGACAGTCGGGCAAACCTCAGGGATGCTTGCAAGGATTCCTCCGAAGGAGAATCCCAAGAACCCTTACTCACCGGAACCCCTCTTCCCTTCTCTGCTTCTGGGGGGAAAATCTCCCTAAGCATCCTGGAAAGGACCCTGGGATTTTCTGAACCACAACTTCTTTCCCTTGAGCCGATTCCTGGAGAAGGACCTTTGCTGGGTAGACAAGCAGATTCAGATGTCAGACAAGGTCTATTCATCTTTCTCACTGCGGAAGAGTGCGCCTCAAAAGTTGGTCCAAACAGGGAGGAACCGTCAAAGGGGGGGCATTGACAAAAGAAACTTTAAAAGGTTCCGCGAAACCACACAGTCGCATCCAGGCATGGCGCTGAATGGTAATGCTGGAACCGGCTGCCCTAGAGATGCCGATAACTGCATGAGAGATCAGGCTCATGGGTGCATTGGAAATGGATTACAGAGTAGCCATACGAGAGGTAAAGGAAGTCTGTTCCTCTGCCGTCATAGACTCTGGGCCGGAGCTAGAGAGTTACTTAACTCCCTCTGCAGCCTTGTAAAGTGGGAAAGGTAATTCAATGCTCTGAGGGCAAAGGTGGAAGAAGCATAGACCCCTTTATTCAAATCTGTCCATAGCCCTAGACTCCCTGTTACGCGGATGGACTTCAGAACTTTCATGGGCAAGCTCTTTTTTGGTGGCTGCCACCACCAGCATGGCATCTACTGGAATGCCCTTTACCCAGTGAGGTCTATCCTTGGGGGCACTAAGAATCTTATCCGCTCTTTTACGGATAGGCTCTGCAGTATCTGGTCCCTTCTATGCCCTTGCAGACACCAGGTCCACAAGAGGGTCTGCAGGGGGGAGGGATACCCAAGATGTAGACGGGCCAGTCTCAAAGGCCTCCTGGGACACAGACTCATCTGAGGTGGGGGATTTGGGGGCGACCAACCACCTCTCTGGCGAAGAATTTCTAAAATATCTAAAAAGGAAATGTCAGTTGGAAATCTAGGGGAATGCACCCCTTCATCGAATTCGGTGTCTCGTCATGAGAAACTCCTCTGGGGAATCTAGGTGCCTCCTTTTGCACCTTTTCTTCCGGAGAACCTCCTTGGTGGGGTGCTCCTGGGAGGTGTTAGAAGAAGTCTGGGCTTCCCTAATTGGAAGAGTCTGGAGGCCCTGAGAAGCCAGCTGCCCCAGTGGCAGAAGAGCGGTCTCCGATGTACAGCTCAGGAGGGGAAGGGTAGATCCAAAACTGTAAGGGCTGGAGGTCTCCTAGGACCGGACAGGACCCTCTCCACCACCTTGAAGGCAGAAGGACTACCGGAGTCCCAAAGAAGCCCCTCTTGTCCCAACAGATCAGGAACAGACTATTCCTGGTCACCAGCAGTCCACAGCTCAGACGGGAGGAGTTACCCCCAAGCTGTCGAACGCCAAGACATCAAAGGGAAGCAACAACTCTGAGAGCTTCATCCCCCAAGACTCAACATCAAGGCTTCAGGCTCAGGGATGTGGTCAGAACAGAGTGAGTCAAGGAAACAGTCAGGCTCGAAGAAGTAAGGACTATTGGGTCCGACAGATCAGGGGGCCCCAAAACAGTAGGTCAGATCAGAGAAGGAGAAACAATCCTGCAGGTAGAAGCTCTGCTCGCAGATCCTGGAGGGGATGGAGCTGGGAGGAACCACATCTGGATCTGTGTATGGAGAAACTTCTACATCAATCTGCCACTTTGTTCTCTAAAAGAGAACCTCATGGACAAGGACAGAGAGGAATTTCTGGAATGATGCCTGGGTGAAGCAACCCTCGGAGACATGCTCGGCACCACAAGTTCCGGTCCCGAAGAGGGAGCTGGGGCATGGGGCTGAGAGGAAGACAGCAGTATCAGAGTACAGGAACTCTGCTCCGAAGGTCTTAGGGCCTTCTTTGGAGGCTCCAACTCAATATATATGGAGGGGTCCATGGACCGCTTCTTATGGTCCCTGGCCTCCTTAGACTTTTTGGCAAGGGTTTGCGCCCCTAAGATGAAGCAACTGCATTACAAGGAGTAGGGAATAAGACCCCTGAGAACAAGCTTATTTCTTCTATCTGCAAGGGTCCAGGGAAAAAGGCCTTGCAGACGGAACAAGCCAGTTGAAGGTGGGCAGGACTCAATCAGTAAATGCACTTCCTGTGGGTATCAGGTACAGGGATCTTGTGCCCACAGGAAGTGCATTTTTAAACCCAACGGGTTTGTCAGACTCCTCTGACATAATAGCAGGAAAAAGAAGAAAGTGGAAAGACAGAGAGATTGTGAAGACCATGCAAAGAAAAACACTACACTATGGAAACAATAACTAATGTTTTTTACAACAAAAAATGGCAAAAAAAAGAGACCGGTAGGAGAATAAGACAAAGGTTAAAGACCACTTATGGCTGGCTAAAACACACATTAGAAAATGCCCAGGAGGAGCTCTAACAGGACCATAATGTTTCACTGTGCACAGCCAACGAGATCAGAGGTATATGAGAGGAGCTAGGCAGTATGGGTAGGGTGCAAGGAGGTCTAGCTTGGAATCTTAAGCTTTCTGATGGCCAAGTTGGTTCCGAGCTCGAAACGAGAGCCACAGGTTTGATGAAGGCTGAACAGACATCAGATCAAACTATATTGACATTATTTTGGTTGCAAATGTTATACATCACTTACAATATATCCAGTAACTGTCAGTCAAACATTACATAGCTCATACAAATCCTGTCTTCTGCTGGACTTCATTCCTCCTCTGTAGGTACTGTTCCTACAATTCCCATTTTTTCTTATGTAATTTGCTCCTAACCTTTTCTAAAGATTCAAATTCCAGTTTCTTTTACTATGTTCACTACTTCTAGTAAAAGTTGATTTAAACTTTGACACTCATTTTCTAGTAATTGCTTTTTTGGCAGCCACCATAATTAGACTCAGCAAGGCCTTACTATGTCTAGGTAATTCTGATTCCATATCATGCCTCAAAAAAAATGTCCTTAGATACAGCAACTTATTAACCCAGTATGTCTGACAGAGCAGTCTGCAGGGAATCTTCAAAGTCTGCCAACTCATTACACTCCCATAAAATAAGTTGCCAGTTACCTCTTTCTTCCCCATCACACCTCCAACATTTGCCATTTACCGGAGGAAAAATACTTTGGAGTCGACTTGGGGTATAAAAATACCTATGTAAACATGTCCAAGCAAAGATCCTAAATCTTCTAGATCTTGTTGCATATTTGAGAGACATACACATATCCCCCATGATTTCTTTTTGAATTGCTTATCCAATCTCTCTTCCCAATCCTTCCTAAGCTCCTCTGATTGATTTTTATTCTAGATTCTACTAAAAACTGTACCAGTGCTGGTCTTTTGCCTATGATTCCCCTATTTCTTTCTCTTTCCCTATATTCCGATATCAATCATTGATAGTTAAGGCAATCTCCAGCCTGCAGTCTAAATAAATTCTTCCCAATCTATTAACTTTCCTTCTCTAATTATTTGCTCCCAATACCTTGGTTCTTTTGCCAACTTTTTCCATGTTGGTGAATGGTTCTTGAGAAGGAACTGGAGGATGAAAGGGCAAGCCTGGGTTTAAGGCAAGTTGCTGCATCCACCACTTGAATTCTCACTTGAGACAAGGAAGGAAAGGCGCTCTGAAATCCAGAGGATGGAAATGCTGAAGCAAAACTGACTTAAGGTACCACTGAAGCTTCTGCAGATGCAGTCTGGCAAGAAGGAGCATTGGCATAGAAGACATCATGAATCCTAGGGCCCAAAGAAGCTCCCTGGCTGGAATGGCAGGCACAGGAAGAAGAGACTGAAAGAAAGCTAAGTATAAAACCTTTGGAGCTGGAAAACAGGCCAACACTGACACTTGTCAGAATCTTGCAGCCCAGATGCACATGATCCTGAGGAGGAGTCAGGATAGACTTTTAAAAATTGACAGAGAAAACCAGACTTTGGAGAAGAGATATGGTGAATTCAGAGCCTATAACAAGCAACTAGGAGAACGTGCCTGGATTAACAGGTCATCTAAATAAGGAAAAATATGAATGACTTGAAGCCTACAAAAAACAATCAAAAGAGCTAGGCATTTTATGATCACCCTTGGGGCAGTAGAGAGGCCAAAGGACAAAGCAGAGAACTGAAACTGAGAAGAAGAAATAGAGAAACAAAAACTTCCTGAAAACTGGATGAATAAGAATATGAAGGTAAGCGTTCTTCATATCCAAGGAGACCAGAAAAGCCAGGTGCAGCAACAAAGGACACAATGTATGAAAAGAAAGCATCCTAAAGGAAGGAACCTTGAAAAGTGTCGAGCAAGGAAAGATCCAGAATAGACTTACAAGTGCCCTCCTTTTGATAAACGAGGAACTTTCGGGAGTAGAACTCCTTTATTACTTGGGAAGGAGGAACAGGCTGAATAATGCCCGGGTCCACCAGGGATCAAAGAACCTTTGAGAAATGAGGAAGCTGCTCTCAATGAGGTTACAGAATCCCCGAAAAGAAGGGAGTGACTTCCACACCATGAACCAAGATAAACAAAAATGCGCAAAGTACACAAATAATCCAAAAAGTAAATGGAAATACTGGAAGTCTTCAGATGAAACACAGTTTTATTAGCTCACTCCACTTAAAAAACGCTGACAAAACGAAGATAACGAACTAGAACAAGAATAAAAATATCCACAAGCAAAAGCATTACCGCTGTTCTTCCCATACGTTTTCGTCCTGTTACAGACTTCATCAGATGAAGTCTGTAACAGGATGAAAACGTATGGGAAGAACAGCGGTAATGCTTTTGCTTGTTGTGGATATTTTTATTCTTGTTCTAGTTCGTTATCTTCGTTTTGTCAGCGTTTTTTAAGTGGAGTGAGCTAATAAAACTGTGTTTCATCTGAAGACTTCCAGTATTTCCATTTACTTTTTGGATTATTTCCACACCATGAAGTAACCCTGACAGATGAAGGACAGAACCAAAGAATCTGAGGGGAGGAGTTGCCACTTTGGAAGACAGAGGGAGAGCTGAAGAGACAAGGGAACCTTGTGGAGGGTTGGAGGGGCAAAATATCAAAGAGAGGCAAGGCTTGCCAGATGAAGGAGGCTTCAGGGTCACAGGGGCCTGAGAAGACTTAGCAGGAGAAGCTCACCTACCACCCTTCTTACCTTTAGTGGCCTAACAAGGCTGTCTGCAAACAAAAGCAGACCTAGTAGGATAGTTCCTCTGGAACCTAGGGATGGGGGACACAAAAATATGTTTTAGGTCATGCAAGACTTTCTCTCTCTCCTGAAGAGACTTAAACATAGCAGTAGCAGCTATCCCAAAAAGACTTTTATTATCCAAAGGAGCATCTAGCAGCTAGGCCTTAATGTCTTCTAAGAACCCAGAATTAAGCCTCATGACAGACCCAAAGGCAGCAGCTCTGAAGAGGGATCAGCAGCATCATAGCTGCACTTGATAGGAGTGGCGAGCCGTCTGAGAGGTAGACCCCAAAACAGAAAGAGCAGAGGACTTTCCTTCAGAATCAGGGAGGTCAGAAATAACCTGATAAGCCTGGGCAACCAAGGCCAGAGCCTCTGGTCACGTGGGTCTTGTAATTAATGGTTTAAAAAGCCAAGGTGGCAGCAGTATAGACATTCTTTCCAATCCTCTCCATGGCTCTACTGTTGTTATCCTAAAACAGAAGCTTGGTTAGAGGGCTAAAGCTTAGAAGGCTTGTCAGAGAAAACTGACAACACAACAGGATCAGCAGGAGGACATTTAAACAGGAATCAATAATCCTCAAGAACCTTGTAAAACCTATCAGGTTCCTCAGGAGCAGGTGGGCCCCCGAGTCTTTAGAGGCTACTATAAAGGTGTCTACCAAAACAGCCAACACAGGAGGTACTGCAGAAGGTTTAGACATATCAACCTGAAACAACTCATAATACCTCTTCTGCACATCACACACCTGAGAAGAATGTCACTTGAAGTACTCCATCATCCTGGCTACTGTGTCCCTAGGAGACATTTCCTCCAAAGGAGACTCAGGGCTAATGGATTCCTCTTCATCAGAGCCATAAGCCAAGGGACAGGGCATCTCAGAAGACTAAATCAAAGACCACTCATCAGACTGAATCCTCGTCTGAAGAATCAAGTTCCCTAGGCTTTTTAGAAGGAACAGAAGTCCAAGGTGGAGTAGGAAATCTCTAGGGGAGGCTACAGGCTCACTAAGGCATTAAATAGGCCATTCCCTTTGATGGTCCTTAGAACAAACAGAAGAATTTTGGTCTTCTGCTTTTTCTTGGTAGGGACATCAGCAATTACAAAAAAACAGGATCTGACCACTGATGATATTCAGAGTACCTTGCATCTCTTCCCGGACTATAGTCTGCGGAATCCCTCTAGAGCTCTCCAAGATAACAAAAGTACAGTTGTGTACCTACCATAAATGTAGATGTTTGAGTGTATTCACTGTTGCAGTCATTACACTTGGGTTATCCTGCTGGCAGGTGACCCACAGTCGGCCAGAGTTCCAAAGTCTTGGTCCGGCGTCCATTGCCGTCGCCTCTTCCCTGACGTCAGTGCGCCAGGGTATAAAAGTTGCAACCAACGCCATTTTCTTCAGTTTTTCTTGCCCCAGATGTCAGGTGCCCCAGATATGAAGGCTCAAAAGATAAAAATATGCCAAACAACCATGCATGTATTACTCTAACATTTCCTTAATCTACAAGCAAATACACCACATAGGTTGTATAGAGTTGTGAAGTACAGAATAGTCCCAGCAAAGAGGAGGATGGTGGGTGGGTAACCTGGACTGCAACAGTGAATACACTTGAACATCTACATTTATGGTAGGTACACAACTGTACTACGTTCATAGTGTTTCACTGTTACATTCATTACACTTGGGTAGAATCCCAAAGCTGAGGTTGGGCGGCTGGGTCTAGATTTGATTTGGCGAGGCTAACAAGCCCTGCAGAACTGCAGTGGCAAAGTCTGCTCTGGATTTGGAGTAGAGAGGTAGGTGGTAGTGCTTGGTAAAAGTGTGCACTGAGCTCCAGGTTGCAGCTTCTAATATGTCTTTGGTTGGTACCCCTCTGAGGAAAGCTGCTGAAGTGGCTGCTGCTCTGGTGGAATGAGGCCTAATGACCTTAGGCACAGATTTGCCATGTTGTGCATAACAGAAGCGGATGCAGTGTCCTATCCATTTGGAGATTGTCTGCTTTGTAATAGGTTTTCCTTGTGATCCTGCAGCATATGCTACAAACAGTTGCTCAGTTTTTCTGAAAGCTTTTGTTTTGTCCAAGTAAAAGCGTAGCTGCCTGTGTATATCCGAAGCGTGCAGAAGTCTTTCCTCTTTATTCTGGGGATTTGGGTAGAAAGTAGGCAAATGAATGGTTTGGTTTAAGGCCACATTGGAGACCACTTTTGGCATGAATGTTGGGTTCATCCTAAGAGAAACCCTGTCCTGATGAAAAATGAGGAAAGGTTCCACAGCCATCAATGCCTGTAACTCTGAGACTCTTCTTGCTGAAGTTATTGCTAAGAGCAGAGCAGTTTTCCATGACAAGAATTTTAGATCAGCTGTGCTGGCTAGTTCAAATGGAGGCAGTGTTAGTTTTTCTAAAACAAAATTGAGGTCCCAAGTAGGTACTGGTGCTCTCCTAGGGGGTCTTATATTCTTTGCCCCTCTGAGGTACTGTCGTATTAGAGGATGTGAAAAAATAGGAGGATCCATATTGTAATGAGCTGAAATGGCAAAGGCATGGATTTTAATAGATGAAAAAGATAGGCCTTTGTCCAACATCTCAGTCAGGTATTGCAAAATCTGAGGTAGATTAGGGACCTGTGGGTCGAGCCCTTGTGCCTGGTTCCAAGTACAGAATCTCTTCCATTTTTCTGCATAATATTTCCTAGTGCTGGGTCTCCTGGCTTCCAAAATTACATCCATAACAGCTTTAGAGAGAGATGCAGTCTGAGTGGCTACATTATCTGCCATGCTGCCAGGTTTAAGGTTCTGAGTTGACTGTGCAGAATCTGATTGTTTTGCTGTGTCAGAAGATGAGGGATTTCAGGTAGAGGCCAAGGTGGGCCTTGGGACAAAGTCTTTAGGATTGGGTACCAGTGCTGGCGTGGCCAGTCTG
Organism: Protopterus annectens; assembly: GCF_019279795.1. Classification (NCBI taxonomy): domain Eukaryota; kingdom Metazoa; phylum Chordata; order Ceratodontiformes; family Protopteridae; genus Protopterus; species Protopterus annectens. The sequence continues at coordinate 1,569,719,631 of NC_056737.1, forward strand.
GTGCAATCAGGATCATTTTTGGCCTCTCTTGTCTGACTTTTAGAAGTACCTTGGTGAGAAGAGGCATCGGAAGGAAGGCATAGACTGTCAGGTTTTTCCAACTGAATGATAGAGCATCCACTTTCCATGCTTGAGTGATAAGTCCTTGTGCAAAATTTCTGTATTTGGCAATTGTGAGGGGAGGCAAAAAGATCTATGTCTGGGGGTCCCCATTCCCTTGTTATCATGTTGAAAATTTGTGGATTTAGCTTCCATTCGTGAGGATCCAGTGTATTTTTTGTTCCTGGCAGGAATTGTGCTTGCAGATGTACCTGGTAGGTCAGTGCTGTGTTGCACAAAGTCATGGCTTGTCTGCATAGGGGGTAGGAATGTGTGCCCCCTTGCTTGTCTTTTTTTATTTATTAATAGTTGTCCTGGATGTATTAGGTCCTTGAAGGCTTTCAGGGCATTCTGTACAGCTAGCATCTCCTTTTGATTGATGTGAAGATGCATTTGTTCCTTGGGCCACGTGCCCTGAATACATTTTCCTGCCATATGTGCTCCCCAGGCATAATCCGATGCATCCGTTGTTATTGTCTGCCTGGCTGTAGGTAAGGTGAAAGGCTGCCCCTTGTTGTGGTAACAGGCCTGGGACCACCAACGAAACTCCTGTTGTAGGCAGGGAATCAAGGTTATGATTGCCTCTAGGCTGTGATAATGCTGAGTCCAAACACTTTTTAGATACCACTGTAGTTTCCTCATATGCAGTTTTGCATATGGAATTAGTAGAATGCAAGATGCCATGAACTCCAGGGCCTGCAGAATTTTTCTTTCAGTGAGCTGGGTCTTTGTTGCCATCATTTGAAAGTAATGAGTCAGTTGCCTTTGTTTGTCTGGCGTGAGATAAGCCATCTGGGCAGTTGTATTTAAGCTTGCACCCAGGAATATTATCTCTAGAGAGGGCACTAGTTTTGATTTATTTTCGTTTACTGTGTACCCTAGGCAAATTAGCAATCTTTTTACAAACGACAGGTGCTTTAGAAGAATGTCCTTGCTCTCTGCTTGAATAAGGCAGTCGTCCAAGTAGGGATATATTTGAATTCCTTTTTGTCTGCAAAATGCAATTACTGGTGCCAGGCATTTTGTGAAGACCCTGGGTGCAGTAGATAAGCCAAAGGGCAGTGCAAAGAATTGGTAATGCATTGAGCCTGCTATAAATCTGAGGTATCTTCTGCACGATTGTCTGATTGGGACATGCAGGTATGCCTCCTTGAGATCCAAAGTAACTAGCCAAGCCTCCTTGCCCAGCATGGGCAGAAGTTGTTGTAGTGTTAACATTTTGAATTTTGGAACATCCAGGAAAGTATTTAGGATTGACGGGTCCAGTATTGGTCGCCAGGCTTTGTCTTTTCTGGGTACTAAGAAAAGTCGTGAGTAAAATCCTTGGCCCTGTTCTTCTTGTGGAACTTTTTGAATAGCTCCCATATCCATAAGAGCAGCAATCTGTTTTTGTGCCTCTGCCCATTGGTTTTGTGGCAGGTTTGGCATATCTTTTGGTTTTGGAAGCGTGTGGAAGTGGAACCTGTACCCCTGAGTAACTATATTCAGCACCCATTGATCTTGGGTGATCATGTGCCAATTTTTTGAGAAAAGTGCTAGCTTTCCCCCTAGGGGTGCTGTCAACTGGTAAGAGCTTGGCATTTGCAGATGGAAGTCATTGTGACTGTTTCCTATAAGGTTGTGATTTGTCTTCTCCTCCTTTGGGGGCTGAAGCACTCGATTGTTTAGGTCTGTAGGAGCCTTGGGGCTGAGATCTGCCTCTTGGGCGTATGTATCTGCCTCTTTGTGGCCTGTCTGACACTGGAAAGGACCATTTTTTTGAAGGCCAGTTTCTGCTAAATCTAGGTGGTTGAACCTGTAAGAAATCTTTCACAGTTTGCATTGACTTTGCTTTATCCTCCACTTTAACACCTCTTCTGCCTTAACACCAAACAAAGTATCATGCTGTAGTGGAGCATCCAATAATTTTACTTTAACATGGTCAGGTAAACTTTGTTCTTTCAACCAAGCATGTCTTCGAATAACTGAGCCTGTAACTGCGGTTCTACAAGAAGCCTCTAATGAATCAAAACCACATTGCAGAGTATGCTTTCCCACTTGTTCAACTGCATGCAATAAATCCTGCATTTCTTTACTGTCAGGACTTTCTATATTTGTAACCATTTTCTGCTTTAACAATGACATGAGATACTGCTGATATTTAAGCATGTGAAACTGACAGTTTAAAGCTCTTACAGCTAAAGTAGCAGAAGTGTAAATTTTTTCCCCCATCTGTCCAGAGCTCTGGAATCCCTATCTGAGGGGACTGGATTTTTGGCAGTGGAAGCTTTAACCCCTTTAGGACCCTGAGAAATAGTTTCTCTGTCTGCAGCGGGGTTTTTGTAAAGAAATTTATGAGAGTCCAGGACCCTGTAGTACCTGTCTGGCTTTACTGGTGCAGGGGGTAAAGAATCTGGAGACTGACTGGATTCAGAAAAAACATCTACAATATCAAGCACAGAGGGATAGCCAGGGGCCTGTGCTGAGGCAATAAAAGGAAATCTCTGAGCCTTTTCTTGGATTCTGAGTAATCCTGGCTCTCCCAATGGAAATGCTCCCTCATGGTGTGCAGGGTTTCCCCAAAAGAGTAATCCTCAGGCGGTGAGGCTGAAGGAATGGACTCTTCAGCATCAGAGTCCTCATAGGGAGGGAGAGAATAGCCCTGGTCAGAAGAAGAATCGGAGGAAATGGAAACCTGATCAGAGGAATCATAATCAGTGTCTTGCCTAAGCCCTTTGTCAGGAGGGGGATGGGAGGCCCTGATTAAAGTAATAAGGTCTTTGGCCATTTTAAGCATCTATTTCATTGGCATGGATGACTGTTCTGGAGAATGCTGCACTTGTTTCCTTGTCTTTAATGGTGTTTTTGACTTTGCCTTTGCTGCTGTAGTAGCTTTAATTGTAAGCTGTGAAGGTCTGAAAACACCCTCAGAAGCCGGTGCCTGCTCAGCGGCTCTGGACCCATCCGAGGGTATGGTTTCCGTAGGTCCAATACCTTGAGTTTCCACAGGCCTCGGTGTCTCCACGTGGCTGTCTGTTACGGCCTGTGGCTCTGAGGTAGCGGGCGTCAGGGGCTACAAAAGCGCCTCACTGAGAACCGGCGACTGGCCTAGAAGAGGCTTCGTCATCGGTTTTGTACCTCGGATGCCTGTCTTTTTCTTTGTCTTTGCGTTTTTTTATACATTCCGGTCGTCGGTTGTTCCGACGGCATTATGTAATTAAATCTTCATCCAAAATGATGTATAGCAAAATCAAACCGACGTTTAATAGTGCGTTTATTGAATCTTGCACAAAACCGACAACTAGTAACGTTGTGGTCAGGGCCTAGGCAAGGAACGCAGTGAAAGTCCTTATGAGGTATTTGCTTCCCACAAGAAATACAATTATTAACTTTTACTGACATCGGTCTGGAGCAAGAAAATGTTTCCCCAACGGGGTACTTAGCTTTATTGAAGACTTCGGTTCTGAAATTCAATTTTGAAAATCTCAAGAGTCGGCCGACCAGCACTTGCGAACTGCTTTTACTTCGGGCACTGCTCGGCAAGAAAGACTGGATAAAATGGTGTCGGTTGCAACTTTTATACCCCTGGCGCACTGACGTCAGGGAAGAGGCAACAGCAACTGACGCCGGACCAAGACTTTGGAACTCAGGCCGACTGCGGGTCGCCTGCCAGCAGGATAACCCAAGTGTAATGACTGCAACAGTGAAACACGGTGAACATCCATGTTTCCCCCTTGAAGTCAGGAACAGACACCTGCAAAGCTTCAGAGAATGTGTGAAAGGAAGAATTCATGTTGGCCTCTGATTGGCTGGCAGCAGAGGAATCTGATGTATACACCAGATGGCCTACAGAGCTATTACCTGCGTCTAGAGAGATGTCTGGTAGAGGATGGAGAGCAAAAGATTCCGTTTGAGATTTCTTGGCCTTCTTGCTTAACCATAGTACCTTTGGGTTAACAGATTCTGCCATGCTACCCTGGGCCAACTGTTTAAGCCGCAGGTTCTCTAGAAGATCATCAGTAGATGTCCCACTTCTCACTGTTGCAATATTCGTTACTCTGGCAATATCCTACTCAGAACAGCCGAATGTCCAGCCAGCATATCAAAGCCTTTACACCTTCTAGGTGTCATATATCAGTATACATGTGACATACAGACACCTAATCCTCAGAACTGAAGTGTCTCAGGAGAAAAAGAGCAACTCCGGAAAAAGGCAACAACATAGTGTACATCCAGGAAGATGAGAAAAAGAAGAAAATTATGTAAGAAAGCCCCCTTGGCCAGAAAGAGGGTAATGGAGAGTAACAAGGCGCAGGAGGGCGGGACAGAATACTGCAACAGTGATAAGTTGGACATCTACTGTTATGGTAAGATCTTCTACAACTGTACTATGTTCATCACTGCTGCAGTATTCTTTACTCTTCGGAGTACAAAAGCTAATGGAAAGTATCTGAGGAGGAAGGCATAGAACAGTGTTCCACAAACCCATGAAGTATGGCCCTGGCAAAACCCACATTAGCCCTGGAAATTATATCCCACTAAGAATGTTTGATAAAAGTGTGAACAAAAGACCAAACAGCAACTTCCAAGATGGATCTAGTATCCAGACCCTTGAAAAAAGCAGCAGACGTGGCCACTGCCTTTGTAGAATGAGCACGAAAAAGAGGAAAGCTGCATGCCGTTGAAAGAATATCAAAAAGAAATAGCCTTAGAAATCCAGGAAGACATCATTTGCTTAGACACCCCCAAACCCAAATTCCTGGCAAGAAAGGAAACAAAATGTTGCTCAGATTTCCTGATATGCTTTTGCATTGTTAAGGTAATATCTGAGTTGTCTATGTAAATCTAATGTGTGAAGAACCCTTTCACTAGTATTCTGTGGAGAAGGGAAGAAAGAAGATGAAGGGACTGCTTGAAGGACAAAGTATTAACCACCTTTAGGGCAAAAAAGAATAACTGATACGAAGAGACACTCTGTCTTTGTGAAAAAACAAAAAGAGGATGAACTGCCACAAGAGCTTGTTCAGAGACCATCTTGACAAAAGTAGGAGCCACCAAGAATAGAGTTTTTCAGGACTTCCAGGATGGCTGCACACTGAGTAAGAGCTTAATTCTAGCTCTGTGTGTGTGAAAACAGAAACTTAAAGAAAGCTAGTGGACATGCACTTCTGGGTAAATTTCAGTAACTGGCTAGTAAGTGCACTGCCCAGATGCCAGGTAAAACGAAATACAAAGGACCTGAAGGAAAACCAGCTAGAAAAGGTGAAGAAAAAACATTGACCAGGAAGAGTACTGCAGCTGCTCAGCAAAAGGCAGTGCAAGCTTCAGCCATGGCTTCCAGTAATCTAGAGGAAGGTACAAGACAACTGTACACTGAGCTGATTAAAATAAACAAAACACTGATGGAGTATATATCAACTCAAACAGCAGGCTGGAAGAAAATTTAAACAGACATTTAGATGTGGTGATAAAACTGCAAAGCTCAGAGGCTGAAATGAAGAAAAGGCTAGCGTAATATTAGACTGCACAAGAAGAGATATTTAAAAAAATAAGAGTAAGAGGACAGAGCGTGTAGGGAAAACCTGAAATTTTCTACTCTACCCGAGAAGCTAGAAGGAAAGTACAACTGTGTAAAATCTTACCATAACGATAGATGTCCTTCTCTTCACTGTTGCAGTATTTATTACATTAGGGATCCCCTGCCGACGGTGGACCAACACCCGTCCATTATACCAAAGCCTTTAGGTTGCTTTATGGTATGCCGTACGTCACAGGTATGCTCCTTGCATAGTGTAGGGCATAAAGGTGATGTCCGGACGTACCATCCTTGGAACTGCAAGCTCTATAAGAACGCCAATCCTAGGAAAAGAAAAGGTAATCAGTACATCAGCGAAAGTGGGCCCAGGTTACAAGAAAAACACCAAACAGAAAACCTCTTCCATTTGCATAAACAGGATTTCCTAGTCTCCTACAACACTCTAAGCACATCCTCCGAAAAAAAGGCATCTCTGTGGAATCAAAATCCTACCACCCACAATGTCAGCTGAAGAGTGTTCAGGAGGGGATGGACGAGAGATCCCTTGTGCTATGTGAGTAGATCTACCATGTGAGCTAACTTGTGATGACTGCCCTTGGCTGAAATGCAGAAGAGGGAACTGATGCGGTCTCAGCCAAAAGGGAGTCACCAACAAGATTTTGGGAGCATCCTGTTAAATTTTGAAAGTGTAACGAAACATCCTCTTCTAAGAAGATATGGTATCCATCTTCCAAACCAGAGGACATGGGACACTGGCACAAAATACAGGAAGTTGTCTGTTCAGAGAGGAGGCAAAAAGATCTATATGAGGAGTACCCCACTGGTGGAAATTATGCAGAAACACATCACTGTGAAGCATCTATTCATGGGATAGAGTTAAGGACCCGCTCAGAGTGTCTACCACAATGATTTGATCGGAGGGAATGTAAACTGCTTGAGGAGTCACTTGATACTGAACAGCAAGATCCCCCACTACCACTGCCAACCGGCAAAGATAAGATCTTGCTCCACTCCCCCCCCACCCCACCCCCCGTTTGTTTACATACCATATCACTGTGGTATTTCCTGTAAATACCTTGAGAGGTCCTGGGGAGAAAGGAGGATGAAAAGCCTGAAGCGCCAGCAGAAGAGCTCATCTCTTTGACAATGATGTGCTCTTTCGGCTGAACAGGCTAACACACCCCTTGCACCATTAGGGAGTCAAAAGCTGCTCCCCTTCCACATATGAAATGCCTGTGAACAGCTCCTGAGAGGGAAGAGAAGGATGAAAAGGGAGCCCTGGATTAAGAGACAATGGCTGGATCCACCAGTGAAGTTCCTTCTTGAGACAAAGTAGAAGAACTACAAATACTAGGGGATGCGCATGTTGAAGCCAAACTGACTTCAGAAACCTCTACAACTTTCTCGTGTGGAGTTTGGCCAGAGAGAGCATAAAGATTGTGGATGCCATGAATCCCAGAGCTCTCAGAAACTCTCTGGCTTTAATACAGGCCAGAGGAAGAACAGTTTGAAAGAAGGAAATGAGTGTCAAGGCCTTAGAAGGAGGCAGGGATGCCAGCATAGTCACCGTCTGCATCCTGCACCCCAGAGAAAAATATGATCTTGAGGAGGAATCAGAAAAGACTTTTTGAAGTTTATTGTGAACCACAGGTTTTGCAGAAGGGAAATGGCAAAATGAAGATTTTGCAACAGGATATCTGGAGAGGATGCTGGAAACAGGAGTTTGTCCAAGTAAGGAAATGCTTAGAGCCCCTGAATCCTGCAAAAAGCAATCACAGCAGCGTGGCATTTGGTGAATACTCTCAAGGCAGCAGAAAGGCCAAAGTGCAAATCAGAGAAATGAAAATGCCAGGAAGCAACAAAAAAATGTAAAAACTTCCTAAAAAGGGGATGGATCCGGATATGGGGATAAGCATACTTCAGCTCCAGAGACACCATATAAGACTGGGACCTTAACTTTGTCTTGGAGAAACTCACTCTACCTCCTTTTGAGCCAGCTGCTACTGCAGACTTAAAATTTCTTTATTGGAAAACAGCTTTCCTTTTAGCAATCACTTCAGCTAGAAGGGTATCTGAATTACAGGCCCTTATGGCAGTGGAGCCTTTCATCATCTTTCATGCGGACAGGGTGCCCCTCAGAACCAATCCATCCTTCATGCCCAAGGTGGTATCCAGTGTGGCTCTTAATCAGTTCATTCATTTGCCAACATTCTTTCCCAATCCACAGAATAAAGGGGAACAGATACTACATTCCTTAGATGTGCACAGACAACTTAGATTATACTTGGACAGGACTAAACCTCAAAGGAAATCTGAACAACTGCTGGTAGCATTTGCTGCAGGGGAAGAGGGGAAGGCTATTTCAAAGCAAACCATTTCTAAATGGATAAGCCATTGCATTCATTTCTGTTATAAGCACCATGGAAAACCTATCCCCCAGGGGATCAGACCTCACTCCACCAGGACTGCATCTCCCTCTACAGCCTTTCATAGAGGTATCCCTACCAGGGACATCCCAGAAGCTGCTATCTGGAGTTCTGTACATACTTTCACCAAGCATTATCATTTGCCTATTTTCTCTAAATCCAGAGCTAGCTTTGCCACTGCAGTCTTGCAGGGCCTTATAGCTGGCCCTAATGCTATCTAAACTCCTCCTCCCAACCACAGCTTTGGGAATCTACCCAAATGTAATGACTGCAACAGTGAAACAAGAAGAACATAGTACAGTTGTGTACACTTACCATAAATGTAGATGTTAGAGTGTATTCACTGTTACCCTCCCCTCCAGCCCCTTAACTTTTTTTGGCTATACCTCTGCTTTCCTTTACTATGCTTAACAGTATTTTTGGTGTATTTGCTTTTTGTTGGAGGTATATCTTTGTGCTTTTATGGTTTAATTGCTTCCCATTAGGGGGGCGCCTGACATCTGGGGCAAGAAAAACTGATGTAATGGCGTCGGCTGCATGTTTTATACCCTTTGACGACCTGACGTCATGGAAGAAGGAACAGCAAACGACACAGGACCCAAGACTTTGTTAATCAGGCAGACTGAGGGCAACCTGCAAGCAGATAACCCAAATGTAATGACTGCAACAGTGAAACACGAAGAACATCTCCCTTAGGAGGTTTCAATGCCATCAAACCATTAAACAAGGCAGGAGTAATATATTTAGTCTTTTGCTTTTAATTCAATGGGACATCTGCCTTTTAAAATTTGCAAGGCTCTCACACAGGACAGCATTCAATAATGGTAGTAGGGACTTCTCTGAGTAATATTTGAGGAACACCCTTAAGCCCCTCAGAGATAATCATCTGTGGTTCCTCCTGCACATCCAAAACGGATGTCTGCAATACCTTCTTGGATGAGCTTAAAGTTGGATCCCTGCCAGCCTCCAACCTGGTCGTGGCAGAGGAATCCAACAATAAAGCTGAGCAAACCTCCTTTTTACACGGAATCTGTCTCCCATACTGGTATTTACTCTTCTTGAATGACATGAAAACCCACAAGCAACAATAAACAAAAAGTATAAAGGACCAGCAATAGGGCACTTACTTGCAACAGTTTGGTGAACCAGCAAAGGAACAGGCATTCAGACTGACAATCGAGTGATGGCATTCGGAAACTGGTGGCAAAGAAGTTCTGAAGGCGAGGATGGCATGTCCGGACATCACCTTTATGTCCTACCATACACAAGGAGTATATGTGTGATGTACGGTGTACCTTACAGCAACCTAAAGGCTTTGGTATACTGGCTGTATGTCGGGCTGCCCTTGGCAGGGTATCCCTAACGTACTGCATAGTGCAACAATGAAATGGAAGGACCTCAGAATGTATTAATTTTATGAAAACACAAATAAGCAACTGGACTGGTATTCCACAACATGAATTGTTAGCTGAAATGGAACATTATGTGTATGTTCCAAACCTGGCTATGAGAAAGAAACCTAGACCTTAAATAGTAAAGATGCAATCTTAACATCAGAAAGAATTGATTCTGACAAAACTGTGGCAGAAGGGCAAAGTACTAAAAGTGGGAGACAGCAGAGTCTTTGCCAAGAATGACTGCTCATTGTAAATTAGGCAGGAGCAGAGTACATTTCATTATTCATGGATAATATCAAGAAGGCAGCGTGACATTCAAACTGCTGTACCCAGCAATCTTCAAAATATTTTCCCTGGAAGGCCAAAATCATTTTTGATGAACTACATGCTAAGGAGGAAATACAAAATTTTGTCCAACAAAAAGTGAGCTGTGAAACAACAACATATTCTGCTTCTTCTTCTGGTAATAAAGAACACAGAGAGACTGTATTAGTGAAATCTTTTCCAATCTTTCAACGGAAAATGCTTGAGAGAAGGAAAAAAAAGAAGAGTTGACTAGAAGAATCAGGAGTACACTGGAAATGAAGTACAGACAGGATATGGGAGATGGAGATGAACAGGAATAAAATCAGTAACATGGAAATTGACAAACGTGGAATTACAAAGCAATAATCAATAATTATTTTGTGAAACATGACAGAACAAGCAAATCTGGAAATACTGGACTTTTTGGACTTTTTCAACTTCTAGGGGACTCTAAAGCACATGCCCTACTTCATGTCATTAATGTTTGGAAAAAAACTTAGGAGGTGAAGAGGGGAAGAGGAGAAGGAAAGTTAACCAAGTAAAACAAATTTTTTTCTTAATGGTACTATTTTAATAGTGCATGACTTTCTTTACATGCTATAAAGTAAGCTTTTCAGTTTTTATTTATTTTTTTAAAGTGTAATGAGGATACTAAAGTAAATAGGTGTTCTTACTTTTTTTTTCTTTCTGCCTTCTGTCTTGCTCCTTGTTTAGTTTTAAGAAATGTAGGCGCTGCAATGTAACAAAAATCTGGTAAAAGAGCATGACAAATGAAAAATGAGTGTGCTTTTTCTCATTCTTGCATAGGGGAATGACTGGATTAAGGTTCCTTAGCTTGATCTAGTGACACATTTTAAGAGAAAGCAAGTAAATGAAAAAGAATATTGAATATTATAAGACTTTATTCTAGTAGATAAATGTATGCTTAGCAATTTTGTATCTGGGTTCTCGTGTCTCTAGCAGACAATCTGATAAAGAAAAATGGTTAAGAGATAATGTTCTCTGAAAGCATTCAAGTGTTTTCCCAGCTGAGAGAGCTGTACAAATAAGACAAAACCAAACAGCACTTAGCAAAAGCACAGGCTGCACCCTGTGTCTTACCATGAATAACCTTTTCTTTTAGGTTATCTAGAGTCTAAGAGTATGGCTGTCAGTTTTGAAAATTTCTTCCTATTAGGAGGATAACATTTCCATATTTGAAAATATACATAGATGTGTGTTATTAAGTTAATTGATTTTAGGGGTATTGGAGGTATGTTCGTGTTTTGTTTGAGGGCTTTCAACAAAAAAAAGTTTTGTAAGATATGACATAGGCTCAAATGGATATGACCAGAAACAACTATTTAAAAGATCAACCTGTCAAACAGTGCATGCATGTGACACAAGCTGGAACTAGACAGTTAAAAAAAGCTGTTACACATCTTTTTAAGACAGTGGTGTTTTCTATGTCTTCAAATGTTTCACAGATAAATACAAAAAAGAAAGAGTAGTAAACTACATTAAAAAATATAGAGTGTAAATAGCTACAGTGGATATAAAAAGTGTACACACCCCTGTTAAAATGCCAGGTTTTTTGTGATATAAAAAAATTAGACCACAATAAACCATTTCAAAACTTTTCCCACCTTTAATATGACCTATAACCTGTACAATTCAATTGAAAACAAACAAATCTGTTAGGGGAATAAATATAAAAAAATAAAAAAGTACAATAAGCTGGTTGCACAAGTGTGCACACCCTTAAACTAATACTTTGTTTAAACACTTTGATTTAATTACAGTATTCAGTCTTCTTGGGTACACACCTGCCATCAATTAAAGAGACTGTGATTAACCCCAAATAAAGTTCAGTTGTCCTTGTAGGATTTTTCTGTTTTCTGACATTTACTCAGTTACCTGCTACAGTAAAAGCCATAGGTTCATAGGAGTGTACTAGGCTAATGGCCCTGGAAGCCTTACAAGCCTATCCCAAAGGATTCCCTGGCAACATGCCGCCCAACGTGATTTCCCAGTGTTTCTGTCCAGCAGGGCCAATGAAATGATCCCCAGGGAGAATTTTCTATTTCCCATCCACTCGTCAAGATTTCTCTTGAAGAGAGCCAGTGAGGTGCTCTGCTTAACGTGTCAGGGAAGTCTATTCCAGAGCATGGGCAGTCTCTGGGTTAGGAACTTGTCCCTCCAGCAAGTCCTGTTGATTGTGGTAATGAGGTTGAGGTCTCTGGAGCATGTGGCATGGAGGGATTGGGATTTCTTTAGATACAGCATATCTAACAGCACTGGGTCTGACATGGTTTTGTAGGTCAAGCAGAGATCGTCTCTAAGTAGGCGATGTGATACCGAGAAAAGCTGAAGTTTTTTTTAGTCTTTCCACATAGGGCAAGTGTTTAAGGCCTAGGATCCTCTTAGTGAGGTATTTTTGTGGTCTTTCTAGTTGTTGCATATGACTAGTGAGGCACACGCCAAATGGAGCAATGTACTTGAAAACTGGACTAATAAGGGAGGAGTAGAGGGAGACAATGACCTCTTTCTTCCTGGATGCAAAACCCTTTTAATGAGATGTGCCACATAGAAGGATTTTTTGACCACAGTGGCAATGTGATTGTCAAAGGAGAGGTTGCTATCCACTCGTGTTTCCAGATCTCTCATAACACCTTCGGTGTTCAGTGGACTACCATTGATCTGGTAGTTCATGGGTACAGTATTCTTCCCAAAGGGAATGACAATGCATTTTTTCTGACACCAGTCATTGGTCTACGTGAGGCCTTTCTGTAGAATGTCAACATCATTTGGAGAGCTAATAATGGCTCCTAGTTTGCAACTGTCTGTGAACTTGGTCAGCCACTCCCTTGGTTTTGCCTTGGACTTCAGAAAATTAGATGCCAGACAGGAGAGGACCCAGGACCAAACCCTGTGGGACTCCACACGTGACTGGTCGGTAGTCTGACATGGAGTTCACTACTTCTACAGTGTGAGTTCTATCAGTAAGCCAGTTTGCAACCCACCTTGTGACATAAAGGTTGATGCCTGGTTTAATGAGGTTTATCTAGGATTCCTGAGTGAGGAACTGTATCGAAGGCCTTGGTCAGATCGAGGTAGGCTCTGTGAACTACTTCGCCTACAGCTCTGGTGACAGACCCAACGAATTCCACCAGGTTGATCAGGCATGATCTACCCTTAACAAATCCAAACTGCATGGGGTCTAGAGTCTGCAGATTCCCTATGTCCTTACTTATTAGGTCCATGATGATGCGCTCAAGAGCCTTACATATCAGACTCATCAGGCTAATGGGGCGGTAGTTCCCAGGGTCTGTAGTGGCACCCCTTTGTGGAGGTATGACTGTAGCAGTGCGCCATTTGGTGGGGACAAAGCCTGAAGTGAGGCTGTGAATGAACAGGGCACACAGATGTGGTGCCAGTTCATTTTGCAATTCATGTAGAACACAGCCAGGTATATTGTCAGGTCCAATGGAAGCTGACTTCTTGGCCTTGGACAGTGCGATTTTAACCTGTGCAGCTGTAATATTGGGTACTAGGCATTCCTCAGGTATTGTGACTGGCCCTTTAGGGGGCGAGGGGGGGGGGGTAAATTTTGCAATTCATGTAGAACACAGCCAGGTATATTGTCAGGTCCAATGGAAGCTGAATTCTTGGCCTTGGACAGTGCGATTTTAACCTGTGCAGCTGTAACATTGGGTACTAGGCATTCCTCAGGTATTGTGACTGGCCCTTTAGGGGGCGAGAGGGGGTAAAGTTGGCACTGAATCTGTCGGCCAGTATACTGGCAATGTCTGCTGGCTCAGTATAGGAGTTACCATTGTGTAGTAGCTCAGAGCAGATCTGAGCCTTGTATACTTTTGACATAACTATAGAAGGCCTTGTGGTTGTCTTTAGTATCTGCTGCAATTTTGTTTTCGCAATTAGCTTTAGAGGATTTGATGAGGGATCTCAGCTTTTTGTTGAGGCTAACAAGGGAGTTTTTCCAGTCCTGGGACTTTGCCTTGTTCTGCAACAGTTTCTTCCTTCTACTGTAGGGTTTGTTTATGGCAGGGGACCACCAGATTGGCTTCCTTTTTTTGGAGGAGAGCATCTTGGTTCTATTGGGAATACCCATCCCCTGATTCTGGCTCCAGAAACAGTATTTTTTCCACTTTTCAGCATAGGATTTTCTAATACTAGGCCTCCTTGCTTCCAGAATGACATCTACACCTGCTTACTGAAGGATGCTACTGGAGAGCTCAAGGAATTAGCCAGGCTGCAAGATTCAGGGTTTGAAGCGGAGGGTGTAGAATCTGGCCTGCCTGCTGGGACAGCAGGGAAGGTGTCTGAGGTAGATGCCATACCTCCAGCAGTATCATACTGTGCCAAGTGGGGGTACCAATGCTGGCGGGACCAGTCTGGTGCAATAAGTATTGTCCTTGGCTTGTCCTGTTTGATCTTTAGCAGAACCTTCGAGTGGAGAGGCAGAAGGGGAAAGGCATAAACCGAGAGGCTTTCCCAGGTAAAGGACAGGGCATCCACTTTCCAAGCTTGACTGCGGGGAGTCCTTGTCCAGAATTTGTCCAATTGGTAGTTATGAGGGGAGGCAAACAGGTCTATCTTTACAGTCCCCCATTTGTTCCTCAAGAGGTTGAATATTTTTGGTTCCAGTTTCCATTCGTGTGGGTCCATGAGATTTCTGCTTAGGTCATCTGCCAGTGAATTTAGCTTGCCTGGCAGGAATTGAGCTTGTAGGTGCACTTGGTAGCTCAAGACCGTGTTCCACAGAGCCATGGCTAGTCTGCAGAGACAGTACGAGTGGGTTCCCCCAATTGTCCTGGAAGGCTGTCGTCTTTGAAGGCTGTCAGGGAATTCTGTACAGCTAACATTTCTTTTTGGTTGATATGCAGGTGCATCTGACTCTGGTTCCATTTGCCCTGAATGCACTGCCCTGCCAAGTGAGCCCCCCATGCATAGTCTGATGCAACTGTTGTTAGAGTTTGGGCGGCAGGGGGTAGTGAAAGGGAGCCCTTTGTTGTGCTAGCAGGCATCTGCCCACCAAAGGAACTCTGTCTTTATACAAGGAATGATAGAAATCACTGAATCCAAGTCCTGAGAATGTTGGCACAATAGGCTTTTTAGATACCATTGTAGTTTCCTCATATGCAGTCTTGCATATGGAATTAGTGGAATGCAAGAGGCCATGAACCCCAGGGCTTGCAGAATTTTCCTTGCAGATAGCTGGGTCGTTGTGGCCCATAGTTTGAAGTAAGCTGTCAAATAAACTTGTTTCTCTGGAGTGAGGAAAGCCATCTGGGAAGTTGTGTTCAAGCTTGCTCTCAGGAATACAATCTGTTGGCAGGGTGACTAGGTGAGATTTCTTTTCGTTTATGGTGTACCCCAGTAAGGTTAGAAGCTTCTTTACGAATGCCAGATGTTTTAAATAGCAAGTCCTGGCTTTCTGCCTGACTCAGACAACCGTCCAGGTATGGGTATATTTGAATATTTCTCTGCCTGCAAAATGCAATGGCTGGAGCTAGACACTTTGTGAGAACCCTGGGCACAGTAGATAAGCCAAAGGGAAGTGCAGAGAACTGATGGTGCATGGAGCCAGCTGTGAAGCGTAGGTATTTAATGCAAGATTCCCTTACTGGGATGTGTAGGTAAGCTTCCTTTAAGTCTAAGGTTGCCAACCAGGCATCTCTGCCTAGCATAGAAATCAGCTGTTGAAGTGTTAGCATTTTGAATTTTGGGATTACCAAAAAGTTGTTTAGAATAGAGAGGTCCAGGATAGCACGCCAGGAGCTGTCTTTTCTGGGTACCAGGAAAAGTCTTGAATAAAAACCTTGTCCCCTTTCTTCTGCTGGGACAGGATGAATAGCCCTGATACTTAGAAGAGAGAGAACCTGCTGGTGAGCCTCTGCCCACTGATTTAGGGGTAGGTCCGGCCAACCGATTGGGGTTGGTAGGGAGTGGAAGTGGAATTTGTATCCTTGGAAAAAAAGAAGTTATGTACTCACCATAACGTTCCATCTGAGTAGGTACTTCATTTGTCTGCAACCTGTGGGTATCGGATCCGAGCTGGCAGCTTCACTAGCTAAAAGATCCGAGCTCCTAGCTCCTCCCCCTACCCATAATCCCCTGCTGCCTACTGTATTACCTCAGATAGAGTTTGTTCAGTCCAAAAATTCACACCTTCGACAGAGGATCAAGTATTGCCTAACCTCATGAAAAATAAAATTTTTCAGGTGACCAGGTATCATGATATGGGGTTAGGGGGCATGGAGGGGGGTCGGTTGCAGACAAATGAAGTACCTACTCAGATGGAACGTTATGGTGAGTACATAACTCCTTTATCTGAAGTAGTTACTTCATTTGTTCTGCAATCTGTGGGACAGAGTCCCCAGCTACCTTACGGAAGGATATTCCGAAGCACCGCGGAGCCAAAGGAAGCCCTACTCCTCGAAATCATATCCAATTTATAATGGGAAATGAACGTATGAGAAGAGGACCAAGTAGCTGCTGAACATATGTCGTCCAGAGGAACCCTGGACCAGAAGGCTACTGATGTAGCAATGGATCGGGTTGAATGAGCGTGGATTCCCATAGGAACTGGTTTACCTGAGGACGCATACCGGTGGATTATGAACTGAGAAATCCAATTAGCTAGGGTTACTTTAGAAATTGCCTTTCCCATAGCTGATTTGGCGAAAGACACAAACAACTGATCAGCTTTGCGAAAATCTTTAGTCCTGTGCAGGCAGAAACGTAGTTGCCTGTGTACATCCAGTTTGTGCAATGTGTACTCCCCTTTGTTCTGAATATTTGGGAAGAATACCGGTAAATTGATTGATTGGTTAACATTTGACTCTGAAGCCACCATTGGTAGGAAAGACGGTTAGTCCTGAGAGACACTCTATCCTTGTGAAAAATGAGGTAGGGGGGTTTCATGCACAGGGCTTGGAGTTCTGAAACCCTCCTGGCTGATGTAATAGCCACTAAAAAGGCTGTTTTCCATGATGTCTCCAAAGGAGACATCCTCGGGGGGTGACCTTGGGGAAACTTCCCCTTCATCCAAATCCGTGTCCGTGGTGAGGGACTCAGGGGAGTCCAGATGCCTCCTTTTACACTGCCGTTTGCGAGGCACCTCCTCGGTGGGACTGTCGGAGGAGGGCTCGCCCACGGGGTCCTGTTCCTCTAAGGGAACTAACTGGAGGGTTTGAGCAGGCAGTCCCATAGGATGGATGATGGAGGATAGACCTACATGCATAGGGAGAGCGGGAGGATCAGAGGACCGGACCGGGAATCTGGAAGACCTCGACAGCACCCTCTCCACTACCTCAAAAGCCGAAGGAGAACTACTTTCCCCAGGCTCCAAAAGTAGTCTCCTCGGCTCCGAAGCAGGGATCGGCGTCGGAGCCAAAGCAGTCGGATCCAAGAGAGAAGTGTGCTCCGACCGACACTGCGCTGGAGACACACCAATCCCCACGGATCCGATGCTCGGCCCGGAGAGCTAGGATCCGACACGGTCGAGGGTACGGTCGGCGAAGATACCGGAGCTATCGGCGCCGACGAAACCCCGGCTCTGAAAGGGCCCAGATCCAATGACTCCAAAACCCTAAAGCGGGTCGGAGAAGGAGTGATCGGAGCAAAGAGAGGGACTGCGCAAGAGCACCCCCATCTGCATTTGGGTCTGCAGGAATCGACGCATCATCCGATCCATGTCCGCGTTGCTAAGGCTCCTGGTCGATCTAGAGGAAGTCGTCGAGGCGGGCCAGGAGGGCCGCCTCGACAACCTCGAAGGAGACCGGTACTCCTCCTCCGGCTCCGGCGAGAACCGAGGCAAACGGAGCCGAGAGGGGGAGGATCCGGAGACCCTCGAGGAAGAGCTAACAACTTTCGATGGGGGGGCTGAGGGGTGAGCCTCAGCCTGCCTTTTATGAGACCTGTGCTTGTCTTTCTCTTTATGTCTCTTTTCTTTGGAGACAGAAGCACTAGCGTCTCCCGGACCCTGCACAACAGAGGGAGTTTGAGTCCCAGGCAGAGCGGGGGGAGCTAAAGGCACCGGGGCTACGGAGGCAGCCTGAGCCTTGGAGGGGGAGGAAGAAGAAGCAGAGTCCTGGGGAAGTAAGCCCGCCAGTATCAGCTTGTTCTTCCTGTCCCTAATTGCCCGGGGATTAAAGGCTGCACAAATTGGGCAAGCCGTTGATAAGTGGGCCACTCCCAGGCACAAAACGCACTGAGTGTGGCCATCAGCTGGGGAAAGACTCAAAGCACTTAGAAAAAACGGCCTTGGGCCCTTCAGCCATTTTTTTTTTTTTACAATACACACACCCAAACACTAAGGGGGGAGAGGAACAACACGCGACGCTAATGACTAAAAACTACTACAGAAAATGGTTCTAATACTCTAATTCTACTAGGGGAATTACTACCGCAGCACATGCTAACTAAAAAAATTAAATTTAAAGATATTTTCTCAGAGAGAAAAAGGTAACGATCTGACCAAGCCCAAGGAGCTCTTCACAAGTAGCTGCTTCAGCTGCGGCAAACTCGATCTGACGTAATACAGTAGGCAGCAGGGGATTGTGGGTAGGGGGAGGAGGTAGGAGCTCGGATCTTTTAGCTAGTGAAGCTGCCGGCTCGGATCCGAGGTCGGATCCAATACCCACAGCTTGCAGAACAAATGAAGTAACTACTTCAGATCTATATTTAAAACCTATTTGTCCTGGGTAATGAGTTCCTAGTTTTTTGCATGCAGGGCAGGCTTTCCTCCTAAGGGAGCAGGCAGTTGAGCAGGGCTTGGAAGGGTTAAAGTCAAGTCATTGTGACGTTTTTCTGTAGGGGGGTGTCTTACTACTTCCTGCTTTGGAAGTAGGAGGCCCCCACTGCTCAGGCCTGTGCGTAGCCTGAGACTGTAACCAAGGTGGTCTGCTGTTCCTGGGTTTGAACTGAGAAGGCCTGGAAAGGACCAATTCTTTGAAGGCCAATGCCTACTAAATCTGGGAGGCTGTACTTGCAGGAAATCTTTAACAGGTTGCATAGATTTAGCTTTTTCCTCCATCATTTTGAGGACGCCTTCTGCTTTGTTGCCAAACAGGCAGTCTTGGTTTAAGGGACCATCCAGTAAATTAGCTTTAACATGATCTGGCAAGTTTTGCTCCTTATGTCAAGCATGCCTTCTAAGTACAGACCCAGTGACAGCAGCCCTACAAGACACTTCTAAAGAGTCAAAACCACATTCCAAAGTATGTTTACCAACTTGTTCAGCAGAATGTATTAAATCCTGTAATTCTTTGTGTTCAGCACAGTCAGGAATCAACATCATTTTTTGTTTAAGTAGTCCCATAATATGCTGCTGGTACTTTAACATATAAAACTGGCAATTTAAAGCCTTAAAGGCCAAAGTAGCAGAAGTATATACCTTCTTGCCCCATGTGTCTAAGGTTCTAGAATCTCTATCAGAAGGGGTAGGATTTTTGGCAGCAGTAGCCTTAATGCCCTTTGGACCTTGGGAAATGGTCTCTGGATCCGCAGTAAGATTCTTGAAGAGGAACTTGTGAGAGTCAGGTACTCTAATACCAATCAGGGTTTTCAGGGAGATGGAGGTAAAGTGTCTGGGGACAGGCTAGATTCCAAGAAAGCATCATCTACAATGTCCAGAACAGGAGGGATAGCTAAAGGTCTGTGTTGAGGAAGGAGTAAGAATTCCCTAAGCCACTTTTTGAAGTCAGAGTAATCCTGGCTTTCCCAGCGGAAATGCTCCCCAACAGTGTGGAAGGTTTCACCAAAAGAAAAATGTTCTGGAGGGGAAGCAGAGGGAAATAAATCCTCTGCATCAGAATCCTAATAGGTATAGATAAGGGAAAATCCTGGTAATCAGAAGAAACAGAAATATCAGAATCCTGATCAGAAGAATCAGAAGGAAAATCAGTTCTAGGTCTCTTAGAGGGGTAAGGCTGGCTTCCCCTAATTAAAGTAATAAGGTCTTCAGCCATTCTAAGCATTTGTTTTTTAGGCATATGGGCCTGACTATGTGGTTTGGAAGTCAGTTTTCTAGGCATGGGTCGAGTTTTAGGCCTGGATGAAGAAGATGGCGTCGGTTTAAAATGCAAGTCTGTAGGCCTGAATACACCCTCAGAAGCCAGTGCCTGCACAGCAGCTCCGGACCCATCCAAGGTAGAGACATCCACAGGTTCCATAGTCGAAGAAGCATCTCACGGCATACCGGACTCCAAAGGGGTCTCAGTAGAGGCCTGCGAATCTGAAGCAGTGGGTATCAGGGGCTGTGAAAGCATCTCACTGAGTACCGGCGGACTGGCCACTAGCTTAACGGAAGCGTCGTCGGCAGTTTTGGACCTATTGGTCTGTCTGTCTTTATCCTTACGTTTTTTCAGAATATCGGTAGTCAGATGACTTACCGAAGCCATTTCTGCATAGTTATACAGAGTACCAAAATAATTTCCTGCAAAAATAGACAGACGACGAATAGTTCGGGGGTTGAATAAGGCATAAAACTGACAGAGAGGGATGTCGTGGTCTGGGCCTAGGCAAGGAATGCAGTAAGAATGAAAATCTTTATGAGGTATTTGCTTTCCGCAGGTAAGACAATTGTTAACTTTTACTGACATCGGTTAAGAGCAAGAAAAAGGATCCCCAATGGGGTACTTAGCTTTTTTGAAGACTTCGGTTCTGAAACTCAAAAACAAAAATTTCAGGAGTCGGCTGACTGGCACTTGCAAAATGCTTCTGCTTTGGGCACCGCGCGTTAAGAAAGACTGATGTAATGGCATCGGCTGCATGTTTTATACCCCTGACGACCTGATGTCATGGATTAAGAGACCGCATCCAATGCAGGAATCCAAGACTCTGGTATTCAGGCTGGCTGAGGGCTACCTGCAGGCAGATCTCCCAAATGTAATGACTGCAACAGTGAAACACGAAGAACATCTTAGCCAATTATTGAAGTAAATCATTGTTTGTTTGTACTGTAATATCATTCTGGGTGATGGTAAGATGCTACTCAGAGCTAGTGTCATACCCTCCTGGGCTACATGATCCGAAAGCTCCTCCACGTCTCTTTTCATGTAGTTCACAGAGGTGAATCTCAGGTCATTCACACCAACATGGACAATGACAGAGCCATATCTGTACCTGTTGTGGAGTGACCTGAGTGTGTGCATTATGTGGTGTATCCTGGCTCCCGACAGGCAGCTGACCGTTACCTTCTTCTTATTCAACCTAGTGAGTGGGACATTAGTGTGCCTTATAATTGAGTCACCTATGACAAGTGTATTGGGTAAGCAGAGACCTTACAAAGCGTCAAAGGGATCTCATTGTTGAAAGGCATCAGTCAGGAGAAGGGTACAAAAAAAATTTCCACAGCATTGGATATATACCATGGAACACAGTGAAGACAGTCATCAAAAAGGGGAGAAAATATGGGACAACAGTGACAAAGAACTGGATGTCCCTCCAAAACCGATGAAAAGACGAGACAAAAACTGGTCAGGGAGGCTGCCAAGAGACGTACAGCAACACTGAAGGAGCTGCAGGAATTTCTAGTAAGTACTGGTTGTGTACTACACGTGACAACAATCTCCCATATTCTCCATATGCCTGGGCTTTAGGGTAGGGTTGCAAGACTGAAGCCTTTTCTTACGCAGAAAAACATCCAGGCCAGGCTAAAATTTGCAAAACAATAAATCAAGTCTTCAAAAAGCATGTGGGAAAGTGTGCTATGGTCTGATGTGACGAAGGTTGAACAAACAGATAAACAAGCAAAATCCATTATTACATATTGCAATTTGATGGCATTGAATCATCAGACTTTCAAGATATCACAAATCATAGCAACTTTGATTATATTTTACAAGAAGTAGAACTTGCAGCATACAAACTAAAAAGATTAACTTGGCAACGTTTTCATTTGGAAGCTTGTTTACACCATCAGGTCATACCTAGAGGAATGCGGGTGAAATGCATGCCAAGCTATGGGAATCAACATCCTGAACTCCTAGCTAAATGGCAAGCAATAAATTTAGAGACCAGCTTCCGATACATGAAGCTAATCATGGATTATTTTAGACCAGAGGAAGACAATCTCGCCCTTCAAATCAAAGAAAAACAAGTAGAACTAGAGAAAATGAATTTGAATACTTATCACACCAACAGATTAGAAACATTACAATTCAATCTCAATGTGTATGAATCAAAAATAAAAGATCAGAAAATAAAAAAACTAAATAGAGACATTAATGATTTCAAACAAGGGCGGATCTTTGAATGGCCCAGGGAGGAAATAAGATCTACTACAAATCACTTTAACCCTAGAACCAGACATCCTGCATCCATTAGGAATGACACATCTGTGTCTAGAAACCATACTGGGACTGAGGAGCAAACATCTGGTACACTGAATACATCTACCAATATTACAGGGACACCTGTAGCCACTACGGCAGATAAGATTGTTAAAACATCCTCAGAAACAGGAACCATTCCTAAGAAAGGGAGTACATTTCTCCCCATCACCACACAACTTCCGTTTTTTCTGAATCAAACCAGTTACAAGAACCCACAAACTCACAGTCAAGACAGAAAAAGAAAGAAAATACTGAATTAAACAGTTCTATAGTGGTGAATATTTCTCAATATGAATTGACCCAAGCAGAAAAGTACAGTTTTGTACCTACCATAAATGTAGATGTTCGAGGATTCCATTGCTGCAGTCCTTACTATTGGGTATAGTCCGCATCCAGTCGGCCCGAATACCAGAGTATAAGGCTGACGTCGGTCAGGGCGCATTAGACTGACGTCAGTACGTCAGGGTACTAATGCGCATGACCGGCGTCATATCCTCAGTCTTTTCTTGCCCCAGATGTCAGAAGACCCTAAAAAGACAAGGCCCAAAATACCTGCACCAAAACATGAACAATATATACAAAAATATAAGCAGGTAAATCACCTACACAACCACCCCTAAACACAGAGGGAAGGAGGGAGGTAAATTGGACTGCAGCAATGGAATCCTCGAACATCTACATTTATGGTAGGTACAAAACTGTACTATGTTCTTCGCCTTCCATTGCTGCAGTCCTTACTATTGGGTAGAATCCCAAAGCAGAGGTAAGGGAGGCTGGCAAATCATAAAGAAGCAGGAGCTGACAACATGCCTTGCAAAACAGCTGTGGCAAAACCAGCCCTAGACTTAGAGTAGATAGGAAGGTGATAATGCTTAGAGAAAGTATGCACTGAACTCCAAGTAGCTGCTTCCAAAATATCCTTAGTTGCCACCCCGTAGAAATGCTGTTGAAGTGGCAGTAGCCCTAGTGGAATGAGGCCTAATCCCAGCTGGAACCTCCTTGCCATGATGGGAATAACAAAATGCAATGCAAAAGCCAATCCACCTAGAAATAGTTTGTTTTGACACAGGCTTGCCCTGCGAACTCAAAGCAAAAGAAACAAACAACTGCTGAGACTGCCGAAAATCCTTAGTCCTGCTTAAGTAATAACGCAATTGCCTGTGTACATCTAAAGTATGCAAAATCTTTTCCCCTTTATTTTGGGGGTCTGCATAAAAGGTAGGCAAATGAATAGTCTGGTTTAAAGCCACACTAGAAACCACCTTAGGCATAAAGGAAGGATTAGTACGTAATGATACCCTATCCTTATGGAAAATCAAAAGGGCTCGACTGCCATAAGGGCCTGCAACTCAGACACCCTTCTTGCAGAAGTAATAGCCAACAAAAAAGCAGTCTTCCATGACAAATATTTCAATTCAGCAGTAGCCGCAGGCTCAAAAGGTTGTAGAGTAAGTTTTTCCAACACAAAATTGAGATCCCAAGCAGGAGTAGGAGCTCTACGTGGGGTCTTATATTCTTAGCCCCTCTAAGAAACTGCTTGAACAAAGGATGCGAAAACAATGGTGGGTCACAATCATAGTGAGCTGAGATTGCTGCAGCATGAATCTTGATGGAAGAGAAGGACAGACCCTTGTCCAGTAACTCAGTAAGATATTGAAGAGCCACACTCAAATTAGGCTCAGAAATCTCCAAATTCTTTGCTTTACTCCAAAATAAAAATCTCTTCCATTTTGCTGCGTACACTTTCCTTGTACTAGGTCTTCTAGCTTCCATAATCACATTTAAAACTTGTTGAGGAAGTTGAGACCTGCTGTGTTTCAACACAGAATATGCCAGGCTGTCAGAGGAAGAGAGTGAAGCTTGACATTGAGCAGATGACCGTCCTGCTGGGATAACAGATGTGGAATCAAAGGTTAAGGCCATGGAGGCTTCTTTACCAGACTCCGTAGTAGAGGGTACCAGTGTTGCCGAGGCCAATCTGGAGCTATCAAAATCATCCTTGGCCTGTCCTGTCTGACCTTTAACAGTACCTTTGGAAGAAGAGGCAGAGGTGGAAAGGCATACAGATGAAGGTTTGTCCAACTGAAAGACAGAGCTTCCACTTTCCAAGCTGTGTGATGAAACCCCTTCGTGCAAAACTGTGGCAGCTGGTGGTTTAGTGGAGAAGCGAACAGATCTATGTCTGGAGTTCCCCATGACACTGTCAATTTCTGAAATACATGAAGATCCAGTTTCCACTTGTGGGGATCCATGATTTGTCTGCTTAACACATCTGCTAAGGAGTTCTGTGCTCCTGGCAGAAACCTTGCCTGAAAAGTTAGGTGCAAGCGTGGCAGTCTCCCATAAAATCATTGCATGCCTGCATAGAGGATAAGAATGTGTTCCCCCTTGTTTGTTGAAGTACCACATGACAGTTGTGTTGTCTGTTAGAATCAACACCTGCCCTGGAAGAAGTAACTCCTTGAAAGCCAGCAATGCGAACTGGACTGCTAACATCTCCTTTATGTTGATATGTAGATGCTGTAGTCTGGCAGGCCACTTGTCTTGTATCCACTTTACATTTAGATGAGCTCCCCAAGCAATGTCTGAGGCACCTGTCGGTAAAATCTGACTCGCCTCTGGCCGGGTCACAGAGAGTCCCTTGTTTAGGTGACATTCCTGAGCCCACCACAAAAATACTCTTTGAAGGCAAGGTATTATTTGAATGACAGTGTCTAAATCCTGGCAGTGCTGTGTCCATACATTTTGAGATACCATTGTAACTTCCTCATATGCAGTTTGGCATTGGGAAGCACCAGAATACAAGATGCCATGAACCCTAATGCTTGAAGGACTGTCTCTGCAGTCAGCACGGACTGATGAGATAGTTGATGGAAGTAAAGTGACAGACTCTTTTGTTTGTCCGGGGTTAAAAAGGCCATCTGGGCTGCTGTATTCAGTCTCACACCCAGAAAGCACATGTCTTGAGAGGGTACTAGACTGGACTTTATTTCGTTCACAGAATACCCTAGGCATCTTAGCACTGCTATAAGATATTCCAGATGCTGTAGAAGGTCTTCCTTTTCTTGAGCCAGAATCAGGCAGTCGTCTAAATAAGGATAGATTTGAAGTCCTTGTAGCCTGAAGTAAGCTATCACTGGAGCCAGAACCTTTGTGAATACTCTGGGCAGTAGATAAGCCAAAGGGCAATGCAGAGAACTGATAATGAGAATCTCCAGCTTGAAACCGCAGATACTTCCTGTAACTTAGCCTGATATGCACATGAAGGTAAGCGCCCTTGAGAACTAAAGTTACCATCCAGTGATCTTTGCCCAGCAGGGGTAAAAGCTGTTGTAACGTCAACATCTTGAACTTGGGAATGTCCAGATAAGTGTTGAGGAGAGATAAATCCAAAAGCAGTCTCCACGTGTTCCCCTTCTCTGGTACTAGGAACATGCGAGAATAAAATCCTAGGCCCCTTTCTGACACAGGGACTGGTAGAATGATGTCCAACACCCATCTGTCTTGAGTAATTAAATCCCAATTTCCTTTGAAAAGAGACAGTTGTCCTTCCAAAGGAGCTGCCAGACGAGAATCTACTGGCAGTTGAAAAGGCAGGTCATTGGGTCTGTTTACGAAAGGACTGACCCCTGCCCTCACCAGAAGTCTGAGCAGGTGAACTCCCTGTTCTAGGCCTAAAAGAACCTTGAGCCCTGCCCCTACCACGCCTAGACCTACCCCTAGACTGGGAATCATAAGCAGGATATGTCCACCCCTTAGCAGGCCAATTTCTACTAAACTTCGTGGCTGTACCTGCAAAAATCTTTAACAGTTTGCATAGACTTAGCTTTGTCCTCCATTTTCTTTAAAACTGCTTCCACAGGTGAACCAAACAACACATCAGACTGTAAAGGAGCATCCAAAATCCTTGTCTTAACATGCTCAGCCAAATTTTGATCCCTCAACCAGGCATGCCTGCGAAGAACAGAACTAGTGGCAGCCACCCTCGAGGAGGCCTGCACAGCATCAAAACCACATTGCAAAGAATGCTTGCCCACTTGTTCAGACACATAAACTAAATCCAGCAAGTCTTTACAATCAATACCTTCCGCCAAAGCATCCACCTTAGATTTCAATTGTGAAAGGAGATAATTTTGATATTTCAGCATGTGAAACTGACAATTCAACGCCTCATGGCTAGAGTGGAAGAAGTATACACTTTCTTACCCCACCTATCTAACGCCCTTGCCTCTTTGTCAGTGGGAACAGGATTTATAACCACAGAGGCCTTAACACCTTTAGGCCCCTGAGAAACAGTTTCTGGGTCCGCCCTAGGACTCTTAAACAAATACTTATGAGCTTCGGGCACCCTATAGTACCTATCAGGTTTAACAGGAGCAGGAGGCAAAGAATCAGGGTTCAGGGAAGCCTCTGCAAAACATCTTCCACCACATTCAACACAGGAGGTATAGCTAAGGGCCTATGCTGGGGTAAAACAAGAATTCCCTAAGCCTCTTCCTGGAATCAGAGTAATCCTGGCCTTCCCATTTAAAGTGCTCCCTCATGGAATGCAGAGTCTCTGAAAATGAAAAATCCTCAGGAGGAGAAGCCAAGGAGTGGCATCATCCACATCAGAATCAGAATAATGAGGATACTCCTGCAAATCTTCCAGAAGATTCAGAAGCCCCTGAACCCTGTTCAAAACTGTCAAACTCTGGTTCCACTCTAGGCCTCTTATCAGGAGGGCCCATAGAACCTCTAATCATAGTAATCAAATCTTCTGCCATTTTAAGCATATGTTTCTTAGGCACAGAACCCGAAGGCTAGGAGAAGCCCCTACTGAAGCTGAAGTTGGCCTACCTCTAAAAGAAGTTTTGGCAACAGAAGGAGAGGCTCTAACTACTTTGGGAAGAGAGGGAAGAATAGTTACCTGAGAAGCCCCTCAGCCTGGCCTGCCTCCTGAGAGGGTACATCCTGTAACAGTAAAGTTTCTGCCTGAGACTCTATAGAAACTCCTGGCAAAACCTCTGGCTCCACTGAGCCATCTAAAGAACCGACGTCCGGGACTGCCGGTTCATCAACCCTAGGCTTCGCTGTTTTGTCCTTGCGCTTCTTGGATGAAGCGGGCGTCGGAGCATCCGACGGCATTTTATAATTGCAACGCTTCCCAAACACTAATCTGGCACAGTCTAACCTCCTCTTAATAGTGCGTTTGTTAAACTTAGCACAAGAGCGGCAACCAACAACGTCGTGCTCAGGCCCTAAACAAGGTATACATAATGTATGGTAATCCCTATGAGGTATTTGTTTCCCACAAGAAATACAGTTATTCACTTTTCTGACATCCGTTAAATACTGAGGCAAGAAAAACCAAAATGTTCCCCAACGGGGTACTTAGCCAACTCTGATTCGGTCTGAAACTCCGGTTTCGGAAATATTTCAGAACGCCAACCTGCACTCGCAAAACTGCTTCTGCATCGGATCACGCGGCAAAAAAGACTGAGGATATGACGCCGGTCATGCGCATTAGTACCCTGACGTACTGACGTCAGTCTAATGCGCCCTGACCGACGTCAGCCTTATACTCTGGTATTCGGGCCGACTGGATGCGGACTATACCCAATAGTAAGGACTGCAGCAATGGAAGACGAAGAACATCTTCTGTTTTACAGAAGGGGGTTAACTTTCATACCCTCTTTAACATCCGATCTGAATGAATTTGTTATAGACATAAAGCATTTTGGACATAATGTGACATTAAGAAATATTTATGGCACAGAACAAGTTAGAACCTTAAGGAAACCAAGTACATTTGTACCTGTAGCCCATCCTGCTGTGGAACTATTCATGCGGCTGTGTAATAATGCAGTGGAGAAATTAAGAATGGACACGCATACTAAACATTATAGAAACATTACGTATGAAGAAAGACAAGCCCTATGCAACTTACAACAAAATGAGAATGTGGTAATCAAACCAGCAGACAAAGGAGGTACTATAGTGGTTATGGATACTAATTGGTATAAGAAGAAAATGACCACCATGTTACAAGATGAAAAGACATACCATAGAGTTACACCAATCCAGTTAAATCGAACTATACAAAAAGTGCCTTCCTTACTTCAGGATATGTTCACTGAAGGCCAAGTAGATCTGGACCTTTACAATTTTTTGAACATCACAAAACCCACCGTTCCGAATATTAATGGACTTCCTAAGATTCATAAGGACCTTCATAACCCTCCACTACGGCCTATGGTAGCAGGACAAGGGTGGGTGACAGAAACAATGTCACTATTTGTGGAGAAAGAATTGAGAACCATTTTAAAATATTTTGATACAGTTCTGCAGGATACTGATGACTTCTTAAGAAAGATAAATCAAACCATGAATAACATTACGGATTATGACCACCTACTTGTGACCACCCTGGATGTGAAAAGTTTATTCACTTCCATTCCCAACGAAGCAGGCTTAGAAGCTATAAGAAAGATCTTAAGCCACAAAAAAAACTGTTAATGAAACCAATAGGATTTGTGCTTTATTATATTTAATACTGGAAAATAATTATTTTGTGTATGGTACATCAATCTATTGGCAAAAATCGGAGTAGCCATGGGCACCCCTTGTGCGAACAGCTACTCAAATCTTGTGCTTGTAGACTGGGAATTGGAGCATGTATTGAACTCAAATAATCCATGGTATGAATGCATCAAATTTTATGGTCGATTTGTGGATGATCTTTTTATTTTATGGGAAGGAACTGTACCACAATTTGAATCATTCCATCAATATCTAAATAGGACTACTACTTTTCTAAGCTTTACAGCAGAACACTTTCATAATCAAGTTTCATTTTTGGATGTGAATGTTATTCTTAATGAAAACATGTTGGAAACCAAATTACACCGAAAAAATACATGAAAAAATCATTACTTGTTGAAAAGCAGCATGCATCCTAAACATGTCACTAACAATATTAAGCGAAATGAAACACAAAGAATACATAAAAGATGTAGCAAAGATGAGACAAGAGAAAAGGAAATTTTGTTTTTACAACAAAACCTAATAAAGAGAGGCTATAATGAAAAAGATGTGAATGTTCAAGAAGTTATCCCAAAGAAAAACAAGACAGAAGACAGAACCACCAGAGTGATGTTAACTTACAGCACAGACAACACACAAGTTAAATCCATAATAAGGCAGTTTTGGCCAATCCTCACCCAGGATGCCAAGCTAAAGACATTGTAGGTGAAACACCATGCTTTGGCTACAAGAATAAGAAAAATTTAGAGAGGTTACTTTGCACAAAGGATGGGTTTAGCAAACATAAAATCGTTGGATATAAAGGCACGTTCAAGTGTGGCCACTGCACAGCATGCCCACTGATTGACTGTAATAACGAATTTGAACATCCAAGGACAAAAAAGAAATGCACCTTTAATGTCAAAGCCACTTGTTACACGGCTACTTTGTAAACTATGCCCTGCATTCTATGTAGGAAAAACTAATCAGATGTTTAAAAATCGCATTTTGAGACATCAAAGAGACATTACCAATAAAGATCCACATAATGCTTTAGCAACGCATGCTGAAAGAAATGTCGGTCATTCTTTCACTTAAAAGGTGACAGAGAAGGTATTTAGTGGAATAAGGAAAGGCGACATTGAAAATATTACTGAATGCAGGGAGAGTAAGTGGATTGTGAACCTCCGTGCTGATATTGAGCCAGGCTTGAGTAACATCATCCCACTGAAACCTATACTAAAAGCTAGAAGACCAACTATCAGCTAACATGGAGGTGGGTCTGGCTTAATAATTCATGACTGGTCACACCCCTCAAAAGCAAAAGGTATAGAAAATGGAACACCCCAGCTGAGAGACAAGAGGATTGGTGCGTTTAAACAGCTGATTGACAGTGTGATGATTGAATGACTGCCTCAACAGTAAAGGAGGCAAACACTATAAAAAGGAACTTCCAGTCCCAATCTCTACGATCTGAAGAAGATACCGAAAGCGCTTATCGTTTGGAATACATAGGGACTGTTTTATTCTACATCAAGATTTTAACTTTTCTGACAATAAAAGGATTTTAACTGCCATTAAAGCTAGAACCTTTTATTTGATCTGTTAGACTGGTTAAGCTGTTATCACAGTTCATCACGGTCACATAGCAGCTACTACATCTTCAGTGTGGATGCTTTGTATATCAGACCAAAAAGAATGGATACTTTGAAGCCATCATAAGACTGAAAACTTTGGAGCCATCATTTCGCTATGGTATAACTGCATTCACAGCGTGAATATCTTGTAAGTGCATTTAATTTAAGTACTGGAAATGTATGCAAGTTTTTTGCTATACATGTTGCACTTTTAAGTTTTATATCATTTAACCACACTACCTATTCTCCAAGAGAGCTTTACTTCATTGGCCATTGTTGTACAGCGTTTCATTTTGAATACTGTTTTTACTTGTTACTGATAGCTGTACTTTAGCATTAGGAGATACCCTTTCTTTAAGGTTGAACTTTCTGGTCACAATTCCAAAAGGTATGTTTGGCGCAAAAACAACACTTCGCATCACCAAAAGAACACCATCCCCACTGTGAAGTATGGTGGTGGCAGTATCATGCATTGGGGTTGCTTTTCTTCAGCTGGAACTGGGGCTTTAGTCAAGGTGGAGGGAATTATGAATAGTTCCAAATACCAGTCACTTTTGGCCCAAAACTTTCAGGTGTCTGCTAGAAAGCTGAAGATGAAGAGGAATTTTACCTTTCAACACGGGAATAACCCCAAGCATACATCCAAATCAACAAAAGAATGGCTTCACCAGAAGAAAATTAAAGTTTTGGAATGGCCCAGTAGGAGCCCAGGCCTAAATCCAATAGAAAATCTGCGGGATGACCTGAAGACGGCTGTGCACAAGAGATGCCCTCGCAATCTGACAGATTTGGAGTGCTTTTACAAGGAAAAGTGGCAAATATTGCCAAGTCAAGATGTGCCATGCTACCCAAGAACACTGAATGCTGTAATTAAATCAAAAGGTGCTTCACCAAAGTATTAGTTTAAGGGTGTGCACACTTATACAACCAGCTTATTGTACTTTATTTTTTTATATTTCCCCCCTAACAGATTTGTTTTTCAATTGAATTGTACAGGTTATAGGTCACATTAAAGGTGGGGAAAGTTTTGAAATGATTTATTGTGGTATCATTTTTTTATATCACAAAAACCTGGCATTTTAACAGGGGTGTGCACACTTTTTATATCCACTGTATGCTTACAGGAGACACACATGGAAAGAACTGAACATGTGAATCTGACAAAGAAAGGTTTTCAGGTTGGTTATTCAGCAGAATACTTGGGGCAAAGGAAAAGAGAAGTGCCTGTACTAATTGCAAGAGGAGCTCCAATAGTGAAACAAGAGGATAAAATAGATAATAATGGTAGATTTGTAGTGCTAAGTGGCTACTGGAAAGGTAGGATAATTGCATTGGCATGTATTTATATTCCACCTAAAACTGCTATAATGGAGCTTAGAAAATTCTGGGAGAAATACTCAGCTTTCAGCAAGGAATATTACTTATAGGTGGAGACTGGAATTTGATTTGCAACAGTGAAGACGCTTCTGGAGGACCCAGAAAGAAAATATAACAAAAGAGGGTAGATTATTGAAGAAATTTATGAAAATATTGGGCACGGAAGATGTGAATTTAATACAAGCAGGTCAGAGTGAATTTACATGTTAATCCAAAGGAAAAAAACTGGGCTAGGCTAGACAGAATTTATATTGCACAGGAACATGTGCCATACCTCCCAACCATCCCAAATTACACGTTTTTTACCGAGTTTTGGTGTCCAAATGATGGGGTGCCACGATTCCCGAGTGACACCCCATCATTTCAGATTTTTTCCACTTTATTTTTTATATTTTGCTCTGTTTTGGCTGATGTCATCCCGTGCGCAATGACGTCAGCCCCATCGGTGCTAAAAGCCTATCGGAATTAAGCTCTGCACACATTTCCAGCCGGAATTAAGCTGTGCACACATTTCCGTTCAAATGCTGCAAGCGGGCTTCTGTTCAAATGCCCAAATGCTGCTGCTTTCGTTCAAGTCTTCTGCAGTTTGAATTTTAAGGGAATGGGCGGAAGGCCTGAAACTTCAAATGCTGCTGCTTTCATTAGAAGGGAATGAACGTTATGTGGAGCGGGCTACTGTGGAATGAGCCTGTCAGTTTAAGGTAACGGAAACTTCAAATGCTGCTGCCAAACGGATTTTAAGTGCGTGTGTCCGTGGAATGAGCCTGTCAGTTTAAGGTAACAGAAACTTCAAATCCTGCTGCCAAACAGATTTTAAGTGTGTGTGTCTGTGGAATGAGCCTGTCAATTTAAGGTAACAGAAACTTCAAATGCTGCTGCCAAATGGATTTTGTGCATGTGGAAGTAGACTTTTATGATGAAAATGTTATGAACTGGGCAGTTTTGTCATTACAAGTTATTGCATTTTTTTTTCATTGCCTAATGAAAAAATGTTCAAAGACTACATTTAAAATGTTCTGTAACTAAGTGTGCTGTATTATACAAGGAATATAATTTAGCAATTTTCTAAGTTTATAAGATCAGTATTTGAAATGTGTCCCTGTTTTGGGGCTGTATTCCCCCATTATTGGCTTGTCCAGGTATTTTTGTACTAAGAGGATGAGAACTATGGTGAGACGAGAGAACTGGATTCACTAAATGATATAGCCATTTAAGTTTTAGTCTTCCTATCTTTTGGGAAACAGGCTGCTGATTTGGCATAGTGGCATGTTGCTCTGACTGTAGTGCACAGAGCCCTGTGTTCAAGACTTGCCAGTGAAATGCACAGTGGCAACACATTTTATTCTAGCAACTTTACAAAATTATACAAGCAATGTTTAAAATGTGTCCCTGGTTTCTGGCCTATTGTCCCCCCCCCCCCCAAAAAAAAAAAACGTAAATTGAAAATAAGTGTAAGAAGCTGTGCAAGATGCTTACACTACCGTCATTCTATTTTTATATGTATCTTGTGCATGTGTGTGTGGAAGCAGACTTTTACGATGGAAATGTTCTGAATTGGGCAGTTTTGTCAATACTGTTTCATGCATTTAGTTTCATTGCCTACTGAAAAAATGTTCAAACAATACATTTAAAATGTGCTCTGTCTAACAAGTGTGCTGTATTATACAAGGAATATAATTTACTAAAGTCAGGAAGGTGTATCAAAGAAAACATGTATGTTTCTTGTTTTGTGTGCAAGGGGCCAGTGATTTGAAAACAACCCAAAGGCAATCTTTATCCACCACTGGCCAGATGCATTTTCTTTGGATGTGGTGTAGGTTTCAATGCTGTTTTAATGAATGTGAGTTTCAAGGGCAGAAAAGTTTTAATGCCGAGTCTATTTTCATTGTGAGACAGTATTGCTTTGTTTAACAGATGTCTATTGGTGTTTGGCCATTGTGCTGTAAAGAGTAAAAATAAAATCCAAATAATCATTGTAGATGTAAAGCAATATGCACACATTAGTGTTTATGGTAAATGGGGCAAAATAGCCAGGTAATGGGACATTGGGAATGGCTGCAGGGGGACTCTGGTGCCATATTTTGGTTGTCTGTTCTTCAGTTTGCACGAAAGTTACTATCCCACAATTCCACTGGAGTGGGTGGGGTTACATAATTATGTATGCAAAGTTTATGTTAAACAGCATACATATTTGTAAGTCTTTTTCATGGGCCTAGTCCAGATTTTTGATGTTTCAAGGTTGAGAGGTATGACATGTGCATTTAACTGAAGGTCTTGATACACACCCAATAACTATTTTAGATCATGCGCCAATAAAAACCAAGACAAGATAAGATAATGAAATAAAAATGAGACACTGGCACTTTCCCCATCTATCTTTTGAAAAGATAGAAATTTAAGGAATGTGTAGTGGAAATTATTCGGAGCTATTAGAGAAGATAGAAATTTCTTCTGAAAAAATAGCTAGAGTGTGGAATAAAAATAGTGGAGTTTAAAAATAGATAGGAAATAAAAGAAAGGGAGATATGGTTAAGAAGTAACAATAATTATTTAGTGGGACTGACAAATGTTAAAAGTACTGCAAAACAGGGGAATCCCACAGAACAAGAAAAGAAGCAACTGCAGAATGCTAACCAGAAAATAAGGGAATACCGTGATAATATGCATGAGTTTAGAAAGACTGCTGTTTTTGACAATAACTCTAGAGCACAAAAATGTCTAGCACGAGGACTCGGACAATGGAAAGTAGAAAGGGCTGTCCAAGCTTAGGAAGCCTACAACAAGGAAGATAACAAGAGATCCTGTAGAAGTATGGGAAATACTTCAGAACTTCTATAAAAGTCTGTATAAAGCAGAGAAATATGGAATCAAGAAAAGGTACAAATGGAAACGTTTATGGAAGAATTAAACACGCCAAGGTTAGAGGTATATAAGAGGCTTAATTACTAACAGTTAGGATAGGAGATGAGATAAAAATGGTGATGTATAACCAAATCTACAGGAACGTTCCCAGGAACAGAAGGTATTCCTGTGGAAGTTTGGAAGCTAGGAGGAGAAAAACTGATAAAGATATAGAAAGTTTTGTTTAACAGTTTTTTAAGAGGAAGAGAAGTACCAACATCCTGGAAGAAAGCAGTGGTAGCTGTAATACCTAAAGAGGGTAAAGATCCACAAGGTCCAGCTTTATACAGGCCCATTTCAATACTAAACCATGACTATAAAGTGTTTATGTCTATAATGGCTAACAGACTGGCAAAAGTGATACCAAAATTGAGATATAGATCAATGTGGTTTTGTGGAGGGGAACCAAACATATGACAACATTAACAGAACACTGATGATCCAGAGGGAAGCAGAATATAAGAAAATATCACTGCTGTTGATGGGTCTTGATGCAGAGAAAGCATTTGGCAAAGTAAGCTGGGACTTTATAAGCAGGGCAATGGAAGCATTTGTACTCCCTGATAAAATTATAGGGTTGAATAGGAGGATATATGTGGGATCAGAGGAGAAAATTAAAGTGGTGGGTTCCGCTCTAATAGTTTCTGCCTGAGCAGAGAAACCAAGCAGGGATATCCTCTTTCCCATTTGTTATTTGCATTATATTTAGAACCATTGGCAAAGAAAATAAGGAACTTAGAAATGTAAGGACATAACTGGCATGGTAGTCAAGAAAAGCTGGCTCTATTTCCAGATGATATTTTATACCAGATAAAACCAGAAAAAGGGCATTAAAGTATTGTGAAATATTTTGAAACAGTTTCAGTTTTTTTTCCAGGATACAAAATTAATGAAGCTAAAACAAAGGCAACAGTGGTACCCACGCACAAGTTAGATCAGCAGTATCTATATTTATGGGGACATTATAAAAAGAAGTATTTAGGAATATGGATTATAAAATGATTCTGGTGTGGCAGCTAAGGATATGTGGGAACAGACCTAACAAAAGATAATATAAAAACTGAGAAACTGGAAACTCTGTCGTCAGGGAAGAGGCGACAGCAACCGATGCCGGACCTAGACTTTGGAACTCAGGCCGACAGAGTAGCCTGCCAGCAGGATAACCCAAGTGTAATGAGTGCAACAGTGAAACACGAAGAACATCTATTCTAATAACTAAGCTAAGCCAACATGGGAATGCAGAAAGGAGATTATGTTGATAGGGATAACTGTACCTAGAGATACAGACAATAGCCAACAGGAGGCTGGAATTTATTGGAGAAAACTGGCAGAAGAACCAAGGTACTGGGAGCAAATAGCTAGAGAGGGAAAGTAATAGAATGGGAAGATGCCAAGAATTCACTTGGACTGCAGGTTAGAGATTGCCTTAACTATCAAGGATTGATAACAGAGTATAGGCAAAGAGAAAGAAATAGGGGGGTCCTAGATGAAAGACCAGCATTGGTAGAATTTTTAGTAGAATCTAGAACAGAAGCTGCTGTTAAAAAGCGAATAATTATTAGAACATACAAAATGCTGCATGGTAACTATAATAATCAGAGGAGGTTAGAAAGGATTGGAAGAGAGATTAGATAAGCAATTCACAATGAAACAATGGGGGATATATTCTTGTGTTCCAAATATGCAACAAAATCTAGATGATTTAGGATTTTTGGAATTGTTTACACAGATATTTTTATACCCCAAGTAGACTCCACAGAATTTTTCCTCCGTTAGACAGCAAATGATGGAGGTGTGATGGGGAAGAAAGAGGTAACTGGGAACTATTTTCTGAGTGTGTAATGAGTTGGCAGCCTTTAAAGAGTCTCTGCTGACGACTATCAGAGATACTGTGTGAGCAAACTGGTGTAACTAGGGAAATGATTTTTATGAGCTATCATACAAATTGGAATTGCCTACACATAGTAAGGCCTTTCTGAGTCTAATTATGGTGGTTGCCGAAAAGCAATTACTAGAAAATGGGAATCAAAATGTAAATCAACTGTACTAGAAGCAGTGGAAATAGAGACTAAACAACTGGAATTGGGATCATTAGAAAAGGGCAGGAGCAAATTACATAGGGAAAATGGTAACTGTGGGAACAATACATACAGGGGAGGAATGAGGTTTAAAAGAAAGCAGGATTTGAATGAGCTACATAATGTTTGATGGAAAATGACTGGGTAGATTATAAAGTGATGTATAATGTTAGCAACGAAAATTGTCAATATGGTCTATGATGTGAAATACTTGCAGCTGAGACGGTGTTAATATGCTTTGCTTTCATTTATATAAAATGTATGATTGTCTATGTCAAAAGTGATAATTTAATAAAGATGTTTCTTGTTAAAAAATACAGCCTTCCAAGTACAATGTTGTACAGAAGAGGAAATTGCAGGCTCAAAAGGGG
Source organism: Protopterus annectens (assembly GCF_019279795.1). Lineage (NCBI taxonomy): Eukaryota > Metazoa > Chordata > Ceratodontiformes > Protopteridae > Protopterus > Protopterus annectens. Next base: position 1,569,756,583 of record NC_056737.1, read on the forward strand.
ACTGAGTCAATTTCTAAGGCACAAAATTAAAGGTCCCAAGAAGGAGGAATAGGCTTTATTGTAGGTTGGACATAAACGATGACTTTTAAAAATTGTTTCAACTTCAAAACTAGAAGGCAAGGGTGGAAATAGAGATATACAAGCTGAAATGGCTGTCAAAATGACTAACAGATGAATATGCCAAACCAGAATTGAGTAATTTACAAATAAGAAAACGGCAGCAGGACCCCCCACAGAAAAATGGTCTAGAGTCATGCTTAAGACACCAAACAGAATATCTCTTCCATTTAGTCACTTATGATTTTCTCGTTGTGGATTTTCCAACCTCCTACAAAACCCGAAACATGGCCCCAGAATGATAGATCCCTTGTCTACTGAGAAGGTCCATCTTGTGAGGTAACTTGTGATGATTCCCCTGGCTAGGTGAAACAGAAGGGGGAAACAAGTGCTGTCTGGGCCAAAAGGGAGTCACCAGTAAGATTTTGGGTTGTGCAGGAACTTTGTAATTGAGGAAGAGAGAGAAGGGCAAGCAGAAACATCCTCTTCCAAGAAAAAGACATGACATCTAGGCTTCTAAGCCAGAGGACTTGGCACTCAAACAGAACTGAGGGAGTTGTCTGTTCAGAGGGGAGGCAAAAAATATCAACCTGCCCAGAAACACATCCCTGTGAACCATCCATTTGTGAGCATTTGTCCTGGATCTGCTCAAACAGTCTGCCTCCAGAGTGTACTCTGAAGGAATATAAACCATCTGAAGAACCAAGTGATGGCAGACTACAAAATCTCAAAAATGAGCAGCCAGCCTGCAAAAAAGGCAAGATTTTGACCCCAGTGCCAGAGCCATGGTCTAAAGCTAAATGCCAAAAAGTGTATAGTCATACCCTTTGGCAAAAACAATGTGCCCACAAATTACCACATAGGTGGTAACCCATTAAGTACAGAGAAAGTAATTAGGGATCTGGGGACCCAAGTTGATAGCAATCTCTCCTTTGACAACCACATTGCCAAAGTTGTTAGAAAGACCTTCTACATAGCCCACCTCATCATGAAAGGATTCACATCTAGATCAAGAGAGGTAATCGTGCCCCTTTATTCATCCCTCATCAGGCCCATCATAGAATACAATGCCCCCTTTGGGATGTACCTTACCCGACACCTGCAGCAATTAGAAAGACCCCAAAAGTACCTCACCAGGAGGATCAAGGGACTCAAACAGATGCCATATGCTGCTCAGTTAAAAGAACTCCAGCTCTACTCAGTTGCATACCGCCTACTTCGAGGCAATCTATGCCTGACATATAAAGCTATGTCCAAACCAGAATTAATGGACATGCTCCACCTCAGTAAATCTAAATCCCTTAGAGACACGCGCTCGAGGGACTTGAACATCAGCACAGAAATAAATAGAACATGCTGGAGGGACAGATTCATAACCCAGAGGCTCCCTTCGCTCTGGAATAGAATTCCAATTCATGTTAGGCAGAGCACCTCACTGACTCTCTTCAAGAAGAATCTTGATGAGTGGATGGGGGATTGTAGGTTTGTCCCGAGGATTACTTCCGTGTCACTATTAGACAGAGGCACAGTAAACTAAACTTTAAAAAGGGCACAGTATACTCAAATCAAGGGGTGGCGTAAGCCAAACACAATCGGGCTAGGCTTATAAATGCCCCAGGGCAGATAGCCTAGTATGAACCTATGAACCTATGATGTACTGCATGACTGTGGTATTGTCTGTAAAAGCCTTTAAAGGACATGGAATGCAAAAAGAGTGAAAAAGCATGGAGAGCAAATAGTACAGACCTGATATCCTTGAATTTTACCTATCTCCTCAACAAGTGACAGACCGTAAGACCCAGAACCTTTAGGTAGATGGAGAAGGCTCCTTAACCATGACCAAAAGCATCTGTGTACAGATTCTGAGTAGGGAGAATAACCTAAAAAGGCAAACTGGATTCAGGGAACTCTGGTGAGTCCAACAGCAGAGCTCAAGCTTGAGACAAGGTAAGACAGAGACCAGATACTCCACAGGGAGGCAGTGCTACAGCCAAACAGTTTTGCGAGAATAGTAAAATTTCCTCTTGTGGAGTTTGACAAAAGGAACCAGAGGAATGGTGGATGCCATGTACTCCAGAGCTCAGAGAAATTCCACTTGCAGGAAGGACTAGAAGAGGAGGATATGACTGGAAAGAAGCAAACAAACAGAGGACATTGGGAGGAGGGAAAAAAGCCAACACTGGAACGGGTCTGAATCCTGTAACCCAAAAACACCTGATCATAAAAAGAAAACAATGTGATGTCCCTCCTCTAGGCCAGTATTCAAGGAAACTCCATCTTCACCACTGACACCGGTGAGGGATGTTCACGTGGAACAAAAATAGATATCACACAGTATATCCAAATGCATCTATTTGCACCAAGCACAATTTCCCTTAAGAGCACACAGAGAACACACTCAGTCCTGGGGCTGGGTTTCCCTTCTCTCTCTCTCCAGGTCCCAAATAAGACTGCCCATTGACACAGCCATACAGGTGAATCCTAAGCAAACTGTTCCAAACGGAGTCCCCCACCACCCTCTCTATGAAACCAGAGTTCTGTGTCCCTGCTCCAAGTAGCTCACACACACACACACACACACACACACACACACACACACACACACACACACACACACACACACACACACACACATGCACACACATGCACGCACGCACTTTTAGATTTGATTTTCAGAAACACACACACCTGGGAAAGGCTGGCACAGATTTACCAGCTATGCCCCATCTGCACAGACTATAAGCTAGATACTGCCACCAGAACACTCCAAAGCCAGCTACTCTAAGGCTCTAACAAGTGTACTCAATTATACAGAGTAAAATTAATATTACTACAAATGGTAGTGTTAGACCAATGCAGCAAGGCTTTCAGGAGTGGCCACAGTGTCACCAAATAAATAGAAGTACTCTCAAAGTTTAAAATAGTCTCTAAAAGACCAGCCGCAATGAAAAGTTTAAATATATTTAATAATAAAAGACCATGAAAATACTGAAGATCTATTTACAATAAACACCATGAGTTTCAACCATATGAAATTTTAAAAAATAACACAGATGGAAAAGTTCACACAGGTAGAAAAAAACGCATCTCACTGTATTTTCCTGACTGACTAAAGCATTACTGTTCCCTAGTTCACTTACTAGAACAAAGCAAGATGAAGTCGGTGAGTGGTCTTGTCAGTTCCAAAACAGAGTACTCCAAGATTTCTGTATCATCTAGTATGAAAACATCATTTCAGTGCTGGATTACATAATAACATTACATATATCTGGTCACCTGACTTCTGCTTCCCACACTACCCCCTTTACTAGAAAATGAACCAGAATCCAACACATATGTGTCAAAATACACACACACACACACACACACACACACACACACACACACACACATAGAGCCTTGCTAAGATGTGTTATAGTATCTGGAAGCTATAAAAACATTTCAAGAACTTCCACCCTTCCAGGGTAACAATTAGTTAACCCTTAAGGACAATACAGTAGGATTTCTAGTCCTGGTTTTCACAGACATTTTGTCTCTGGCTGCAATCAGAGCTGTGAGATACAATCTTTATGGCCTAAATCAGATGATTAAATTTCATACGATTTTTCAAAGTTAGCTGGACTGAGATTAACCTCTTCTCTTCCAGCATCCCCTGTTACAATATATTCATTTCAACAGTTACAATACAGTCTGACATACAGGTGTATTTATTTTCTGTCCAGCTGGACCCACTTTTGGTACATCTTTTAACACAAGCAGCTTTACAAATACATTTTCAACCCAAGAACCTGTAGAAATTAGTTTGATGTACAAATGACATATACTTCTTTACAAAATTCCAGCTAGCTATGCTGGCACATGTTACACATCCACTGCCGTACTTCTGGCATAGCTAGAAATACCACACATCATCACATCTTCCACCCCCCCCCCCCGAAGACTCAAGAAAGTTTTCCAAGTGACCCTTGTGAAAAGTGGCATGAGGGACATGAGCATGCCTGTGAGCATATTAACCCATACCTTGCCTTGAGAACCCATCTGTATTGGCATCGCTGACCCCACTACAGTGCTGCAATGTCATGTCATATGTCTGCAATCCTACACTCCATCTTAATAAGTTGGCATTTTGCTAGCTGGCTTGATGTAGCCATAGATCCCCCTCAGACTCCTCCTGCCACCCACTGCAAATACTCAACACAAGGGTCTCTCTATCAAGGTAAGGCTTCATCATGTTAACATGGTACAATTTGTGCCCCTGCCTAGCAGATCAACCATGCAGTTAACATCACTGACCTTCCTTACAACTTTGAAGGGTCCCCTCCCAAGCTGCCTACAGCTTATTGTGTCGGACAGGAATGAGCACCATAACCTACTGTCCCACAGCATACTCTCAGGCTCAAGCATTCCTGTCATACCAGACCTTTTCTGCTGTTGGCCACCTGCCAGGTTCTCCTGGGCCAAGTCCTTCAGCTCCCCAAGTCTTGTCATAAGGTTTAGAATATATGCCACAACAGACTCCTTGTGGGATTTAGACTCACCCTCCCACTCATCACAAATCAAATCTAAAGGTCCCCTCACCCTATGCCCATACAGCAACTCAAAGGGTGAAAAACCTGTGGATTCCTGGGGTACCTCCTTGTATGCACACAGCAGATGGGGCAAATATTTGTTCCACTCTCTCCCAAACTTATCTGTAAATGCCCGTAGCATGGTCTTTAGTGTACAGTTTAACCTCTACACAAGACCATTAGTCTGGGGGCGGTAAGGGGTGGGTCTTTAGGTGCTTCAACCCACAGCATTACCACAAACAAACCAGCAGGTCTGACATGAAATTGGCACCTGTGTTAATCAGTATTTCTCTTGGGACAACTACCCTGCTGAAAATCCCTAACAAAGCATTTGCCAACTTCTCTATCTCAATGGAGGTCAGAGACATGACCTCAGGGTATCTGGTAGCATAATCTACTACCACCTGGATATACTTCTTCCCTGTGGAACTTGGGATACTCAGAGGCCCCACAATATCCATAGCTACCCTCTGAAATGGCTCCTCAATCACAGGCAAAGGCATCCAAGCAGCTTTGACCTCATCTCCTGCCTTGCCTAATTTTTTGGCACTGCACACAGGTCCTACTGCAGTACCCTCTTACATCCCTTGCAATCCCAGGCTGCCCCTTCCACAGGAAGTCTGTTATCTTCTAACAGTGGTGCCTCACTGTCAGCCTGGGTACTACCACTCATCTCTGCTCTTGCAGTCACTCTATTCAAGGGAACATCAGTGCCTACCAGCAACTGTGGCTTACCTTCAGGCTCACTGCTACAGGGTAGCTCCCTCTCTGAAATAGCCACCTCACCAGCCCTGGCTTCAGCTGTCTGGTCTGTCGGTCTCACCCAGACTACCATCCCCACAAACCTGTCTCCAAGCTTGACTGCATGTACATGCATGTACACAAGGTACTGCATTATCAAAATCATTCCCTATCCAGATATCTGTTGGGATATCCTCATACACACCTACTTGCTTGCTTCCTTTTCCACCCTCCCAGTCAAGGGGAACTCTGACCAAAGGCATTTGGAAAGGGGTGCCTCCTAAAGCTCTGACTGGAGTGGACTGCTCAAGCAAATACTGCTCCTCTAAGCACTGCAGGCTTCATGATAGTTATGTTAGAGGCCGTCTTTCTTAACAGTGGCCGGTTTTCCATTCACTAAGATGGGATACAAACTCTTGTGACAGGCTGGTACCCCTGTTGTCTTTAGACAGCTTACCACTGGCATACTGTTATTCCCACTTACTGGCTCCTTCACCTTTTGTTCCCCACCTTGCTTCTGTGGACATCTAGATGCTACAAAGGCCCAGCGGTTACATTTAAAACATCTAACCCTTGATCCTAGCCATGTACCTGAACTAGTGGCTTCCCCTGTTACTGGTGGACTCTGCCAAGGTGATTTAGGCTGCCCATGATGGGTTCCCTTATACCCCTGTGGAGCCCTGGGTATCCCCTTCCTGTACAGTGATGCCCTGCTTGCCAAGTAGAGAAACCCTTTTTCCACAGTCAATCAGTACTTCTCTTGAGACACCTACATCTGCAGAGTTACACTCCCAGTCTGCAAACCAGATTCTCATGTCCTCAGGCAAAGTGCTAAGAGCCTGCTCCCTCACCAAAAGGTCTGCCAGCCTCTCAAAAGTGGTTACCTGACAACCTACTCACCACCTATGAAAATAACAGCTTAACTCAGCAATATAATCACACACACTTTCATCTGCCTCACGTCTATGCTCATAAAACTTTTTTACTGTAAGTTTCGGATGTTAACTTAAATCATTCCAACAAACATGGTTTAACTTTCTTATAGTTTAAACATTCAGTATCAGACAATTTAGAAACAACAGTTGCAGCTTTACCATACAGTAAGGGGGTCGGGAACTGTACCCAGAGCCCTTGGTCAACATTATACTGTTTACATACACTTTAAGATATACGAATAAAACTACCAAATTGTCACCCTCTGTAAACTATGGAAGAAATTTATTGACCTTTGCTTCTGGGGTTCGGTTATTCCCTTCCTTATTACCTCCATGACCCTGACGAAGAGTCAGCATCTCCCTCTCATGTCAGCGCTGTTTCTCATTTTCTTCAGACTCCAAATGCCGCAGTGTCTCTGCTGATTTTAATTCCAAATTTTTGGCCTCCAGTTCAAGTCTCTAACTCCAGGTGGATTTTTAAGTCCCCTGAGGAAAAGGTGAAATATCCTATTTCTGAGGGCTGTAAATCCCCATCACCAGACTGGTCATCCTCCTGGCTGCTGGTCTGTGCTACAGCTGTGGCTAAAGCTGAAATAAATTTCCTCTTTAGTCCGACTGGCATGTACAAGTCCCTTGGCTATGCACACCTTAGCCAACTGGTTCTTTGTCAGCTTGTTATAATCCTCTGCTGACATATTTGCCTGCTTTCCCTGAGTAAACTAAACTAAAAAAAAGTTAAATAAAACTGTTGTGGAAATGAAATTCTGTATGTTTACCTTGATGCTGCTGAGAGTACACACACTTTCAGTGACAACTGGCTACAGGAATTCAATACCCCACCATTACCACCAATATGACACGTCCATCCTCTGGGCCAGTAACCAAGGAGTTTCAATTCTTACCACTGACACTGTGAGGGACGTTCACTTGGAACAAAAATAGATACACACTATTTCTAGATGCAGCTCTCTGGACCAAGCACAATTTCACTTAAGAGCACACAGGGAAAAAACACAATCCTGGGGCTGGATTTCTCTCTCTAGACCCCAGATAAGACTCCCCACTGACACAGCTGTAGGATTGAGTCCTCAGCTGAGTGTTCCAAGCCAAGTCATCTACCATCCTCTCTGTGAAACAAGTGCTCTGTGTCCCTCCTCAATGTAGCTCACACACACACACACACACACACACACACACACACACACACACACACATACACACATACAAACTGTGAAAGGCTGGCACAGATTTAGACTACAAGGTAGACACTGCCACCAGAACACTCCAAAGCCAACTACTCTAAGGCTCTTACAAAGGTACCCAATTATACTAAGTAAAATTAATACTAATACAAATGGTAGGGTTTGACCAATGCAGCAAGGCTTTCAGGAACAGCCACAGTGTCACCAAATAAATATATGTATTCTCTAAAAGGCCAGCCACAATGAAAAGTTTAAATATATTTAATAATAATTTTTAAAAGACCATGAAAATACTGAATATCTATTTACAATAAACACCAGAGTTTCATCACAGGAAATATTAAAAATAGCACAGATGGAAAGGTTCACACAGATACAGAAAAACACTACTTAACTAATCTCACTATATTTTCCTGACTGAATAAAGCATTACTGTTTCCTAGTTCACTTACTACAGCAAGGCAAGATGAAGTGGGTGAGTGCTTGTCAGTTCCCAAACAGAGTGCTCTGAGACTTCTGTTTTATCTAGTTTAGAACATCAATTCAGTGCTGCATTACAGAATGACATCACATACATCCAGTCATCTGACTTCTAGTTCCCACGCTACCCCCTCTACAAGAAACTGAACCAGAATCTAGCACATATTGTGTTATAATACACACACAGAGCTTTGCTAAGATGAGTTATAGCATCTGGAAGCAAAAAAAAAAAATTCACAAACTTCCACCCTTCCAGGGTAGCAATTAGCTCATCCCCAAGGACAATACAGTAAGATTCCTAGTCCTGGTTTTCAAAGACATTTGGTCTCTGGCTGCAATCAGAACTGTAAGATGCCATTCTTTATGGCCTAAATCAGATAATTTAACTTCAGACTATTTTTCAAAGTTAGCTGGACTGAGATTAACCTCTTCTCTTCCAGCATCCTCTGTTACAATATATTCATTTCAACAGTTACAGTACAGTCTGACATACAGGTGTATTTCTTTTCTGTTTAGCAGGACACTGTTGGTACATTTTTAACACAAGCAGTTTTACGAATACATTTTCAACACAAGCACCTGTACAAATCAGTTTGATATACAAACGGCATATAATTCTTTACAAAACTCCAGCTAGCTATGCTGGTATAACTTACACATCCACTGCCCTACTTGTCCAACACAAACCTTTTGAGATTAAGGGTGAATCCCACTCTGCTCAGAAGCAGCATAATGAGGAGATTTTGAAGCAGGAGCTATTGAGAAGGGCGCGAATTAAAAGGTCACCTAAATAGTAGAACATCTGAATTCTCTGAAGTCTGTAAAAGGCTACAACAGAGGCCAGGTATTTAATAAAGACTGTTGGAGCTGTAGAAAGACCAAAAGGCAAAGTGAGAACTGATAACAGGAAGAATCAAGAAACAAAAACTTCCTGAAAAGGGTGAATAGGAATATGGAGGTAAAGTACAGTTGTGTACACTTACCATAAATGTAAATGTTTGAGTGTATTCACTGTTGCAGTCATTACATTTCAGTAATCTGCTGGCAGGTTGCCTTCAGACGGCCTGATTAACAAAGTCTTGGGTCCTGCGTCGGTTGCTGTCTCTTCTTCCAGGACATCAGGTTGTCAGGAGTACAAAACATGCAGCTGATGCCATTGCATAAGGTTTTCTTGCCTCGGATGTCAGGTGTCCCCCCAAATGGGTAGCAATATATGTATGTATATAATTTAAAACACAAAAAATATACCTCCAAACAAAAGCAAATACACCAAAAAGGCTTTTAAGCATAGTAAAAGAAAGGAGATGTATAGTAAGAGAAAAACAGGGGGCTGGAGGGTGGGGAACCAGGACTGCAACAGTGAATACACTCGAACATCTACATTTATGGTAAGTGTACACAATTGTACTATGTTCTTCATGTTTCACTGTTGCAGTCATTACATTTGGGTCGATTCCCAAAACCATGGTTGGGAGGATGGAATTATACAGCATTAGGAGAAGCTATAAGGCCCTGCAGGACAGCAGTGGCAAAGCCAGCTCTGGATTTAGAGAAGAGAGGTAAATGGTAATATTTGGTGAACGTATGAACTGAGATTCAGGTAGCAGCTTCTAGAATGTCTCTGGTAGGAACCCCTCTTAGAAAGGCTGCAGAAGTAGATGCAGCCCTGGTGGAATGAGATCTGATCCCCTTGGGGATAGGTTTACCATGGTGCATATAGTAGAAATGAATACAATAGCTTATCCATTTGGAAATAGTCTGCTTTGAAATAGCCTTTCCCTCTGCCCCTGCAGCAAATGCCACCAATAGTTGTTCAGATTTTCTTAGAGATTTTGTCCTGTTTAAGTAGAACCTAAGTTGTCTGTGTACATTCAATGAATGCAGAATCCGCTCACCCTTGTTCTGTTGATTGGGAAAGAAAGTTGGCAGATGAATGGTCTGATTAAGAGCCACACTGGATACCACCTTAGGCATGAAAGATGGATTGGTCCTGAGAGATACCCTGTCCGGATGAAAAATAATTAAATGCTCAACTGCCATAAGAGCCTGTAATTCTGAAATCCTTCTAGCTGAAGTGACTGTTAAAAGGAAAGCTGTTTTCCAGGAGAGAAATTTTAGGTTTGCAGTAGCAGCTGACTCAAAAGGAGGAAGAGTGAGTTTTTCCAAAACAAAATTGAGGTCCCACGCAGGGGTTGGCGCTCTCCTGGGAGGTCTTAAATTTTTGGCCCCTCTGAGATACTGCTTCAGCAGAGGATGACAGAAGAGGGGAGGTTCTGTGCTGTAATGAGCTGAAATGGCAGAGGCGTGGATTTTTATGGAAGAAAAAGATAGGCCCTTGTGAAGCATCTCAGTTAAGTATTGCAGAATCTGAGGAATATTGGGCATTGCTGCGCTTATTCCTTGTGCTTGGTTCCAGGCACAGAATCGGGCACAAAATCGTTTCCATTTGTCAGTATAAGATTTTCTAGTACTAGGCCTTCTAGCCTCCAAAATGACATCCATCACAGGTTTGCTGTGGGATGCCAAGGGTGAAATTAGTTGATTAGCCACGCTGCAAGATTCAAAGATTGGAGCGGAGTGTGCAGAATTTGGCAGTTCTGCTGAGACATTAGGTAAGGTGTCTGAGGCAGGTGCCACGGAGGAAGGTGTGACACACTGCGCAGGAGTGGGTACCAGTGTTCGCGAGGCCAGTCTGGAGCAATCAGAATCATTTTTGGTTTGTCCTGTCTGACTTTTAGTAGAACTTTGGTGAGCAGAGACAGAGGGGGAAAAGTATAGACTGATAGGTTTTTCCAGCTGAATGATGAGCATCCACTTTCCAAGCTTTTTTGTGATGAATTCTTGTGCAGAATTTGTCCAACTGACAGTTCTGGGGTGAGGCAAAAAGATCTATGTCTGGACTCCCCCATTTGCGTGTCGACATGTTGAAAACTTGTGGTTCCAGTTTCCATTCGTGTGGGCCCATAAGATTTCTGCTTAGTTCGTCTGCCAGAGTATTTAGCTTTCCTGGCAGGAACTGAGCTTGTAGTTGCATTTGGTAGGTCAAGGCCATGTTCCACAATGCCATGGCTAATCTGCAAAGGCGGTAGGAATGTGTACCCCCCTGCTTGTTTATGTACCACATAAATGTGGTGTTGTCTTGTCTTCATCATTAGTTGTCCTGGATGAAGGTAGTCCTTGAAGGCTGTTAATGCATTCTGTACAGCTAGCATCTCTTTCTGACTGATATGTAGGTGTATTTGATTTGGGCTCCATTTGCCCTGAATGCACTTTCCTGCCAGATGAGCCCCCCCAAGCATAGTCTGATGCATATGCAGTTAGGGTTTGGGCGGCAGGGGGTGGAGTGAATGGCAGTCCCTTGTTTTGGTGGCAGGCCTCTGCCCACCATAGGAACTCTAGTTGCAGACAAGGTATAATAGGAATCATTGTTTCCAGGCTGTGACAATGTTGACTCCATAAACTTTTTAAATACCACTGAAGTTTCCTCATATGCAATCTTGCATATGGAACTAGAAGAATGCAGGAGACCATGAACCCCAAGGCTTGCAGAATTTGTCTTGCAGATAGCAGGGTTTTTGGCCACCTGTTTGAAGTAAGTCACCAATTGAATTTGCTTTTCTGGCATAAGGTAAGTCATCTGGGCAGTTGTATTCAAGCTTGCACCCAGGAATGTAATTTTTTGAGAGCGTACCAGTTGTGATTTCTTTTCGTTTATGGTGTACCCTAGACAAGTTAGAACCCTTTTTACAAACGCCAGATGCTTTGTCCTTGTTTTCTGCCTGAATTAAACAATCGTCCAGGTATGGATATATTTGAATATTTCTTTGCCTGCAAAATGCAATTACTGGAGCCAGTCACTTTGTGAAGACACTGGGCGCAGTAGATAAGCCAAAGGGCAATGCAGAGAACTGGTAATGCAAGTAGCCTGCTTTGAAGCGGAGGTATCTTCTGCAAGAGTCCCTGATTGGGATATGCAGGTAAGCCTATTTTAAGTCTAGAGTTACCAACCAGGCATCTTTGCCTAGCATAGGTAGTAACTGTTGAAGAGTCAGCATCTTGAATTATGAAATGTCCAGAAATGTGTTTAGAGTGGATAAGTCCAGAATTGGATGCCATGATTTGTCTTTTCTGGGTACCATGAAAAGTCTTGAATAGAAACCTTGTCCCTTTTCCTCTTCTGGTACTGGTTGAATAGCCCCCATGTTCATGAGGGACAGAACTTGTTTCTGGGCCTCTGCCCACTGATTTGGGGGCAGATCTGGCCATCCGTTTGGGATTGGCAACATGTGGAAATGAAATCTGTATCCCTGGGATACTATATTTAAAACCTATTTGTCCTGGGTAATAAGTTGCCAGTTTCGTGCATGAAGTGCCAGTTTCCCCCCCAAAGGGGCGGCTCAAAGGTAAGTGGCTTAGGTTCATAGGTTCAAAGGCTGGTACTAGGCTATCAGCCCTAGGGCCTATACAAGCCCAGCCATAACAATTCCCTGGCTATTTCTTCCCACACTATTTACTTCCCTGGACCCCTGTCTAGCAGGGCGACTGACGTGATCCCCGGGGTGAATTTCCTTTCTCCCATCCAATGGTCAAGGTTCCTTCTGAAGAGGGCCAAAGAGGCACTTTTGCTTGACATGTATGGGCAAACTATTCCAGAGTCTGGGGAGTCTCTGGGTCAGGAACCTATACCTCCAGCATGTTTTGTTTATTGTGATGACAAGGTTTAGATCCCTGGAGCGTGTTGCTCTGAGGGATTGGGATTTCTTTAAGTGTAGCATGTCCAACAGCTCTGGGTTTGACATGGCCTTGTATGTTAAGCAGAGATCGTCTCTGAGTAGACGATATGTAGAGGGAAGTCATTGAGACTGTTTACCATAGGGAGGTGCCTTGTTGTTTCCAAATTTGGAGGTGGAGGCACCCCATTGTTTTGTTCTAAAAGTTCCTTGTGACTGAAACCTGGAGCCTTTGGAATGTCTGGATTTGACTTGAGCGGCTCTCGAAGGGACTGGAAAGGACCAGTTCTTAGTAAGCCAGTGCCTACCAAATCTTGGAGGCTGCACTTGTAAGAAATCTTTCACAGTTTGCATAGATTTAGCTTTATCTTCCATCTTTTTGAACACTTCTTCAGCCTTATTATCAAAGAGACGGTCCTGTTGCAAAGGAGCATCCAACAATTTTGCTTTAACATGGTCAGGCAGAGTTTTCTTTTTGAGCCAACCATGCCTTTTTAGCACACATCCAGTTACAGTTGCCCTGCAAGAGGCCTCCAAGGAATCAAAACCACATTGCAAAGTATGTCTTCCAACTTGTTCAGCTGAATGTAATAAATCCTGAAAATCTTTATTTTCCACACAGTCAGAGATTAACATCATTTTCTGTTTAAGTAGTCCCATGATATGCTGTTGATATTTAAGCATATGAAATTGGCAGTTTAAAGCCCAGATTGCCAAGGTTGCAGACGTGTAAACTTTCTTACCCCCATCTATCCAGCGCCCTAAAATCTCTATCAGAGGGGGTAGGATTTTTAGCAGTAGAGGCCTTAATGCCCTTGGGACCCTGAGAAATGGTTTCAGGATCAGCAGTAGGATTTTTGAAAAGGAATTTGTGGGAGTCAGGAACCCTGTAGCATCTGTCTGGCTTAATACGAGCCAGAGGCAGAGAATCAGGAGTCATACTAGATTCAGAAAAACATCAACAATGTCTAGAGAAGGAGGTATAGCCAAAGGCCTATGCTGAGGAAGAATAAGAAAATCCCTAAGTCTCTTTTTAGATTCAGAGAAATCCTGACTTTCCCAGTGGAAATGTTCCCTTAAGGTATGCAAAGTTTCTCCAAAAGAGAAATCCTCGGGGAGAAGCAGAAGGAATGGAATCTTCTGCATCAGAGTCCTTATAAGTAGGTATAGATAAATCCTGTTGAGTAGAAGAATCAGAAGAAATAGAATCCTGATCAGAAGATTCATAATCAATGTCTTGCCTAGGCCTCTTAGCAGGAGGGGGTTGGCTACCCCTGATCAAGGTAATTAAATCTTCAGCCATTTTGATCATTTGTTTTTTAGGCATAGGGGCCTGCACACATGGCCCAAGCATCTGTTTTTTAGACATAAAAGTAGATTTTGGCCCTAGTTTTGAAGATGGTGTTGGTTTAATATACAAATCTTTAGGCCTGAAAACACCCTCTGAAGCCGGTACCTGCACAGCGGCTCCGGACCCATCTAAGGTAGAGACATCCGCGGTTCAATACTTAAAGCATCTCGCGGCATACCAAATGGGTCTCAGTAGAGGCCTGCGAATCAAAAGTAGCGGGCATCAAGGGCTGCAAAAGTGCCTCACTGAGTACCGGCGAACTAGCGACTGGCTTAGGAGAAGAGTCGTCGTCAGTTTTGGACTTAGACTGCTTGTCTCCGTCCTTTTCTTTGCGTTTTTTAGGTATTCCGGTAGTCGGATTGTTAACCAACGTCATTTGTGGATAGTTAAATCGTGAGCCAAAATATTTAGAAGCAAAAATGTACCGACGTTTAATAGTGCATTGATTAAATCTAGCACAAAACTGACAACAAGGTACGTTATGATCAGGGCTAGACAAGGAATACAGTACAAATGAAAATCCTTATGAGGTATTTGCTTCCCACAAGTAATACAATTATTAACTTTTACTGACATTGGTAAGGAGCAAGAAAAACTTTCCCCAATGTGGTACTTAGCTTTTAGACTTCGGTTTTGAAACTCGAAAACAAATATTTCAGGGGTCGGCCGACCGGCACTTGCAAACTGCTTCTGCTTTGGGCACCGTGCGGCAAGAAAGACTGATGTAATGGCGTCGGCTGCATGTTTTATACCCCTGACGACCTGACATCATGGAAGAAGAGACAGCAACCGACGCAGGACACAAGACTTAATCAGGCCGACTGAGGCCAACCTGCCAGCAGATTACCTAAATGTAATGACTGCAACAGTGAAACACGAAGAACATCTGTCAAATCTAAAGACACCAGAAAGGCTTTAGGAGCAAAAAAGCAACAGAGAGTAGTGTGTCTGAAGAGACAACATCCTAAAAGAAGGGACCCAGAAAGAATGGGAGTCCACAACCCCTCCTTCCTGGTTACTAGAAATATTCTGGAATAAAAACCTGTTCCCTGCTGAAATAAGAGGACAGGTTGGATGGTTCCCTACTCCACCAGATCCCACAGAACCAAAGGAAAATGAGGGGGATGGCAGGAGGATGCTGAGGAAGGCTAGAGAAGGAGGAAGGGACTTTCGTGACATAAGATAACCATTTCAGATAATGGGGAGTACCCAGGCATCTGTGGTTATTTGTTGCCAAACAAGAACAGAAAGAGTCAGCCTAAGGAGGAGGCTGGATGTCAGATACAGGCAAATTTATCAGGAAAAAAATGTTTTTGGCCCTAGAAATCTGAGTGAGCTTGTCTTGGAAAATTCATTTAGAAAACCCTCTTGCTCCTAGTGGACTATATAGGCTGTCTAGAAGGTTTAGATGGATAATTCTTCTGGAACTTAGGGACAGAGGAAACAAAGAATTGCTTCAGGTCCTGCATAAAGTACAGTTTTGTACCTACCATAAATGTAGATGTTCGAAGATCCACATTGCTGCAGTCCTTACACTTGGGTAGTCCGCTGTCCTCGGTCGGCCCGAATATCAAAGTATAAGGCTGACGTCGGTCAAGGCGCATTTGACTGACATCAGGACGTCAGAGTACAAATGCGCATGACCGACGTCATATCCTCAGTCTTTTCTTGCCCCAGATGTCAGAAGACCCTAAAAAGAAAGGTCAAAACCAAAAGACAGCAAACAACCAACCAACCATCCTAGCACTAAAAATATGTACAATATATACAATATACACCATATTGACAACCCAACCCACACAACCGGCTCTAACTACAGAGGGGAAGGAGGGACGGTAAATTGGACTGCAGCAATGTGGATCTTCGAACATCTACATTTATGGTAGGTACAAAACTGTACTATGTTCTTCATCTCATTGCTGCAGTCCTTACACTTGGGTAGAATCCCAAAGCAGAGGTAAGGGAGGATGGCCAAACTATAAGGAAGCAGGAGCTGCCAAAATGCCCTGCAAAACAGCAGTGGCAAAACCAGCCCTAGATTTAGAATAAAGTGGTAGGTGATAATGCCTAGAGAAAGTATGCACTGAACTCCAAGTAGCTGCCTCCAAAATATCCTTAGTTGCCACCCCCCCTCAAAAAAGCTGTCGAAGTGGCAGTAGCCCTAGTGGAATGAGGCCTAATCCCAGCTGGAATCTCCTTGCCATGATGGGAATAACAGAAAGCAATGCAAAACCCAATCCACTTAGAAATAGTTTGTTTTGACACAGGCTTGCCCTGAGAACTCAAAGCAAAAGAAACAAATAACTGCTGAGACTGCCTGAACCCTTTAGTTCTGTCCAAATAATATCGCAACTGCCTGTGTACATCTAAAGTGTGCAAAATCTTTTCCCCTTTATTTTGGGGATTTGCATAAAAAGTAGGCAAATGAATAGTTTGGTTTAAAGCCACACTAGAAACCACTTTAGGCATAAAGGAAGGATTAGTACGTAAAGATACCCTATCCTTGTGGAAAATTAAGAAAGGCTCAACCGCCATAAGGGCCTGCAACTCAGAAACCCTTCTTGCAGAGGTAATGGCCAACAAAAAGCAGTCTTCCATGATAAATATTTCAACTCGGTAGTAGCTGCAGGCTCAAAAGGTTGTAGAGTGAGTTTCTCCAACACAAAATTGAGATCCCAAGCAGGAGTAGGAGCTCTCGTGGGGGTCTTATATTCTTTGCCCTCTAAGAAATTGCTTGAACAAAGGATGAGAAAACAATGGTGGGTCACAATCATAGTGAGCGAAATTGCTGCAGCATGAACCTTAATAGAAGAGAAGGACAAACCTTTGTCCAGTAACTCAGTAAGATATTGAAGAGCCACACTTAAATTAGGCTCAGAAACATCAAAATCCTTTGCTGCACTCCAAAATAAAAATCTCTTCCATTTATCTGCGTACACTTTCCTTGTACTAGGCCTTCTAGCTTCCAAAATAACATTCAAAACTTGCTGTGGAAGTTGAGACCCACTATGGTTCAAAACAGAATATGCCAGGCTGTTAGGTGAAGAGAGTGAAGCTTGACATTGAGCAAATGACTGTCCTCCTGAGACAACAGGTGTGGAATCGAAGGCAAAGGCCATGGAGGCTCCTGTGCCAGGCTTCTCAGTAATGGGTACCAAAGCTGTCGAGGCCAATCTGGAGCTATCAAAATCATCCTTGGCTTGTCCTGTCTGGCCTTTAGTAGTACCTTTGGGAGGAGAGGCAGAGGTGGAAAGGCATACACATGAAGATTGCTCCAATTGAAAGAAAGAGCATCCACTTTCCAAGCTGTGGGATGAAACCTTTGTGCAAAACTTTGGCAGCTGGTGGTTTAGTGGAGAAGCGAACAGATCTATGTCTGGAGTTCCCCATGACACTGTCAATTTCTGAAATACATGAGGATCCAATTTCCACTCGTGGGGATCCATAATTGTCTGCTCAACACATCTGCTAAGGAGTTCTGTGCTCCGCAGAAACCTTGCCTGAAGATTTAGCTGTAAACTGAGAGCAGTCTCCCACAAAATCATTGCTTGCCTGCATAGAGGATAAGAATGTGTTCCCCTTGCTTGTTGATGTACCACATGACAGTTGTGTTGTCTGTTAGAATCAACACCTGCCCTGGAAGAAGTAAATCCTTGAAAGCTATTAATGCAAACTGGACTGCTAACATCTCCTTCAAGTTGATATGTAGATGTTGTAGTCTGGCCGGCCACTTGTCTTGTATCCACTTTCCATTCAGATGAGCTCCCCAAGCTTTGTCTGAGGCATCTGTCGTTAGAATCTGACTCGCCTCTGGCCGGGTCACAGAGAGTCCCTTGTTTAGGTGACATTCCTGAGCCCACCACAACAATTCCTTTTGAATGCAAGGTATTATTTGAATGACAGTGTCCAGATCCTGGCAGTGCTGTGTCCATACATTTTGAGATACCATTGTAACTTCCTCATATGCAGTTTGGCATTGGGAAGCACCAGAATACAAGATGCCATGAACCCCAAGGCTTGAAGGACTGTCCTTGCAGTCAGCCTGGACTGATGAGACAATTGATGAAAGTAAAGGGAAAGATTCTTTTGTTTGTTCGGGGTCAAAAAGGCCATCTGGGATGCTGTATTCAGTCTTACACCCAGAAAGCACATGTCCTGAGAGGGTACTAGACTGGACTTTATTTCGTTCACAGAATACCCCAGGCATCTTAGCACTGCTATCACATATTCCAAATGATGAAGAGGCTCGTCCCTTCCTTGAGCCAGAATCAGGCAATCGTCCAAATAAGGATAGATCTGTATTCCTTTTAGCCTGAGGAAAGCTATCACTGGAGCCAGAACTTTCGTGAACACTCTGGGCGCAGTAGATAAGCCAAAGGGCAATGCAGAGAACTGATAATGAGAAGTCCCAGCTCGAAAACGCAGATACTTCCTGCAACTCAGTCTGATAGGAACATGAAGGTAAGCCTCCTTGAGATCCAAAGTTACCATCCAATGATCTTTGCCCAGCAGAGGTAAAAGCTGTTGTAACGTCAACATTTTGAACTTGGGTATGTCCAGATAAGTGTTGAGGGTAGATAAATCCAAAATTGGTCTCCACGTGTTCCCTTTCTTTGGTACTAGGAACAGGCGAGAATAAAATCCTAGGCCCACTTCTGGCATAGGGACCGGCTGTATGGCCCCTATTTGAAGTAACAGAGAAATTTGTTTGTGAGCCTCTATTCTTTGTTGAGGAGGAACGTCTGGCATGCCTTTGAAAGGAGGCAAGGTATGGAAATAAAACCTGTAACCGTGGTGTATGATATCCAATAGCCATCTGTCTTGGGTAATCAAACTCCAATTTTCCTTGAAAAGTTCCAACCTTCCTCCCAAAGGTGCTGCCAGACGAGAAGGCTCTGGCAGCTGAAAAGGTAGGTCATTGGGTCTGTTTACGAAAGGACTGACCCCTGCCCTCACCCGAAGACTGTGCAGGTGAACTCCCTGTTCTAGGCCTGAAAGAGCCCTGAGCTCTGCCCCTACCACGTCTAGACCTACCCCTAGACTGGGAATCATAAGAAGGATACGTCCACCCCTTGGTAGGCCAATTTCTACTAAACTTCGGAGGCTGAACCTGCAAAAAATCTTTAACAGTCTGCATAGACTTAGCCTTGTCTTCCATTTTCTTTAAGACTGCCTCAACAGGAGAACCAAACAACACATCAGATTGCAAAGGAGCATCTAAAATCCTTGTCTTAACATGGTCAGATAAATTCTGATCCCTCAGCCAGGCGTGCCTGCGAAGAACTGACCCAGTGGCAGCCACCCTAGACGAGGCCTGTACAGCATCAAAACCACATTGCAAAGAATGCTTACCCACCTGTTCAGAAACATGTACTAAATCTTGTAACTCTTTACACTCAATACCTTCCGCCAGAGCATCTACCTTAGACTTCAATTGTGAAAGGAGATAGTTTTGGTATTTCAACATGTGAAACTGGCAATTCAAAGCCCTCATAGCTAGGGTGGAAGAAGTATAAACTTTCTTTCCCCATCTATCCAAAGCCCTGGCCTCTTTATCTGGAGGAACCGGATTTCTGACAACAGAAGCCTTAACACCTTTAGGCCCCTGACTAACAGTTTCTGGGTCTGCCCTAGGACTCTTAAAAAGATACTTATGAGCTTCAGGCACCCTGTAATACCTATCCGGTTTAACAGGAGCAGGAGGCAAAGAATCAGGATTAAGAGAAGCCTCTGCAAAAACATCTTCCACCACATCCAGAACAGGAGGAATAGCCAAAGGCCTATGCTGGGGTAAAAACAAAAATTCCCTAAGCCTTTTCCTGGAATCAGAGAAGTCCTGACCTTGCCACTTAAAATGCTCCCTCATGGAATGAAGAGTCTCTGAAAAAGAAAAATCCTCAGGAGGAGAAGCAGAAGGAGTAGAATCATCCACATCAGAATCAGAATAAGGAGAATACTCCTGCAAGTCTTCAGCGAAGACTCTGAAACATCCGAAGCCTGCTCAAAACTCCCTAGCTCAGGTTCCACCCTTGGTCTCTTATCAGGAGGGGGCAAAGAACCTCTAATCAAAGTAATCAAATCTTCTGCCATTTTAAGCATATGCTTCTTGGGCACAGTTCCAGAAGAACTAGGGGTGACACCAACTGAAGCTAAACCTGGCCTGCCTCTGGGAGAAGCCTTGGAAACAGAACGAGAGGGCCTAACCACCCTAGGAAGGGAGGGGAGTACAGTAACCTGAGAAGCCCCTTCGGCCTGACCTGCCTCCTGAGAGGCCACATCCTGCAATAACAAAGTCTCTCCCTGGGACTCCAAAGAAACCTCCGGCGGAACCACCGGCTCCACCGACACCTCTAAAGAACCGGCGTCCGGAACGGACGGTTCTTCTAGCCTAGGCTTAGCAGCTTTGTCCTTGCGCTTCGAAGAAGCGGGCGTCGGAGCATCCGACGGCATTTTATAATTACACCGCTTCCCGAAGACTAACCTGGCACAATCTAACCTTCTCTTTATAGTGCGCTTATTGAATCTAGCACAAGAGCGACACCCAACAACGTCGTGCTCAGGCCCTAAACAAGGAATACACAAAGTATGATAATCTCTATGCGGTATCTGTTTCCCACAAGAAATACAGTTATTCACTTTTTCTGACATCCGGTAAACCACTGAGGCAAGAAAAAACTAAAATATTCCCCAACGGGGTACTTAGCCAACTTTGACTCTGTCTGAAACTCGGTCGACCAAAATTTCAGAACGCCAACCGGCACTTGCAACGCTGCTTCTGCATCGGACCATGCGGCAAAAAAGACTGAGGATATGACGTCGGTCATGCGCATTTGTACTCTGACGTCCTGATGTCAGTCAAATGCGCCTTGACCGACGTCAGCCTTATACTTTGATATTCGGGCCGACCGAGGACAGCGGACTACCCAAGTGTAAGGACTGCAGCAATGTGAGATGAAGAACATCTTTAAAACTCTTTAAGAAAAGGGTAAACAATTCAAGAGCAGATTCTGGTGGTCTAAGGGAGAATCTAAACATTTGGCCTTAACGTCTTCAGGTAAGGTTTGAAGTAGGAACCAACAGTATGTCCTCATGATAGAGCCAGATGCAGATGCCCTAGAAAAGGCATCAGTAGCATAACTGCATTTAATGGAATGGCAAGACACCTGAGAGGCAGAACTCAAGACAAAACTGGCAGAAGTCTTAGAGTCAGGCATATCGGTCAAACTCCACTCCCCACGTTGGGACAGACGAGTCAGGACATATCTAGTTATGGGGGTCTGATATTTAATGACCCTAAAAGGCCAAAGTTGCAGAAGTATACACTTTTTCCCATACATCTTCATGGCACAGCTGTCCTTATCAGAAGGAAAAAGCTTGGATGAGGATAGTAGTTTGGATGGGTTTATCTGTGGACTTGGAAACAGCAGGATCAGATGAAGGACTTTTCTACACACACTTATGATCCTTAAGAACCTTACAAAATCTATATGGTTTCTTAGGAGCCCAACTTTGAGATTCAGGAGCCTGAGAAGCTGCTGAAAAGTACAGTTGTGTACACTTACCATAAATGTAGATGTTCGAGTGTATTCACTGTTGTAGTCATTACATTTGGGTAATCTGCTGGCAGGTTGCCCTCAGTCGGCCTGAATTCCAAAGTCTTGGGTCCTGCGCCGGTTGCTGTCTTCTCTTCCATGACGTCAGGTCGTTAGGGGTATAAAACATGCAGCCGACGCCATTTTCTTTAGTTTTTCTTGCCCCCGATGTCAGGTGCCCCCAAAAAGGTAGCAATATTATATATATATATATATATAAATATAAATATACATGTATCAATATAAACTTTACCTTCATTTACAAGCAAATACACCACATAGGTTGTAGAAGACAGAGAAGGAAAGATAAACTTTAGAATGAGAGGGGGATGGTGGGAGGGTAACCTGGACTGCAACAGTGAATACACTTGAACATCTACATTTATGGTAAGTGCACACAACTGTACTATGTTCTTTGTGTTTCACTGTTGCAGTCATTACATTTGGGTAGAATCCCAAAGCTATGGTTAAGAGGCTGGAGTTAAACAGCATTAGGTGCAGCTATAAGGCTCTGCAGTACTGCAGTGGCAAAGCCTGCCCTGGACTTAGAGTAGAGGGGCAAATGGTAATGCTTTGTAAAGGTGTGAACAGAACTCCAAGTACCAGCCTCTAGAATGTCTTTGGTTGGTACTCCTCTGAAAAGGCTGCTGAAGCAGCTGCAGCTCTGTTGGAATGAGACCTAATGCCCTTGGGCACAGGTTTACCATGGTGTAAGTAGCAGAAATGGATGCAGTGGCTTATCCACTTTGAAATTGTCTGCCTTGAAATGGCCTTTCCTTCTGATCCTGCAGCATATGACACTAGTAATTGCTCAGTTTTTCTTAGAGCTTTAGTCCTGTGCAAGTAGAATCTTAGCTGCCTGTGTACGTCCAATGAATGCAGAATTCTCTCCCCTTTGTTCTGCGGATTTGGATAAAAAGTTGGCAGATGAATTGCTTGGTTAAGAGCCACACTGGAAACCACCTTAGGCATAAAAGTAGGATTTGTCCTCAGAGACACCCTGTCTGGGTGAAATATGATAAAAAGGCTCTACAGCCATGAGGGCCTGCAGCTCTGAAACTCTTCTTGCTGAAGTAATTGCTAGTAGCAGAGCTGTCTTCCATGATAAGAACTTTATGTCAGCGGTAGCAGCTGGTTCAAATGGAGACAGGGTGAGCTTTTCCAACACATAATTGAGGTCCCATGCAGTTAGTGGTGATCTTCTAGGAGGCCTTAAATTTTTGGCTCCTCTAAGATACTGCTTTAGTAATGGATGAGAAAAGATTGGTGGCTCTGTATTGTAATGAGCCGAAATGGCAGAGGCATGGATTTTGATTGATGAGAAAGATAGGCCTTTGTCAAGCATCCCAGTTAAGTACTGTAATATCTGAGGAATATGTGGTTCTGCTGTATCAGTTCCTTGTGCTAGATTCCAAGCACAGAATCTCTTCCATTTGTCAGCACAAGATTTTCTAGTACTAGGCCTTTTGGCTTCCAAAATGACATCCATCGTAGATTTACTGAGAGGTGTTGTTTGTATGATTACATGATTAGCCATGCTGCCAGGTTCAGTCTGTAGTTGATTGTGCAGGATCTGATTGTTTTGCTGGGACAGTAGTTGTGGTCTTTGAGGCAAGGTCCAAGCTGTGTATTGAGAGAAGTTCCTTAAGATTGGGTACCAGTATTGGCGGGGCCAGTCCGGGGCAATTAATATCATTCTTTGGCTTCTCTTGTCTGACTTTTAGGAGGACCTTGAGTAGAAGAGGCAGAGGAGGAAAGGCGTAAACAGATAGGTTTTTCCAACTGAAGGATAGGGCATCCACTTTCCATGCTTGTCTGTGATAAGTCCTTGTGCAGAATCTTTTCAATTGATAATTTTGAGGAGAGGCAACTAGATCTATGTCTGGGCTCCCCCATTTCTCTGCTATCATGCTGAAGACTTGTGGATTTAGTTTCCACTCATGAGGATCCATAAGGTTTCTGCTGAAATCGTCTGCCAGTGTTTTGTTTTCCTGGCAGGAATTGAGCTTGAAGATGAATTTGGTAGGTCAAAGCTGTGTCCCAGAGTGCCATGGCTAATCTGCAAAGGGGGTATGAGTGTGTGCCCCCTTGCTTGTTTATATATCACATGACCGTGGTGTTGTCCGTCTTTATCAGTAGTTGTCGTGGTGTTGTCCGTCTTTAATCAGTAGTTGTCCTGGATGAAGTAAGTCCTTGAAGGCTGTTGGGGCATTTTGAACAGCTAGCATCTCTTTCTGGTTGATATGTAGATGCATTTGCTTTGGTGCCCATATGCCTTGAATGCATCTTCCTGCCATGTGGGCCCCCCAGGCATAATCTGATGCGTCTGTTAAGGTTTGGCTGGCAGGGGGTAGAGTGAAGGGCCGTCCCATGTTTTGGTGACAGGCCCTTGCCCACCATAGAAACTCCTGTTGCAGGCAGGGAATGAGAGGAATTATTGTTTCCAGACTGTGTGAATGTTGACTCCATAAACTTTTTAGGTACCATTGAAGTTTCCTCATATGCAGTCTTGCATATGGAATTAGCAGGATGCCATGAAGCCCAGAGCCTGCAGAATTTGTCTTGCAGAGGACTGGGTTTTTGTTACCATCAGTTTGAAGTAAGTAGTCAGTTTCCTTTGTCCGGTGTGAGGTAAGCCATATGGGCAGTTGTATTCAAGCTTGCACCCAGCAATGTTATCTTTTGAGAGGGTACCAGTTGTGATTTCTTTTCATTTATTGTGTACCCTAGGCATGTTAGAAGCCTTTTCACAAACACCAGGTGTCGAAGAAGATTGTCCTTGTTCTCTGCTTGAATGAGACAGTCATCCAAGTAAGGATATATTTGTATACTTTTTTGTCTGCAAAATGCAATTACTGGTGCCAGGAACTTTGTAAAGAACCTGGGCGCAGTAGATAAGGCAAAGGGCAGTGCAGAGAATTGGTAATGCATTAAGCCAGCCTTGAATCTGATGTATCTTCTGCACGACTGTCTTATTGGAATATGCAGGTATGCCTCTTTTAGGTCTAAAGTCACCAGCCAAGCTTTCTTGCGCAGCATGGGCAGAATCTGCTGCAAAGTCAGCATTTTGAATTTTGGAATGTCCAAGTATGTGTTCAAAATCGATAAATCCAGTATTGGCCGCCAGGCCTTGTCCTTTCTGGGCACATGAAATTGGCAGTCTTGAGTAAAAACCTTGTCCTTTTTCCTGTTCTGGTACTGTCTAAATGGCCCCATATCTATGAGGGACGTAACCTGTTTCTGTGCCTCTGCCCATTGATTTTTTGGCAGATCTGGCCAACCATTTGCCATTGGCAGAGTCTGAAAACAGAATCTGTATCCCTGTAATACGATGTTTAGTACCCACTTGTCCTGGGTTATTAACTGCCAATTTTGAGCAAAAAATGCTAATTTCCCCCTATGGGTGCTGCCAAAAGATAAGTGCTTGGTGTAGACAGAGGGAAGTCATTGGGATTGCTTTCTGTAGGTTTGCGCTTTATCTCCTCCAGATTTGGAGGTGGATGCGCCCCATTGCTTTGACCTGTATGAGTCTTGCGCCTGGTATCTGGAACCCTTAGGGCGTCTGGATTTGCCCCTTTGAGCTCTGTCTGACACAGGAAAGGACCAAGTTTTTGTAGGCCAGTGTCTACTGAATCTTGGTGTCTGCACTTGTAAGAAGTCTTTAACAGTTTGCATAGACTTAGCTTTTTTGTCTTCCATTTTCTTTAAAACCTCTTCTGCCTTAATACCAAACAGAGAGTCATGCTGTAAAGGTGCATCTAGCAATTTAGCTTTAACATGATCAGGCAAATTTTGTTCCTTTAACCAGGCATGCCTCTTAATCACAGATCCAGTAACTGCGGCCCTGCAGGAGGCCTCTAAAGAATCAAAATCACATTGCAAAGTATGCTTTCCAACTTGTTCTGCTGCATTCAATAATTCCTGCAATTCTTTATTTTCTGCACATTCTGAAATCAACATCATTCTGTTTCAGCAATCCCATAACATGTTGTTGGTACTTAAGCATATGAAATTGACAGTTTAAGGCCCTGATTGCCAAGGTTACAGATGTATACACCTTTTTTCCCCATCTGTCCAGTGCCCTTGAATCTCAGTCAGAGGGATTAGGATTTTTTGCTGTGGAGGCCTTAACTCCCTTTGGACCCTGTGAAATAGTTTCAGGATCAGCAGCAGGGTTTCAAAATAAAAATTGATGTGAGTCAGGGACCCTGTAATACGTCAGGCTTACTGGGAGCCGGAAGTAAGGAGTCAGGGGTCAGGCTTGACTCCGAAAACACATCATTCACAATGTCTAAAACAAGGGGAATGGCTAAAGGCTTGTGCTGAGGGAGGAGGAGGAAATCCCTGAGCCTCTTTTTTGATTCCGAGAAGTCTTGGCTCTCCCAGTGAAAATGCTCCCTCAAAGTATGCAAGGTTTCTCCAAATGAATAATCCTCAGGAGGAGATGCAGATGGAATAGACTCCTCAGCATCATAATCCTCATAGGGAAAGATAATTCCTGATCTGAAGATTCATAATCAGTGTCTTGCCTAGGCCTGTTATCTGGAGGGGAATGGGTACCCCTGATCAAGGTAATAAGGTCTTCAACCATTTTGATCATCTGTTTTTTTAGGCATAGAGGCCTGTGCATGTGGCTCAGGCGTCGTTTTTTTAGTTTTAGACGATGATTTGTCTTTGATTTTGCAGCTGTCATCGGTTTGATATACAAATGTTGAGGTCTGAATACACCCTCAGAAGCCGGTGCCTGCTCAGCGGCTCCAGACCCATCCGAGGGAGATACATCCATCGGTCCAATACCTTGAGAATCTTGCAGCATGCCAAACTCCACATGGGTGTCGGTAGAGGCCTGCGACTCGAAGGTAGCGGGTATCAGGGGCAGCAAAAGAGCCTCACTGAGTACCGGCGAACCGGCAACTGGCTTAGGAGAGGCTTCGTCGTCGGTTTTGGATCTCGACTGCCTTTCTCTGTCCTTTTCTTTGTGTTTTTTATGTACTCCGGTAGTCAGATTGCTATCCGACGACATTTCTGGGTAGTTAAATCTGTTTCCAAAATACTTTGATGCAAAAATATACAGACACTTAATAGTGTGTTGGTTAAATCTAGCACAAAACCGACAGCCAGGCACGTTGTGATCAGGGCCTAGGCAAGGAATACAGTATAAATGGAAATCATTATGAGGTATTTGCTTCCCACAAGTAGTACAATTATTAACTTTTTCTGACATCGGTAAAAAGCAAGAAAAAAGTTTCCCCAACGGGGTACTTGGCTTTAGTGAAGACTTCGGTTCTGAAACTCAAACTTGAATATTTCAGTAGTCGGCCGACCGGCACTTGCAAAATGCTTCTGCTTCGGGCACCGCGCGGCAAGAAAGACTAAAGAAAATGGCGTCGGATGCATGTTCTCTACCCCTGACGACCTGACGTCATGGAAGAGAAGACAGCAACCTGGGAAAAGTCCCACTTAAAGTGTTCCATCATGCATAACACTGCATCTCCAAAAGATAGTTATTCAAAAGGAGAATCAGGGGACAGTAAATTATCTTCATCAGACCCCAAGGCAGAGCAAAGTGGATCTGGGAAGAATATGCCAATGCCTCTTCAAGAGAATCCAACTCTTCATCAGCTTTTTCGAGACAGTGGAATACTAGGGAGCTGAAGCAGGGGCAAACAAGCCTTCTACGGGTTTACCATCATAAAGCAACTGAACAACCCTTGAGCAAAGTTTTGCCACTCTCTGTTAGGATGCTTAGTCACAGAAGGAACACTTGCTTTAACAAATCTAGGGGATTCAGACCCTTGCCTAGATTCGATGAGGCTACCAGCCACTTCTTCCCTAAATAGAACTTAGAGACGCTCCCTAGGCTCTTCAGATATACCATGGCTCCCCCTCTACATCTGTACCAGACATATGCCCAGCTTTGGTTTATCTCTAAGGTCCCTGCTTTCACTTATCAGGGTACTAGAACTTGTCAGAGATATGGGATGCATGGCTAGGTTTAAAGAGGCCCTAGTTGTCATTTGCTAACTACACACCTACAAATTTTTTTTTGTTGCTAGCACTGCCGTTTCAGTGTTCAGCCTTCATCTCTCTCGCACTCTCTCTCCACTGGTGTGGAGCTCTGGAGGGCTTTGTGCCAAGGTCTGTCTTTTGGTTGGCTGGGGCTGCTTGGCAGTTTGGGGGCTTGAAGGGTGCCCTGGAGCTTTGGAAGCTGGCTGGCTGGCTGTTGTGCCCTTGGCAGGATATAGCCCATGTGGCAGAGACTACTGCAGCAGTGCTATTCAAACATCTACTGTTACAGTAAATTTACTTGTATTTATTTTAAGGGCCAGAACACTGATCCCTATTGACCTTTTTCAGACTCAACCTGGTAGAAGTGTCCGAATAAGTGCTATGCTCAGAGTCACACAGTCAGGCAATAGAGGCTGAGGGAATCAAACCTTGCACCACTTCGGCATAATGTTTCATCTGTCAACTTACACTACTGTACTTTCCCCAACTGCTGGGATAGACATGCTTCTCTTCTGGCTGCTGTATACTGAATAATCATTTTTCCGCAGTTTTGTCAAGAGCAACTCTTTCTACTCTTACAGCCAGGTTAGTAGCATACATACAATATAGCCTCTCAATTAACAAATCCTGCTGTGGAACATCAGTGCAGTTGCTTATGCTTTCAAAGAATTAATGCAGTCAGTTCCTACCATCAGGTTTTCTCTCGGTCTTCTGTCTTCTAAATCTACTGTTTTTGAAACCGTAGTTCTTGAGAAGCCTCATGCACAGCCTTTTCTTCATTTCAGCCTTCCATTGTTTGCATTTTTATCACTTTATCTGAATAGCTAGTTCAAGATTTTATGTTTTCCAGAACCTTTTGTTATATGACATTAATTATAGTCCTTCAGTGTCTAATTTACTTTAAATACATCTGAGTGCACGTCATTTACTTTTTTCCACTAAACTACTGGAAGCTGAGGGTTCTCTGACCAATTGTATTTGAACAGAGGAACCAGGCAGGGGTGTCCTCTTTTCCATTTTATTTGCCTTATATTTAGAGACGTTAGCAAATAAAATGAGACTCAAAAATTCAAGGGTATAACTGGTATAGTACTCAAAAAAATTAGTTTTATTTGCAGATGGTACTACCTTGTACTTAAATTCAGAAAAAAGGGTATTTCAGTGTAGGTGAACATTTTGAGATGGTATTAAATTTTTTTCAGTATGTAAAATAAATGAAGACAAAATAAAGGCTACATGGTAACTCATGTTCACACAAATGTATTGGCTCAGCAACACCCACATTTATTGAGACATAAGATGAAGTGTTTAGGTGTAGGGATTAAAAAGGATTCTATTATGTCAGCTACAAATGTGTGGGAAGAGACCAAACAAAAGATAATACAAAAACTGGGAAGCAGTGAATGTTCCTAGCCCCTTTAATATTAAATACAGGTTAGCCATATTTTTATTAAAAAGAGTTATGTACTTAACTTGGCATCTGTGTTATCCAATGTCATTATTCATCACCGTAGGGTCTTGGATCAGACATTGGATCCGAGCCAGCAACATTCACCCAGACAGAGCCAACGCTCAAGCTCCTCACTCTCCCATAATGCCCTGCTCCCCACTAAACCTCAGATCAAGTTTGCCAAATTATCCACTAATGCTACTCTTCCAAGAAGGGAGAATAAAGAGACCAAAATGCAAGCACTCCAACTTCCTCCAAGAACCAACAAGGAAGGGCGAAGGAGGGAGGGAAATGTGATGAATAATGACATAGGATAACACAGGTGCCAAGTTATGGTAAGTACATAACTCGCTATATCTGATGTTATCCATTTCATTATTCATCACCATAGGGTCAGAGTCCCCTAGCTACCATTTATCCTGGGAGGTCTCAAGGAAGAACATGCCAGAGCACTGTGGAGCCAAAAGAAGTCCTACTTCTGAAAATCAAATCCAGCTTGCAATGCGATATAAAGGTATGAGGATCAGACCAAGTGGCAGTAGCACGAATGTTAACAATAGAAATTCTGGCCAAGAACGCTGAGGAAGTAGCCATGGACCTGGTAGAATGGGCCCTGATTCTTCTGGGAAACTCAAGATGGAACAGACTACCAAATTACATTAAAGTAATTACTAGTTTAGATATTTTTAAGAAAACCTGGACACTTATTATGGGAACAAGTGTTTTGGTATACTGGCAAGCTAGAAGGGCATAAATGCTAGTGCTTGAAATATTTGTATGTATGTATGTAGATGCCTATTGTCGTAAACTATAAAAATGCAGCTAGAGATCCATCTGGAAACAGTCACCTTAGAAACCGGGAGGCTATGTCTGTTCAGGGAAAAAGCCACAAAGACATGATAAAAAACGCTCGACCACTTCACCACACAAATTATAAATATGACCAAACAGCAAGAAGCAAGACCACACAAAAAAGAAGTTTGCATTTTTTACTCCACCACTGGTACCATGGCCATTCGCCTTCAACGGATAAAATATAGTGTCAAACAACCAACATTTATACACAGGTTCAAACCCCAATCAATTCAATTAAACAAATTAAATAATATATTTCACTTTTTTTAATTTTTAAAGTGCTACTAACACATTTACTAAAAGCAACCAACAAACATTAAACATAGCTAACTTTTTAAATAACATACTTAGTATAATTACGATAATAAATTCAATACATTTTACTTATTCTTTAAATATTTATAAAAAACATTTACGTGCAAAAATTTAAATACAATCAAATAAGCATGTTAATTTACACATTTACAAATTTACCTCAAGATTAAGACCCCTAGGAAATAATGTTCCATAGTTGAGAATGAACTTACTTTCTAATTCATTCAGCTTTTTCACTATATCACCCCCTCTAGATGAAACAGGTTGTGCTAAAATACTGAAGAAAAAAGAACAAATGCTGCCCCCATGAATGTTCACAAAATGCTCAGCCACTGGACACATCATGTTCCTATTACTGATGTCCCTCAAATGCTCCATGATCCTGACCTTCACTGGCCTCTTAGTTTAACCAATGTACCATTTTACATCGGTACAACCACATCCTACAATATAAACCCCCACAAGAGTTGCAACCAAAGTTACCCCTACAGATGAATCTTTTTCCATTAATACATGTGCCAGAAATATTTTTAATATGGCTACATACTTTACAGCATCTACAAGCAAAAACACCAATAGACGCTTCAGGAACACTTATTATAGGCATATTCAACAATTCCTTTAAATTAGCAGAGCGCCCATATGAGAATTTCACATGTTTCTGAAACAAGTTTCCTACTACCACATCTTCACAAAAAATGTACCAAAAATCCAAAATTGCTTTTTTCATCATTTCTGAAAAACCTGAATACCGAGAAACAAAGAACACTTTGTCATCAAAAGCATTAGTGTCCAAATGCCCATTCATAACAAATTTGTTCCTTTTCTCACCTACATTCTTATGCCTTCTTCCAAATGCCTCATCATAAGCCTGACATAAGTGTTCCACCTTGTACCCCCATAGCAAAAGCCTATCCCTTGCTTCCAACACAAACTTCTTTTTAAATTTTTCCTCAGAAGTATTCCAAATAATTTGCTTGAATTCATCCAAGGGTAAAGATTTCACCAAATGAGGGGGGTGCATACAATAAATTAACTGATGTATTTTCCTGAAAGGTTTATACTGAATTCTATTAATATTATCCACATAAAGTACTACATCAAGAAATTGAATACAAGATTCACATTTTTTCATAGAAAATTTCAAACCATGGTTATTTTGATATAGCACCTTAAAAATTAATCAAATTCACTAAAATCACCCCTACACAAAAAAATAAGATCATCTATAAAGCGTTTATAAACCAAAACGTACTTCTTGAAAAATTCAGAATAAATGAATGTTTTTTTCAAAATATCCCATATACAAAATAGCATAAGTTGGGGCATAAGAAGCCCCCATAGCTGTACCCTTATGCTGCAAAAATACCTCACTCTCACTCAAATTTGAAATAATTATGAGAGTAAAGCAGTTTTAGGCCCATCACCCATGATATTCCAAATGGCTTCTAGACCCCATTTTGTCTGAATTGTTAGTATAGAGTGAATTTACATCTACAACCACCCAGTAAAAGTCATCTTGCCATTCCACTACACTAACCATCTTACAAAGTTCTTCAGTATTAGTAACATGTGCAGGCACTTTATTTAAATATTTCTTCAACAAAGAATCTTAAAAATAAACCTACATTTTGTAAGTATGACCCTACTCTTCAGATAACAGGCCTCCCAGGCGGGTCAGTTATGTCTTTATGTATCTTGGGCAAGAAATAACAAATCGGGTCATAAGGTTTTTCAACAAACAACTTCCTAACATTCTCCCTAGTAAGGAAGCCCAAATGCTCCCCTCTTTCCAAAAGCTCCAACAACTGTGCATTGTATTCATTCAATGGATTACAATTTAATTTGATATAATCTTCCCTAACATCTAATAAATCATATACCATTTTCTTATACTTTTGTCTACTCATAAGGACCCAATTACTCTCCTTGTCTGCCTGCATGAACACATAATCATTCAAATTTCCATTCAACTCATTTAAACATTCCCACTCACTTTTAGTAATATTAAACACTTTTTTACTCTTAACAAATGTTTGATAATCATGTTCAATTCTTCTCAAGAGCATTTGCTCAAAAAGAATTACAGCAGAGGAGAGCTTGGGTGGCATAAAACTGCTAACAATAGGTAAATGGGGTACCGACAATTTCTCATACCCAGTGGAAAAACCCTCAGCAGTCAGGTTAACATCAGAACAATTTTCTTCCTGTATAGGATCATCATCATTAAAGACAAAGAAGTCAAAAACATTTTCTTCATCTGTAGTATCATCATAAATTGAAACATTCAAGAGCGGGATCATCCTCAGCTATCCCATCCCCATCATTTAAAACATTCTTACTTTTATCAAAATGCACAATTAGCAATTTTCTACAGAATTTTTTCACCTCCATGAGTGTATCTGCCAATGATGGTACTTTAAAAGGTACAAACTTCGTGCCTTTCATTAGTAAAGAAACAGCTGAATCACTAAGCTGCATATCTGACAAATTAATAATTTTTAAAGCATTTGATTCTTCAGATACGCAATCACTTACATCAAACAAAACAGGATTACATGAGTCCAAAACAAAAATGGCTGCAACTTCAGAATGAATGACACCACTACGTTCATCATTCACGGGTTCAGCAAACAAATTCCAATTATCCTTTTTCCCCTTGTACCGACCCTTTCTCGACTTTCCCTGCTGCTGAACAGAAACCCCAGCAGCATTATTTTCACCTTCTTGCGCTTGCAGAGAGTCAGAAAATGTCTCGCCTTCTATAGTTTTGAACGGAACACTTTTTTTGGAGGAAATATCCAACGAAGAAGCTGAAGAATCACGCAATGCTACCACTTGACCAACATTCCTCCTATTCAGCTTATTTCTCATCATACATAAATTAAGTTGCCAACCAAAGACGGAACCATTACGAAAATCGTTGATATCACAGAGGAGCTTCTTTTTCTTTTTATCAGTCACCTTCAGTTCATGTTCACCCATTTTGCTATTCAGCTCATTCATCTTTGAAAACAGCTCCCCAGTTACAGACATACGCAATTTTTGTTGCAAATCAACAATTTGCTGTTGGAGTTTCTCACCATTCCTATTGTTTCTTTTCACTAGTATACAAAATCCACCCTAAGGTACATTCAGTTGAGACTTGCCCCCACTCCTGCAGTAAATCCTGCTCATCTTCAGGAAAAATACTGGCTGGCAACTTATAAATTCTTAAGCCTCTTGGTGTGACCTTCATACCAAGATATTTCTACAACAGCTTGGGATCAAAGTAAAGATTCAGTTTTTTAAACAACAATCTCTCAAATTGTATAAACTGGAAATTACAGTCCATCTCACCAGTAGCTTGCTAAAAGTCATGATTAGCCAGTTTCGCCTCACGTTCCTTGATAAGTTCAGTGAAAAACAGCTTATTAACATCCATTGGGGTTCGAAATACCCCTGGAACTGCATCTGCCACATCCAAAGACATGATAAAATACACTCTACCACTTCACCACACAAATTATAAATATGACCAAACAGCAAGAAGCAGGACCACACAAAAAAAAAGTTTGAATTTTTTACTCCACCACTGGTACCTCGGCCATTAGCCTTCAATGGATAAAATACAGTGTCAAACAACCAACGCACACAATACAATACACAGGTTCAAACCCCAATCAATTCAATTAAACAAATTAATTAAACAATTAAATAATATATTTCACTTTTTAAAACTTTAAAGTGCTACTAATACATTTACTAAAAGCACACCAACATAAACATTAAACATAGCTAACTTTTTAAATTTGATCAACTTTTTAAATAACCCACTTAATATAATTATGAAAATAAATTCAATACATTTTACTTATTCTTTAAATATTGATAAAAACATTTAAGTGCAAACATTTTAATACAATCAAATAAGCATGTTAATTCACACATTTACAAATTTACCTCAAGATTAAGACCCCTAGGAAACAGTGTTCCATAGTTGAGAATGAACTTACTTTCTAATTCATTCATCTTTTTCACTACATCACCCCCTCTAGATGAAACAGGTTGTTCCAAAATACTGAAGAAAAAAGAACAAATGCTGCCCCCATGAATGTTCACAAAACGCTCAGCCACTGGACTCTTCATGTTCCTATTATTGAGGTCCCTCAAATACTCCATGATCCTGACCTTCACCGGCCTCTTGATTGAGGTTTGAACCTGTGTATAAATGTTGGTTGCTTGACGCTGTATTTTACCAATTGAAGGAGAATGGCCGAGGTACCAGTGGTGGAGTAAAAAATTCTAACTTCTTTTTTGTGTGGTCCTGCTTCTTGCTGTTTGGTCATATTTATAAAAATATACAAAGACCTGATCTGACTTGTGAAATGCTTTGGTCCTATGTAGACAGAAAAGCTGCCTGTATACAGTGGATACAAAATACACTTCCCTGTTAAAATGCCAAGTTTTTGTGATATAAAAAAAATGAGACCACGATAAATCATTTCAAAACTTTTCCCACCTTTAATGTGACCTATAACCTGAACAATTCAATTGAAAAACAAACAAATCTGTTAGGGGAAAAAATATAAAAAATAAAAAGCGTACAATAAAGCTGGTTGCATAAGTGTACACACTCCTAAACTAATACTTTCTTGAAGCACCTTTTAATTACAGCATTCAGTCTTCTAGGGTAGGAGTCTATCAGCATGGGACATCTTAACTTGGCAATATCTGCCCACTCTTCCTTGCAAAAGCGCTCCAAATCTGTCAGATTGCGAGAGCATCTCTTGTGCACAACCCTCTTCAGGTCATCCCACAGATTTTCTATTGGATTTAGGTCTGGGCCATTCCAAAACTTTAATTTTCTTCTGGTGAAGCCATTCTTTTGTTGATTTGGATACATTCTTGGGGTCATTGTTGTGTTGAAAGGTGAAATTCCTCTTCATCTTCAACTTTCTAGCAGACACCTGAAGGTTCTGGGCCAAAAGTGACTGGTATTTGGAAATGTTCATAATTCCCTCCACCTTGACCAAAGTCCCAGTTTCAGCTGAAGAAAAACAACCCCAAAGCATGACACTGCCATCACCATGCTTCACCATAGGGATGGTGTTCTTTTGGTGATGCGAAGTGTTGTTTTTGTGCCAAATGTACCTTTTGGAATTACGGCCAAAAAGTTCAACCTTGGTCTCATCAGACCATAACACATTTTCCCACATGCTTTTGGGGACTTGATGCATTGTTTTGCAAAATTCTGTGTAAGAAAAGGCTTCCATCTTGCAACCCTACCCCATAGTTGAGACATATGGAGAATACGGGAAATTGTCACACGTAGTACACAACCAGCACTTGCTAGAAATTCTTGCAGCTCCTTCAGTGTTGCTGTAAGGTCTCTTGGCAGCCTCCCTGATCAGTTTACGTCTGGTCTTTTCATCAATTTTGGAGGGACGTATAGTTATTTGCAACATCACTGTTGTCCCATATTTTCTCCACTTTTTGATGACTGTCTTCACTGTGTTCCATGGTATATCCAATGCTGTGGACATTTTTTGTACCCTGCTCCTGACTGATACCTTTCAACATTGAGATCCCTTTGATGCTTTGTAAGCTCTCTGCAAAACATGGCTTTTGCTGTAGCAGACAACTGAGTAAATGTCAGGAAAATCTTTCTAGGACAGCTGAACTTTATTTGGGGTTAATCAGAGTCTCTTTAATTAATGACAGGTGTGTACCCAAGAAGACTGAATGTTGTAATTAAATCAAAAGGTGCTTCAGCAAAATGTTAGTTTAAAGGTGTGCACACCTATGCAACCAGTTTATTGTACTTTATTTTTTTTATATTTTTCCCACAAACAGATTTGTTTGTTTTTCAAATTAATTGTACAGGTTATAGGTCGCATTAAAGGTGGGAAAAGTTTTGAAATTATTTATTGTGGTCTAATTTTTTTATATCACAATAACCTGGCATGTTAACAGGGGTGTGTACACTTTTTATATCCACTGTACATCCAAGGTGTGTAGAACGTACTCTCCTTAGTTGGAATAATTAGGAAAGAACAATAGCAACTGACGACACTGGTTTAGATTAGATTCGGAAGCAACCTTGGGCAAGAAAGAGGGATTCAAGAGACGCACTTGTCCTTGTGAAAGATCATATATGAAGTGGAAATGGAAAGCGCTTTCAATTCGGAAACCCTCCTAACCGAAGTTATGGCAACCAGGAAGGCCATCTTCCACAACAAGAATTTGAGACTGCATAAACTAGCAGGTTCAAACAAACTCCTAGTCAGAGAATGCAGTACTAAGGTTAAGTCCCAAGGAGGCGAGGGATCATTAACAGGCAGCTGCAGAAGGAAAACCCCCTTCATGAACACCTTCCAAAACCTGGAAGAAAAGGTAGGCTCACTGTCCTCATGAAGTTTGAAATTGCCACCAACTGAAGCGTAATAGTAGAAAAACTTGCTCCTACTTGGAAAAGAGGAGAAAAGAATTAAAAGATATCTGGAACAGAGGCAGAAAAGGGGTCCCGATTCCTGCTCTTAGCCCAGATAGAGAACCTTTTCCACATACTACTATAAACTTTTCTGGTGGAAGGTTTCTGGGAGGCAAGAATAATATGCTTGACAGGTGACGCCAGCCTAGACTATTTCAATGTCACTGGAATTGGAGAAACCATGTGGTTAGATGAAGGGTCTGAAGATTTGGAAGTGGAATCCCCGAAGGATTGTTCGATCAGATCCTGAAGAAGAACCAGTGCCCAGGGAGAATACTTCAAATGAGCCCTGATGAAGGGGAAAGTACAGTTTTGTACCTACCATAAATGTAGATGTTCGAGTGCTAATACAGCTGCAGTAATCACAGATGGGTTTTCTGCCGTCAGGCGGACCCTCGGTCGGCCGAATTCCAAAGTCTTGGTCCGGCGTCGGTGGTCGTCGCTTACTCTTCTGACGTCAGTGAGGCCAGAGTATATAAGACACAGCCGACGCCATGTTCTTCAGTCTTTCTTGCCCCAGATGTCAGGTGCCCCCAGAAGGAAGGCAATACATAAATAATGCTTATATACATATACAAGCAATGCAATATAATCCAAAATCAGTGGATGCAAGCAAATAAAACATAGCAGGATAACCCAGTCAGGTAGTATGAAGAGGTTGTTAGGCCCCATGCCTTTACCAAGTGGGGAAGGAGGGAGGGAAACCTGTACTGCAGCTGTATTAGCACTCGAACATCTACATTTATGGTAGGTACAAAACTGTACTATGTTCATCGTGCATACAGCTGCAGTAATCACAGATGGGTAGAATCCCAAAGCTATGCATAGGGTGGTAGGTACTAGGAGGAACTGGGTTGAGCCAGAATGCCCTGCAAAACAGCAGTGGCAAAGCCTGCTCTTGTTCTGGAATATAAAGGCAGGTGGTAGTGTTTTGTGAAGGTATGTACAGAACTCCAAGTGGCTGCCTCCAAAATATCTTTGGTAGGAACTCCTCTGAGGAAGGCTGTAGAGGTAGCTGTGGCCCTGGTGGAGTGTGATCTGATACCTGTAGGAACAGGTTTCCCATGATAGGAATAACAAAACCGTATGCAGTGGCCAATCCACTTGGAAATAGTCTGTTTTGTAACTGGTTTCCCTTGAGCCCCTACAGCATAGGACACAAAAAGTTGTTCTGATTTCCTGAAGGACTTTGTTCTGTCCAAATAATAACGTAGCTGCCTATGGATGTCTAAAGAGTGTAGCAGCCTTTCCCCTTTGTTTTGAGGATTGGGATAAAAGGTAGGTAGGTGTATGGCTTGATTTAAGGCTACCCTGGATACCACTTTTGGCATAAATGATGGGTTGGTACAAAGGGAAACCCTGTCCTGATGGAAAATGAGGAAGGGCTGCACCGCCATGAGGGCCTGTAGTTCAGAAACCCTGCGAACTGAAGTGATGGCCAGAAGGAAGGCTGTTTTCCAGGATAAATATTGCAAATCTGTTGAGGCAACTGGTTCAAAAGGAGGCAATGTTAATTTTTCTAGTATGTAATTAAGATCCCAGGGTGGTATTGGTTGCTTCCTTGGAGGTCTTATATTCTTAGCCCCTCTGAGGAACTGTCGTAAGAGTGGGTGAGAAAATAAAGGAGGATCCGTGTTGAATTCTGCAGAAATGGCTGAGGCATGAATCTTTATGGAGGAAAATGAAAGTCCACTGTTCAGCAGCTCAGCTAGATACTGTAATACCTGAGACAAGTTCAGTTTTCTAGGGTCCTGGCCTCTTTTCTCAATCCAAGAGCAAAACCGCTTCCATTTTGCGGAGTAAGCTTTTCTAGTAGATGGCCTTCTGGCCTCCAAAATGACATCCTGCACCTCCTTGGAGAGTAGGGTCTGTTGTGGTGTTAAGGAATTTTCCATGCAGCGAGATTGAGTGTTTTCAGCTGACTGTGAAGAGTTTTGTAGCTGTGCTGAGTCAGCAGAAGAGGCATTAGAGGCAGGGACCAGGGAGGAGTATGTGTTAGGCTCCTCAGGAGTGGGTACCAGTGTTGCCTTGGCCAATCCGGAGCAATCAGTATCATCTTCGGTTTGTCTGTTCTTGCTTTCAAAAGCACCTTGGGCAGAAGAGGCAGAGGTGGGAATGCGTAAACTGTCCATGCTGTCCAACTGAATGAAAGGGCGTCCACTCTCCAGGCCTTTGGATGAAAGGTCCTCGAACAAAACTTTTCCAATTGATGATTCCTGTGGGAGGCAAAAAGATCTATGTCTGGCCTCCCCCACGCTTGGATTATTTCTGTAAATACCTGAGGATGCAACTTCCATTCGTGTGGATCTTTCATATTTCTGCTTAGATTGTCTGCCAGTGTGTTTTCCAATCCTGGCAAGTACTGTGCTTGAAGTTCGATTTGTATTTCCAGAGCCAAGTTCCAAAGAGTCATGGCTAGTCTGCACAAGGGGTATGAATGTGTTCCTCCTTGTTTGTTTATGTACCACATTACTGTGGTGTTGTCTGTTCTTATCAGTAATTGTCCTGGATGCAGGAAGTGCTTGAAAGCTGTAATTGCATTTATTACTGCTAGCATTTCTTTTTGATTGATGTGAAGGTGCTTTTCCTTTTGGGACCATCTGCCCTGAATGCACCTGTCCTTCATGTGCACCCCCCAGGCGTAATCTGAGGCGTCTGTGGTTATGACTTGCTTTGCTTGAGGCTTGCAGAATGGGAGGCCTGTGTTTGCTTGACATGCTTGGGCCCACCATAGAAATTCCTTTTGCAAACATGGGATTATTGGTATTATTGTTTCCAAACTGTGACTGTGTTGAGACCATAGATTTTTTAGGTACCATTGAAGTTTCCTCATATGCAGCTTTGCACATGGGATTAGAAGAATGCAAGATGCCATGAATCCCAGAGCCTGCAGGATTTTCCTTGCAGTAAGCCTGGTACTTTTGCTAGTATTTTGAAGTACTGAGATAGTTGCCCCTGTTTTTCTGGCGTAAGATAGGCCATCTGGGTGTTTGTGTCCAAGTTGGCACCCAGGAAGGTTATTTTCTGAGATGGTGTTGGCCTTGATTTCTCTTTGTTGATTGTATATCCCAGAGAAAGCAGTAACCGTGTCACATATGCCAGATGTTCCAGAAGTATGTGTTTGCTGTCCGCTTGGATCAGGCAGTCGTCCAGATAAGGGTAAATTTGTATCCCTTGAAGTCTGCAGTAGGCAATCACTGATGCCAGGCACTTTGTGAATACTCTGCGCAGTAGATAAGCCAAAGGGCAATGCAGAGAATTGATAGTGGATTGAACCTGCAAGAAATCTGAGGTATCTTCTGCAGCTTTGTCTGATTGGGACATGCAGGTATGCCTCCTTGAGGTCCAATGTTACCAGCCAAAACTCCTTGCCCAGCATGGGAAGAAGCTGCTGTAATGTGAGCATCTTGAATTTTGGTACGAGTAGAAATGTGTTTAGGATGGATAAGTCCAAAATGGGTCTCCAGTCGGTTCCTTTTCTTGGTACCAGAAAAAGTCTTGAATAAAAACCTTGACCTTGTTGGTGCGTAGGTACCTTTTGAATAGCTCTCATGCTTATGAGCTTTGAAATTTGCAGTTGTGCCTCTGCTTTTTGATTTTGTGGCAGGTTTGGCATGCCTCTCATTTTTGGAAGAGTGTGAAATTGAAATTTGTAGCCTCTGTTTATAATGTCCAGTATCAATTTGTCTGTTGTGACAATATGCCAATTGCTTGCAAATAATGCTAATTTCCCTCCCAAAGGTGCTGCCAGGTGAGACATGCTTGGCATGGAAATGAGGGAGTCATTGGGTTTGCTTCCTGTATTGTTGTGCACCGTCTTCGCCACCTCTTGGTGCTGGAGTTTGCCATTGTCTGCCTCTATATGATCCTTGTGATTGCCCTCTGCCCCTTGTGCGTCTGTATCTACCTCTTTGGGGCTTGTCAGTGACTGGAAAGGACCAGTTTTTTGAAGGCCAATTTCTGCTAAAACGTGCTGGTTGGACCTGTAAGAAAGCTTTGACAGTTTGCATAGATTTGGCTTTTTCTTCCATTTTCCGTAGTATCTCCTCAGCATTAGTACCAAATAGCACATCCTTTTTTAAAGGAGCATCTAAAAGTTTAGCTTTTCACATGATCAGGCAAATTTTGTTCCCTAAGCCAGGCATGTCTGCAAATGACTGATCCTGTAGCAGCCGCTCTACTGTAGGCCTCTAGGGCATCATAACCACAATGTAAGGTGTGTTTACCCACTTGCTCTGCACTATGCATCATATCCTGTAACTCCTTTAGGTCTGGTTGTTCAGGTTGAGACATTTTGTTCCTTAATTATGATAACAGGAACTGTTGATATTTAAGCATATGAAACTGACAATTTAAGGCCCTCATGGCTAGGGTGGCCGAGGTATATACCTTTTTACCCCACCTTTCTAAAGATCTGGATTCCCTTTCAGCAGGAAGTGGATTCTTGGCAGTGGAGGCCTTCAATCCCTTGGGGCCTTGTGAAATGGTTTCAGGGTCAGCATTATGGCCTTTGAAGAGAAATTGGTGAGAGCTGGGTACTCTGTAATACCTATCAGGTTTGACTGGTGCAGGAGGCAGAGAATCAGGGTTAAGACAAGCCTCCGAACAGACATCATCCAGTATGTCCAAAACAGGGGGTATAGCCAGAGGTCTGTGTTGAGGTAACCAAAGAAATTCCCTAAGTCTTTTCTTGGAATCTGAAAAGTCTTGGCCTTCCTAATGGAAGTGTTCCCTCAAGGTGTGCAAGGTTTCCCCAAAGGAAAAATCCTCAGGAGGGGATACAGAAGGAATGGACTGTTCTGCATCCGAATCCTCAAAGGGAGAGTAAGAGTGTTCCTCTGCATCAGAATGTTCTGATAAAATGGATCCCTGATCAGAAGAGGGAGAATCTTCCTCCACTCTGGGTCTCTTGTCAGGAGGAGGTTGAGAACCTCTGATCAGAGTAATTAAATCCTCAGCCATTTTAAGCATCTGTTTTTTAGGCATGGGTCCTGGAGATGGGCCCTGTGCAACAGGCCTCGTGGGATGCCTGGCTGCTTTGGAGTTAGGAAAGGCCTTAATAGAAAAAGAAGATGAGGGCCTAAATACACCATGGGTGGAGGTGGACCTGTCCACATTAGTAGGCTCTACATTAGCAGGGGCTTCGGTTGTAGTCTGGGAAAGGGCCGAGGACCCAGCGGTCTCGGGTACAGAGGACACCGCCAAAGGAGTGTCGTCGGTAGTCAGGTACTGCAAAGGCGTCTCGCTGAGAACCGGACCACATGTAGCATGTTTTGGTGTGGTGTCGGCGGGGACCGCGGGCCTCGCGTGTCGGTCCTTTTCCTTGTGTTTTTTGGACAAAACGGTAGTCGGAGTGTCAGACGACATTTTATAATCAAAAGCTTTACCAAAGTAGTGTTGGGCGAACTCCGCCCAACGCTTAATAGTGCGTTTATTGAAGGTAGCGCAAAAGCGACAGCCCGAGACGTCGTGGTCTGGGCCCAAACAAGGTATACAGAGGGAATGGAAATCCTTATGCGGTATTTACTTCCCACAAGAAATACAATTATTAACTTTTTCTGACATCGGTCTGAGGCAAGAAAAATTTCCCCAACGGGGTACTTAGCTTTAATGAAGACTTCGGTTTCCAAATTTTTCGTAATTCAGGAGCTGGCCAACCGGCACTTGCGAACTGCTTCTGCTTCGGGCACCGCGCGGCAAAAAAGACTGAAGAACATGGCGTCGGCTGTGTCTTATATACTCTCGCCTCACTGACGTCAGAAGAGTAAGCGACGACCACCGACGCCGGACCAAGACTTTGGAATTCGGCCGACCGAGGGACCGCCTGACGGCAGAAAACCCATCTGTGATTACTGCAGCTGTATGCACGATGAACATCCATGGTTGATGAGACCAAAAAAGGAGTATGGAGGATGAGGGATGTCCTCAGGCACTGCACTTTCTGCAAAAATTTGGGAATTAGAGGGACAGGGAGATTAGCGTAAAGGAGACCCAGAGGCCAGTTGTGGACTATAGCATCCCTCGGAGACTCTCCTGGAGGGGGGGGGGGTCAGGGCAAAGTACAGGGTACATTTGTGGTTGGATAGGGAGGCAAAGAGGTTGCAGCATGGCTAACCCCAGCAGTCAAAAATCTGCTTTACCACTGTGAGATTGAGGGACCACTAGTGAGGACTCAGAATGGATCTGCTGAGTTTGTCAGCCAACACGTTGGGAGTCCACGGGAATATGCATTGAAGAAAGCGCTCAGAAGACATCGCCCATTCCCACACTCTCATGGTCTACTTGCACAATGGGTAAGATTGTGCCCCCCCCCTGTTTTTGACTTACTAGACCACGGCCATGCTGTTTGTCTGAATTGCAATCATCCCCACAGGGAAGCAGTCCTACTCTTTATCTCTAGGGCGTTTATGTACAACTTGGTCTCCACAGGGAAGCACGTGCCTTAGACAGTTCTCCCATGGAAATGCCTACCCCCACCCCAACAGGGAATTGTCCATGGTCACCGTGGCCTTGGGTGGTGGAAGAGAAAATGGCCTGCCTTAGAGGAGACCCTGAGGTTCAAGCCACCAAAGATGGTGTTGTCTGCACAAAGGCTTCAGCTTTATGGACATGGGCATGGGCTGAGACAGAGCAGTCCAGTGAACCGCTAAGGTTCACTGCAAAACCCACATATAGCACCTCGCTAGGGGAAAGAGCTGAATGGCTGCAGCCATGGATCCTAAGGTCCGAAGAATCAACTGAACCAGGGGAAGTGACAGGCGTAGGATCTGCATGACCTGTTCATGGACCAACTGAACCCTGAGTTGAGGTAGTGCTGCAATCTGCGAGATGGAGTCTAGGTGAACTCCTATGAATTCCAACTGCTGAGTGGGGACCAGACTGGATTTACCAATTGACTGAAAAGGGGAAGAACATAATGGATTGCTTGCAACAGTCAATGACTCGAAGGTGCTGTGAGGAGCCAATACCCAAGGTAAGGAAAGACATGAAACACCTGCAGCCACAGGTGAGCTGCTACCACTGCCATACATTTGTTAAACATGCAGAGGGCTGTGGCAAGACTTAAGGGTAGGGCTATGAACTGGTAATGATTGGCTCCTAACCGGAAGCAAAGATGGCTCCTGGAACACCCATCTATCCTGATGGGATAGTAGGCATCCTACAGATCCACAGAGCACATCCAATCAGACTTGCATAAGAGAGGCAGAATGGAATGAGCAGTAATCATCTGGAATTTGGACTTTTTGAATGACAGATTGAGCTCGCTGAGTTCCAGAATAGAACGCAGGCCCCCAGTCTTTTCTGGCACTAAAAAGAAGTGAGAATAAGTACCAGATCCTCTTTGTCCTGCTGGAACCCCCTGTATGGCTCTTTTTTGAAGAAATTGTTGAACTTCCTTGAAGGCCAACTCCCTCTGACTGGGTGGAACATCGGGGGAGGTAACTTCTTATGGGAGAGGGTCCCAAAAAGGGAATGAAATAACCCCTGGAAACAATGTTTAACACCCACTGACTAGAGGTAATATTTGTCTAGGCTAGTGGGTGAAGGAAAATGCGACCCCAGACTGCCTCCAGGGCAGAACAGTCAGGCAACGCCTCAGGAGCGCTGATAGGATTGCTCAGAAAAAGGTTCCCATAATCCCTGATTTTGCAGACCCCCCCCCCAGGCTCTGGAGTGGCATCAGCCACTGAAACCTTTCCCCCTGCCTCTGGAACAGGATTTGTCAGGAGTGTCCTGAAAGGGAGAGTGACTTCAGGAACCACATCTTCCTAGTTCCTCACTAGGTCTTAAAAGAAGGACCTCTGAGGAGTAGAAACCTTGATTCCGACCACAGACAAAGTCTTCCCTTCATGCTTGCTGCACATCAACGTGTCCTTCATAGAGGGTCCAAAGAGGGTGGAGCCATCAATGTGGGCATTGGTAAAGGACACTTTGAAGAGTTCCGCAAACCCGCACAAATGTAATCAAGCATATCGCCTCATGG
Source organism: Protopterus annectens (assembly GCF_019279795.1). Classification (NCBI taxonomy): domain Eukaryota; kingdom Metazoa; phylum Chordata; order Ceratodontiformes; family Protopteridae; genus Protopterus; species Protopterus annectens. The sequence goes on from NC_056737.1 coordinate 1,569,801,324, forward strand.
CTAAGATGCTACCTGCTGCTCAAGTAATAGCTTCTGCAGCCTTCGAAATTATTCTCATCAAGGAGTTCGCCAGAGTAGAGAGCTTGGGAGACACCTTTTTGATGTTCTGTGAAGCCCCTTTGGCCGGATGGGCTGGAAAAGCCAGAAACCCAACTCTATTTGGGCTTTGACGAAGCTCATCATTCTTGTCCATGCTGGAGGGAAACAGACTCCTGGATGACCTGGAAGAAGAGGAAGGGTGAGTGAACTTGGCTGGAGAACCTCATGAATTGGGGCGATGTTCCAGATTCAGCTCCAAGGCCTCGGAACTGACTGGACAGCCTGTCTGGGGGTAGGAGGAGAAAGTACAGTTGTGTACACTTACCATAAAAGTAGATGTTCGAGTGTATTCACTGTTGCAGTCATCACATTTGGGTTACCTTCTTGCAGTAGCCCTCAGTCGGCCTGATTATCAAAGTCTTGGGTCCTGTGTTAGTTGCTGTCTCATCTTCCATGACATCAGGTAGTCAGGGGTATAAAGCATGCAGCCGACGCCATTACATCAGTTTTTCTTGCCCCAGATGTCAGGTGCCCCCCCCTAATGGGAAACAATTAAATCTATGAATATACAAGGTTATACCTTCAACAAAAAAGCAAATACACCTAAAGGCTTTTGAGCACAGCAAAGGAGAATAGAGGTATAGCCAAAAGAAGTAAGGGGGCTAGAGGGAGGGTAAAACCAGGACTGCAACAGTGAATACACTCGAACAGCTACATTTATGGTAAGTGTACACAACTGTACTATGTTCTTCGTGTTTCACTGTTGCAGACATCACATTTGGGTAGATTCCCAAACCTAAGGATGGGAGGAGGAATTTAGATAGCATTAGGACCAAATACTGCAGTGGCAAAGCCAGCTCTGGATTTAGTGAAAATTGGCAGATGGTAATGCTTGGTGAAAGTATGTACAGAACTCCATGTAGCAGCTTCTAGGATGTCCCTGGTAGGGACGCCTCTGAGAAAGGCTGTTGAGGTAGATGCAGCCCTGGTTGAGTGGAATCTGACCCCCCTGTGGGCAGGTTTTCCATGGTGCTTGTAACAGAAATTAATGCAGTGGCCTATCTATCTGGAAATGGTTTGCTTTGAAATAGCCTTTCCCTCTGCCCCCTCTGCCCCTGCAGCAAATGCCACCAGCAGTTGTTCAGATTTCCTTTGAAGTTTAGTCCTGTCCAAGTATAATCCAAGTTGTCTGTGCACATCTAAGGAGTGCAGTATCCTTTCCCCTTTGTTCTGTGGATTAGGAAAGAAGGTTGGCAAATGAATGGACTGATTGTATACAACCCTTGGGCATGAAGGAGGGATTGGTCCTGAGGGACAGCCTGTCCGCATGAAAGATGATGAAAGGCTCCACTGCCATAAGGGCCTGTAATTCAGATACCCTTATTGCTAAAGTGATTGCTAAAAGGAAAGCTGTTTTCCAAGAACGGAATTTTAAGTCTGCAGTAGCAGCTGGCTCGAAAGGAGGAACAGTGAGTTTCTCCAATACAAAGTTCAGGTCCCAGCATAGAGTTGGGGCTTTCCTGGGTGGTCGTAAATTTTTGGCCCCTTTGAGGAACTGCTTGAGCAGTGGATGAGAGAAGAGGGGAGGTTCTGTGTTATAATGAGCTGAAATGGCTGAGGCGTGAATTTTGATGGAGGAGAAAAACAGGCCCTTGTGAAGCATCTCAAGTATTGTAAAATCTAAGGTAAATTGGGCACTGCTGTGCTCATCCCTTGAGAATGGTTCCAGGCACAGAATCTTTTCCATTTTTCATCATAAGATTTTCTAGTACTAGGCCTCCTTGCATCTAAAATGATATCCATCACTGGCTGACTGAGGGATGGTAAAGGAGAGTTTAGGTAATTAGCCAGGCTGCTAGGTTCAGTGTTTGAAGCTGAGGGTGCAGAATCTGGTTCTCCTGCTGAGACAATAGGGTAGGAGCCATGGGGCCAACAGTGACACACTGCGCAAGAGGGGGTACCAGTGATGGCGTGGCCAGTCGGGTGCAATCAAAATCGTTTTTGGTTTGTCTTGTTTGATCTTTAGTAGTACTTTGGAGAGCAGAGGCAGAGGAGGAAAGGCATAAACTGATAGGTTTTTCCAGCTGAAGGACAGAGCGTCCACTTTCCAAGCTTTTTTGTGTGGATTCCTTGTGCAAAATCTGCCCAATTGACAGTTGTGGGAGGAGGCAAACAGGTCTATACCTGGGCTCCCCCATTTGCTTGTCAACATGGTGAAAATCCTTGGTTCCAATTTCCACTTGTGTGGGTCCATGAGGCTTCTGCTTAGTTAGTCTGCCAGTGTACTTAGTTTTCCTGGCAGGAATTGAGCTTGTAGATTCACTTGGTAGCTCAGGGCTGTGTTCTACAATGCCATGGCTAGTCTGCAGAGAGGGAAAGAATGTGTGCCCCCCTGCTTGTTTATGTACCACATAACAGTGGTGTTGTTTACCATTAATTGTACTGGAAGAATGTGGTCCTTGAATGCTGTCAGAGCATTCTGTACAGCTAACATTTCTTTTTGATTGATATGCAGGTGCATTTGACTTGGGTTCCAATTGCCCTGAATGCACTTCCCTGCCAGGTGAGGCCCCCATGCATAGTCTGATGCTGTTAGGGTTTAGGCGACGGGGGTAGTGTGAATGGTAGTCCCTTGTTTTGGTGGCACGCCTCTGCCCACCAAAGGAATTCTAGGCGTAGGTGAGGCATGATAGGAATCATTGCTTCTAGATCTTGAGAATGTTGACAACATAGGCTTTTTAGATACCACTGTAGTTTTCTCATATGCAGTTCTGCATATGGAATTAGAAGAATGCAGGAGGCCAATGAACTCCAAGGCTTGTAGTATTTGCCTTGCAGACAGCAGGAATTTTGTGGACACATGTTTGAAGTAGGTTGTCAAATGAATTTGTTTCTCTGGCATGAGGAAAGCCATCTGGGAAGTTGTATTCAAGCATGCTCCCAGGAATGTAATTTGTTGATAGGGTACCAGGTGCGATTTCTTTTCGTTTATGGTGTACCCAAGACAAGTTATCACCCTTTGTACAAAGGCCAGATGATTCAAAAGTATGTCCTGGCTTTCTGCCTGAATTAGGCAATCGTCCAGGTATGGGTTTGAATATTTCTTTGCCTGCAAAATGCAATGACTGGAGCTAGGCACTTTGTGAATCCCCTGGGTGCAGTAGATAAGCCAAAGGGGGCAGTGCAGACAACCGATAGTGCATGTAGCCTGCTTTGAAGCACATGTATCTTGTGCATGTAGCCTGCTTTGAAGTGCATGTATCTTCTGCAAGAGTCCCCGATTGGGATGTGCAGGTATGCTTCCTTTAAATCTAGTGTTGCCAACCAGGCGTCTTTGCCTAGCATAGGGAGCAACTGGTGATGAGTCAGCATCTTGAATTTTGGAATCACCAAACAGCTGTTTAGAGTAGACAGGTCCAGGAGAGGATGCCATGAATTGTCTTTTATGGGTACCAGGAAACATCTTGAGTAGAAAACCTTGTCCCTTTTCCTCTTCTGGTACCAACTGAATAGCCCCATGCTTAAGAGAGAAAGTACTTGTTTTTGGGCCTCTGCCTGCTGATTTGGGGGTAGATCTGGCTACCCGCTTGGTGTTGGTAACGTGTGGAAGTGAAATCTGTATCCATAGGACACTACATTTAAAACCCATTTTTCCTGGATAATGAGTTCCCAAGTTCTTTGCATGCAGAGCAATCTTTCCTCCCAAAGGGGCAGTCAGTTGAGAAGCGCTTGGAAGTTTTAAAAATAAGTCATTGAGACAGTTTGCCATAGGGGGAGTTTTATTACTCCCAGATTTGGAAGTGGAGGTCCCCCACTGCTTAGTCTTGTGCGTACCCTGGGACTGAAGCCTGGGAGCTCTGCTGGATCTGGGTTTGGACTGAGAAGGTCTGGAAGAGGCAGGAAAGCACCAATGCCTACTAAACCTTGGAAGCTGTACTTGTAAAAAATCTTTAACAGTTTGCACAGATTTAGCTTTTTCCTCCATCTTTTTAAGAACTTCTTCTGGCTTGTTGCCAAACAGGCAGTCCTGGTTTAAGGGAGCATTCAAGTAATTCCGCTTTAACATCATCTGGCAATGTTTGCTCCTTAAGCCAAGCATGCCTTCTAAGTACAGACCCAGTTACAGCAGCACTGCAAGATGCCTCTAGTGAATCAAAACCACATTGCAAAGTTTGTTTTCCAAATTGTTCAGCTGAATGCAGTAAATCCTGTAAATCCTTATTTTCAGCACAATCAGGAATCAACATCATTTTCTGTTTAAGCAATCCAATAATATGCTGCTGATACTTTAACATATGAAACTGGCAGTTTAAGGCCCCTAATGGCCAAAATTGCAGAAGTGTATACCTTCTTATCCCATCTATCCAGTGCCCTGGAGTCTCTATAAAAGGGGGTAGGATTTTTTGGCAGTAGTAGCTTTTATGCCTTTGGGTCCCTGTGAAATGGTCTCAGGATCCGCAGTAGGATTTTTAAAAAAGAACTTGTGAGAGTCAGGGACTCTGTAATATCTATCAGGTTTTCTGGGAGCAGGAGGTAAAGTCAGGTGCCAAGCTTAATTCCAAAAAGGCATCATCAAGAATGTCTAGTACAGGAGGTATGGCTAAAGGCCTGTGCTGGGGCAGGAGTAAGAAATCCCTAAGCCTCTTTTTAGAATCAGAGAAATCCTGATTTTCCCAACGAAAATGCTCCCTGAGAGTATGCCAGGTTTCACCAAAACAGAAATCCTCTGGGGGGGCAGAGGGAATAGAGTCCTCTGTATCAGAATCCTCATAGGTAGATAAAGGTAAATTTTGGTCATCTGAGGAAACAGAAAATATAGAATCCTGGTCAGAAGAATCGGAAGGAAACTCAGTCCTAGGTCTCTTAGAAGGGGAAGGCTGGCTTCCCTGATTAAAGTAATAAGGTCTTCAGCCATTCTTATAATTTGTTTTTTATGCATATAGGCCTGACCATGAGGTCTGGGCATCGGTTTTCTAGGCATGGTTCGAGTTTTAGGCCTTGAAGAAGAAGATGGAGTTGGTTTAATATGCAAGTCAGTAGGCCTGAATACACCCTCAGAAGCCGGTGCGTGCACAGCGGCTCCGGACCCATCCAAGGTAGAGACATCCATAGGCTCCACAGTTGAAGCATCTCATGGCATACCAGACTCCAAATGGGTCTCAGTAGAGGCTTGCGAATCTGAAGTAGCCTCACCGAGTACTGGCAATTAGCTTAGGAGAAGTGTCATCGGCAGCTTTGGACCTATGAGGTCTGTCTTTATCTTTGCGTTTTTTCGGAATATCAGTAGTCGGGTGGCTTACCGAAGCCATTTCTGAATAACTGAACCGAGTACCAAAATACTTAGAAGCGAAAATGAATCGTCAACAAATAGTTCGAGGTTTGAATAAGGCACAAAACTGACAGCGAGGTACGTCGTGGTCTGGGCCTAAGCAAGGAATGCAGTACGATTGAAAATCTTTATGAGGTATTTGCTTTCCACAAGAAATACTATTGTTAACTTTTACTGACATCGGATTAGAGCAAGAAAAAGGATCCCCAACGGGGTACTTAGCTTAGTTGAAGACTTCGGATTTGAAACTCGAAAATGAAAATTTCATGAGTTGGCCGACCGGCACTTGCGAACTGCTTCTGCTTCGGGCACCGCACGACAAGAAAGACTGATGTAATGGCGGCGGATGCATGCTTTATTCCCCTGACTACCTGACATCATGGAAAATGCGACAGCAACTGACGCAGGACCAAAGACATTGATAATCAGGCCGACTGAGGGCTACCTGCAAGCAGATAACCAAAATGTGATGACTGCAACAGTGAAACACGAAGAACATCAAGCACTTTGCCAGGAGCGTAAAATAAGCCAGTTTTATAAAGGTAAGACAGATATTCCACTACCATAGCCACTTTAGATTTGCTTAAGTCTCGGTTCCTGGGCTGGCACCACAGGGAGAATCTTATCCATTTAACAAGGTACGATTTCTTCATGTTTGGTTTCCTAGCCTGCCTCGATCTTAATCATATCCTCAGAATACAAGTGTCTATCTAGAACTAGTGTGAAACTGCATAAGCTACCATCCTTACAGAGGCCATGTTTAGTTGTACTGCATTAGAAGAATTGCATGCTTTAGACATGCTATTTTTTTTTCTTGCCATGCTGTATAGAAGTAACCAGTGCTGCCTTGACCAAAAATGAGCTACTTAGAATGACAATTGATGTTTCCTCCTTGATTTTTAGGAACAACCTGGGGATCAAGGTTATAGGAGAAAATGTTTAAAGAAACTGACTTGTCCAGTTCAGGTGGAAGGCATCTATTCACCAAACTTCTTTAGCTGCAGTCTTGCAAAACTGTCTCAACTGCTTGTTTAGTGAAGAGGCAAAACATCACTATTTCTGGTTGTTGTTTGTCTTTTCGGCTTTTCCCGGTTAGGGGTCGCCATAGCAGAACTCCGGTCCGCTAATGATTGGCAGTCGATTTTTATGGTGCAGAGTTGCCAGCCCGACGTCCAACCTTCAGCGAAGGCACGCCCATTCACGCATGTCTTTCAAATGCCACTCGACCATGGGGAGGACATGCAGACTCCGCACAGAAAGCACTCCAGCCGAGAATCAAACAGGAGAATCTCTTGCTGTGAGGCAACAAAGCTACCACTGCACCACCACGGCTGTGGTACACCCTATATTTTAGTCAGATTCAGAAAGACATGCCTGCTTACCATCCATTCGTACAGGTCTGCTCAGCCAGTCTGCCAACATGTTTTTACTGCCAGGGGATGTGGGTTGCTGTCACAGTAGTGCCAACCCCTTCAGCCACTTCACAGGCTTACACTGCTAACCTGCAAGAAATAGGCTCATAGATTCACAGCCCACCAGGGATCCCCCTGAAAAATCCACAGAAATTCACTGACTGGGAATCGAACCTGGGAATGTGGGGGTAACAGTGCCAAATCCTGACCATTAGACCACTCATGACTTAACCGATGACTTTAAAGGGCGGGGATAGAGAGATAATGTCCTCAAAAATTTACACCACCAAATTAATGTTTATAGGAATAATGCAGCCAAACCTACCTTTAGTGAATTACCTACTATTACTCACGAAATGAGGAATGATATAAAGAAATTTGATAGTATTTTTATTCTAGTTATATATTTGATGTATAGATTATACATATGTGAGGTATATACAAAGCAATGGCAAATATTGTGATCATTTGATGGCCTACAAAATATTATTGACCTTAATCCAAGGTTTATTCCATCAAATTAAGATGCACTCTGTTACAAAGGGCAAAAAGGCATAAGAGTTCCAGTTGGAGGAAAGAAAGGTACCACGCCTTGTTATAATCGCAGCTTCTGTAAAAATGGAGCAAATTCATTTTTTTATACATCCAGTTACAAATAAAAGGCTTTCTACAGATGTGTCAGCTACATGCAATACAAAAGATTAGCTAAATGTGTTAAATGTTTTCCATTTTTGATTGGCAAGAGCAACAGAAGTTAAAAGACAGAATTTGTGGACATCCTTCAGATATATATGTAGACAGGTATAAGCAAATACACAAGGAAAGAGAATACATGTTTAAATTTAATATAAGTGAGATTATGAAAAATAATGCAAGAGGTGGTGATTGGGTGTTGTATACAGAAGCCAGAGAATATTATTAGATTTGCAGACTGAAGGCTGATCACCACCCAGGCTTAAATGACTTTTATGCTTGAAACTAATTTTAAAGATAAGATCTCTTAGGCCAGCACACTGGCACACCGCATAGCGCTGTCAACTCACAAGAGCAAGAGGTTATGCAGTTTGATTCTCGGCTGCAGTGCCTTCTGTGCAGAGTCTGCATGCCCTTCCTGTGTTTGCGTGGGTTTCCTCCCACATTTCAAAGACGTGCAGTAGGTGGAATGGACTCTCTAAACTGGCCATAGGTGTGACTGTGTGTGGTGTGGAAGAACTATCATGGCAGGGCTAGCCACCTGGCACTGTAAACCTTGACTGTAGATGACTGTTACTGTTGAAGTGACACCTCAACCTATGTGCAAAAATGGAAAAAAGGGTAGTGGATGCATGGATGGATCTCTTATGTAATGTTTAAATTTTGTGTGCAAGTTCTTTATAAGAAAAACATGAAAAATGTGCACTGGCCTTGTAGGTCATGTGACATGATCATATGATTCCGAATGAATCTTTTGAACACCTGAGGAAGCACGATTGTGCAAAAGCTCTGTGTTTGCATTTAACTTTATTAAAGTCATTTATTTACCATTCTGTGGCATTCCTTGAGCCAACTACAAGGTGGTCATGCCAAAGACTCCAAGGACAGGGGCTGCAAAAGTGTCTCTCTGCACCCGTAGTTGCCAGACAAGAAGAAGCTAGCATCATCCATGGTGATATTTTCTGTTTGATGCTTTTTCCCCCCAAGTCTCTTGTTGAAATGTTTCTGTTTTGGTGGACAAGACCTTGGCTGGCAACACTGTGGCCATGAACAAGGCACACAACCCTTTCTGGGTTGTGAACTCCTGGAGATACTTTTTTGTATAGTCCTTGGGGTAAAAATGGCACAATGCAGACAGGAGTCCATTGTGTGTCCTGGGCTGAGATGCAACACAGGTTATGGGAATCCTTGTAGGGAATCTGCTTCCCACAAGCAATGCAGCCATTAACTTTAAAACAATCTCTATTCAGAATTGCAGTCAGAAACAGACAGCTATAAAAAAAAAAAAAAGAAATCCCCTGTGAGGTATCTACATGGCTTCTGGAAGGAGGCTGACAGACTGTCAGTGTTAAGCAGCATACAGTGCACACTACTGTATGGAAAAAAAGATCAGAATATGGTGTTGGCAGATGCAGCTCTTATAACACAGATGCCCTTGGGTGCTGGTGGGAGGGTGTTGGCCTTGGGGATAGGTAGAACTCTGGAAGTCATGCTAGCCAGTTGGGATACTTGCATACAGGAATCCATGAAGTAAGGACTGCAATAGTGAATACTAAACCGAACATGATAATAACCATAAAGTCTGTGACACAGGAGACTTTAAGGACTGGGTGGAAAATAAGTTGGCCAAGAAAAATAAAATACAGAACAGTTCTGCACTCAGGTCAAGAGTTTGGAACTCAAATATAAACTCATCAAAATGGATTTAAAAAGGCTGTGTGTTAATTCTAGATCTCTCGGATTTTCAGCAAGATTCCATTAAATCAATGCATATGTTGTGCAGGAGTAGAGCTAAAGCAGGCATACAGTTTAGACAGTATTTACAAGTTACTTATTTGATATCCAAATACAAATGAATAAGGATTTGTAGACTTTGCTATAATCAGTCTTGTCCTCAACTTGACAAGCTTAAAATTAGTGTCATATACAAACATTTATACAAACATTTATTAGACAATCAGTGGAGTTACAACAACTTCAAAGAAATTGCCAGAACATGTAAGGTGAGCTATTACCAACAAAATATTCTGCTTCATAATGCTACGTATAATAGTCTTCGCCTCTGTTTTTTTTTAACACTATAAACTTTTATCAGCAATGTCCAGAAAGGCTTTATACTAGAAAATAGCAACTTTCTTGCTTATGCTAAGGACATAACATTGAACGTGCAGATTACCTGTACACAGTTTGGAATTACCTTAAACCAACTGGAGTATCTTGAGAGATATTATAGTCATCTGTGCAAAAGTCTTTGCCATTAAAATTCCACCTCTCTTTCTGGTACTTGAGCATAATACTTTAAGCACTACATCTTACTTTCACTTTGTATGTATGATTAAATCAGATGCAACAATCCCAGAGATTCAGAAATGCCACATCCATGATCATGGCCAGGCCAGCACTATTAACATTGTACATGCAACAAGCCCTGATGCTTATTACACATGCATGTGGCAAGGACGTTCTGTGCAATGTGCAGCTCCACATCACGGCTGTTGTACAGATCCATGACCAGATCATGTTTAAGAACCTTGCTGTTGGACTGAAGTACGAGCAGCTGAGGTAAAACAGTGAATGCTGACAAGCACTTCTTGTAATCAACATGAGTCCATGCACACTGACAGATAAGTACTTACCATAACGACAGATCTGTGTTGTCTGTCTCAGTCTGGTTCAACCTGCGCGTTATCAGATCCGATGCTGACTAAATCCACAAGACTTCAACTCACCGGTCTCTGCTTCCCCTACCCACAATCCCCCTTCTCCTTAGAGGATCTCTCAGATAGAACCTGCCCTCTGACAAACTTACTTCAAGGAAAATTGCTACATAAAAAAAGGGAGGACAAACAACTGGGGGCAAGAGACTCCACAAAAAGGCAGGGGCAGGAGGGAGGGAAGGTTGAACCAGATGGAAACAAGTCAAAATGGATCTTTCGTTATGGTAAATACATAAGTTTTGTACCATCGTCCGGTTTTAACCTGTGGGACAGTCTTCAGCCATGTAAAACCCCTGGAAAGAACTACAGAAGGACATTCTGCAACATGGTGGAGCCAAAAGAAGCCCTGGACCTAGACTGAATGTCCAGCTTGTAGTGAGAAAAAAGAAGTTATGTACTCACCATAACGTTCCATCAAAGTAGGTAACTTCATTTGTTCATCAACCTGTGGGTATCGGATCCGAATCGGATCCGAGCCGGCAGCTTTATTCAGCTAAGATCCGAGCTCCAAGCTCCTCCCCCTTACCCATAACCCCCAGCCATCCCTCTCTGTCCTCAGATCGAGTTTGCTATAGTATCATAGAATACCACAAAACAAAGGATCAGTTAAACATCCTAACCTGAGGTCATCTGGAAAAGGAAGCACAAAGATCCTAAAGGACGAATTACAGGTTAGGGGGATGGAGGGTGGGTTGGTTGCTGACAAATGAAGTTACCTACTCAGATGGAACGTTATGGTGAGTACATAACTTCTTTATCTGAAGTAGTTAACTTCATTCATCAACCTGTGGGACAGAGTCCCCAGCTACCAAAAAACTTGGGAGGTCCTCATGGAAGAATATTCCGGAGCACTGCAGAGCCAAAGGACACCCTCCCTCTGGAAATTAAATCCAACTTGTAATGGGTGATAAAAGTATGGGATGAAGCCCAAGTGGCTGCTGAACAAATGTCATCCAAGGACATTCTGGACCAAAAAGCAGCAGAAGTAGAAACCGATCGAGAAGAATGGGCGTGAACTCCGACAGGTTCAGGTCGGCCAGAACTCTTATATGCGAGAAGTATACATTGGGAAATCCATCTGGACAATGTAGCTTTTGACACAGGTTTACCCAAAAAGGGTTTAGCAAAGGATACAAGGAGTTGCTCAGATTTCCTATGTTCAGCAGTCCTGTGTAAGTAGAACCTCAATTGTCTGTGCACATCCAAAGAATGTAATTTGTATTCACCTTTGTTATGATAATTTGGGGGGGAAAAAACGGTAGATTGATTAATGTTGGACTCGGAGGCAACTTTAGGTAAAAAGGAGGGATTGGTCCCGAGGGAAACTCTGTCTTTATGAAAGACCAGGTATGGAGGTTTGGCACAAAGGGCTTGAAGCTCCGAAACCCTTCTAGCCGAAGTGATAGCAATGAAAAAGGCCGTTTTCCAAGATAAATATTTTAGATCCACCGAAGGTGCAGGTTCAAAGGGAGGTCCAGTAAGAGCCTGGAGAACAAGGGTTAAATCCCACGGAGGGACTCCATCCTTAACAGGAGACTTTAACAAGAAAGTACCCTTTAAGAAAGTCTTGCAGATCTTAGAAGAAGCTAAAGGACCGAGATCACTTCCCACATGAAAGTGGGAATCGCTGCTAATTGGACTTTGACCATAGAGGAGCTGGCACCTTGGTCAAATAAATATGACAAAAAAATCTAATACAGCTGGTATCGGGGCTGTAAAGGGATCCAAATTTCTATGTTCCGCTCAGATCGAAAAACGTTGCCATTTGCTCTTATAGACCTTCCTAGTAGAAGGTTTATGAGTGGCTACTAAAATAGCCTTAACAGAAGAGGAGATGCCGGGAGTCCTAGCTATTATTGGAACTGGATCAACCAAGCTGTGAGCTTGAGATTGTCCAGGTTTGGGGTCGTCAACCCTAGGGGGTGAGATATCAGATCCGGAGTGGGTTCCAAAATCCATGGAGGATTCACTAGATGAGACCATAGGCAAGGGAACCACGTTTGACGAGGCCAGAATGGGGCTATGAGGATCACTCTGCTCCCCAACCAACGAGCTTTCTGCAAGAATTTTACCATCAGAGGAAGAGGCGGATAAGCATAAAGTAGACCAGATGGCCAAACATGCACTAGAGCGTCTCTGGGGAATTCCCCTGGTGGGGGAAGAAGAGCGATGTACTCGCTGCACTTTGCGTTCGAAGGCGACGCGAAGAGATCGCAGCAAGGTTGACCCCACTTGAGGAAGATTTGATTCGCTACTCTAGGGTTCAGAGACCATTCGTATGGGGAGAGGATGGTTCGACTCAGCCTGTATGCCAAAATGTTCGACCGACCCGGGATGCGGGTTGCTATGAGAAAGCGGTTGGTGGCAATCGCCCATTCCCAAACTCTCATGGCCTCTCGACAAAGCGGATAGGATCTGGTTCCCCCCTGTTTGTTGATATACCAGACTACTGATATGTTGTCTGTTTGAATTGCAATTGTCCCTAAGGGAAGAAGGGGCTGGAGTGCTTGCAACGCTAAAAGCACCGCCCTCATCTCTAGGACATTGATGTGCAACAAGGTCTCCGAGTGGGTCCACGTGCCTTGGACAGTTCTGCCCATGCAGTGCCCCCCCCCCACCCGAGGCGAGAAGCATCCGTGGTCACCGTGGCTTGGGGTGGGGACATTGAGAAGGGGCACCCTTCCCGGAGATCCAAGGACTGGATCCACCAGAGTAGGGATTTCCTGCAAACCTTGCTGAGGGGGATAGATGCACTTAGCGGATGTTGCAGGATGGACCATTGAACCTGCAAGGTCCATTGTAGGACCCTCATGTTTAGACGAGCTAGAGGTGACAGATTGATGGCCACAGCCATGGAACCTAGTGTCCTCAGGACCAATTCCGCTGGAGGAGCTGGAGATTGTAGGAGGGCCAGCACGTGGAGTGTCAAAGTTCGAAGCCTGTCCGGAGTTAGGAAAACCCTCAACAGGTTTGTGTCTAACCTGTCCTCTATGAAATCCAAGATTTGAAGGGAGGATTTCTTGAGATTGATTGAGATTCCCAGATGAGAGGCCAAGTGAAGGAAGTAACTCCTGGCTGAACTTAGATGCCTGGTGGGGGCGGTCAGGAGCCAGTCGTCTAGGTACGGAAAGACCTGTATTCCCTGAAGTCTCAGGTGGGCCGCTACAACTGCCATAACTTTGGTTAACACCCTGGGGGCTGTGGTGAGACCAAAGGGGAGGACCCTGAACTGATAGTGGCTGGCTCCCAGCTGGAAGCGGAGAAACCTTCTGGATCGTCTGTCCATCAAAATGTGGTAGTACGCATCCTTGAGGTCTACAGAGCACATCCAGTCGTTCTCCTGCAGGAGTGGGAGAATGGATTGAATGGTGACCATCCGGAACTTTTCTTTGGCAACCGACAGGTTTAGAGTGGACAGGTCGAGGGTTGGTCTTAAGTCCCCCGTCTTTTTTGGCACCAGAAAGAATCTGGAGTAAAAGCCTGATCCGGATTGATCTTGGGGGACGGGCTGGATTGCTCTTTTTTCTAGCAGTTGCTTTATTTCTGTGGCTGCTGCCTCCCTTTGATTGGGTGGAACATCAGGGAGGCTCCGGGGTCTGAGAGGGAGATTCAGAAAGGGGATAGTGTAACCCCTGGATATGATTCGAAGCACCCAGCGATCCATTGTAATGGACTCCCAAACTGCTAGGTACCTCGAGAAACGCCCCCCGACCACCTCCAGAGTGGAGCAGTCGGGTAACACCTCAGGGCTGCTGTGCAGGCCGATCCGAAAAGGGTTCTCTCAACCCGAAATTCTTTGGTCCCCCTCTGCCTCTGGGCCGGCGTCCACCCTGTCTTCCTCTGACGAGGGGTCCGGAGCGAAATGGGACTGTTGAGATTTCCGGAACCACATCTTCTTTTGTCCCCTTTGGTTCCTGGAAAAGGACCTCTGGGGAGCCGAGAAGCAGATCCCGACGGCAGACATCTTCCCGTCTTTCTCACTCTGGACCAGCGTGTCGTGGATGGTCTTGCCAAACAGCGAAGAGCCGTCAAAAGGGGTATTTGCGAAGGACACCTTGAAGGGTTCCGCAAAGTCACAGAGAGGGAGCCACGCATGCCGCCGTAAGACAATGCCCGCTCCGCTAGCTCTAGCGGCTCCTTCCATAGCATGGGAAAGAAGCCACATAGAAGTGTTTGAAATGGACTTAAGAGTGACCATTCGAGCTGTGAATGTTTTCTTATCCTCGGCCGACATGGACTCTGGGGGTGACCCGGCATATTCCTTGATGAGATCCCGCTGGAGTCGTATCACGTGCCATATAGTTCAGCGACCTTACGGAGAAGGTAGCTGAAGCAAACATCCGCTTCCCTAGGCGGTCCATCATCCGAGACTCCTTGTCGGGAGGGTGAACCGAGGAACTCTCCTGGGCTAGTTCCTTCTTGGTGGCAGCCGCTACCAACATGGCATCTACCGGAGCACCCTTGCTCCAAACAGTCCTATCTTTGGGTGGACTGAGGATTTTGTCTGGTCTCTTTGGTATGGGCTCCACAGTGTCCGGTTCCTTCCATGCTCTGGTAGTGATCAGATCTACCAGGGGATCGGTGGGAGGGGACACCCAAGAGGTAGATGGGCCTGCGTCAAATGCCTCCAGAAACACAGACTCATCGGAGGAAGGTTTTTGGGCTGACCACCCCCCCTTTAATACGAAGCATTTCCATAATGTCTCCAAAGGAGACGTCCTCGGGGGGTGACCTTGGGGAACCTTCCCCTTCCTCTAAGCCTGTGTCCTCTGTCAGGGACTCGGGTGAGTCCAAGTGCCTCCTCTTGCACTTACATTTGTGAGGAACCTCCTCGGGGGGGGGGGCTGTCCGAAGAAGCCTCACCAACCACATTCTGTTCCTCTAAGGGAACTATCTGGGACGTAGGCGCAGACTGTCCCTGGGGCCGGGTGATGGAAGGTAGGCCCGTCTGAGAGGGAGTGGAGGGTGGAACCGTAGCAGGAGCTGGGGTCTCGAATCCCTCGACAAGACCCTCTCCACAACATCGAACTCCGAAGGGGAACTGCTCTCTCTAGGACCCGAGAGCAGTCCCCTCTGAGCCGAGGCGTGGACCGGAGCCAGCGCCGATGCAATCGGATCCGAAGGGCCAGTATGCTCTGACTGAGATGGAGCCGAAGATACAGTGACACCTCCGGATGCAAAGCTCAGCTGACGGCTCCAAGAGCTCGGATCCGAAAAGGGACCCGATAAACTCAAGGGTGCGGTCGGAGTGTACTGTCGGTGCTGAGCCTCCTCCGGCTCTGATGCTACCTGGATCAGATGGCTCCGAACCCCGGAAGTGGGTCGGAGAAGGAGCAATCGGGGTGAAAAAAGGGGTTCAGCTCCCCCCCCCCGGAGGGGGGGCAGGAGCACTCCCATCTGCAGTTGGGCCTGGAGAAACCTATGCATCATCCGGTCCATATCTGCATCGGACAAACTTCGAGTAGATCTAGATGAGGCCACCAAGGCTGGCCTGGAGTGCCGCCTCGATGACCTCGAAGGCGACCAGGTCTCCTCCTCCGGCTCCAGGGAAAAACGAGGTGAATGAAGCCGGGAAGGAGAAGGCTCGGACGTCCTAGGAGAGGCTATCTGTTTAGCCGGCGGTGCAGAGGAGGAAGATTCAGCCTGCCGCTTGTGGCGTTTCTCTCTCCTTTTCCCCCTCCTAGATTCCCTCTCCTCCTGAGCCAAGGTGGGAGGGTGAGTCCCGTCCAGGGGATCAGGGATGGAAGGCGGGACCACCGCGGTTGCAGCAGGTGTCGCCGAGGGAAAAGAGGACGAAGCAGAGTCCAGGGGCAGAAGTCCTGCGAGAATCAGCTTCAACCTCCTGTCCCTCAAAGCCCTGGGGTTGAAGGCTGCACAAATTGTGCAGCCCGAGGAGAGATGGTCAACCCCAAGGCAGATAACACTCCGAATGTGGCCATCCGCTGGGGACAGCTTATGGCCACACTCGGTGCATTTGGAAAAAATTGCTTTCGGGGCCTCAGACATGGTAACAAAGATATGCCCAACCCACACACACACCTTCACACACACGGGGGGGAGGGGGGAAGACTAAACTAACTAAAAGATAGAAAAATTACTAACAAGTTTAGTAATTTAACAGAAAGGGGAAACAACACTCACTCGTCTATGGATTAAACTAAAAACTGTGTCAAAAAAGGTAAATTTTTATATAAACTCATGAAGCCTTACGCTTGGAAACTCATTCTAGATGCTTGAATAAGCTGCGGCAAACGAGATCTGAGGACAGAGAGGGATGGCAGGGGGTTATAGGTAAGGGGGAGGAGCTTGGAGCTTAGCTGAATAAAGCTGCCGGCTCGGATCCGATACCCACAGGTTGATGAACAAATGAAGTTAACTACTTCAGATCAAAGGTTTGAGAACCCACCAAAGTCGCTGCTGCACATGCATCATCTAATAAAGCTCTAGAGAAGACAGACGTAGAAGTATCCATTGCTCTAGTGGAGTGATCTTTAGGTTTACAACATAAGGTTTTACATCTCAAGGTGTAAGCAAAGGAAATACACTTGGATAATATAACCTTGACAAGGGCCTATCCAATTTGGATTTTGAAAAGAAAACAAGACTGGATTTTCGAAAAGTCTCTGTCCTATGCAAGTAAAATCTCAATTGCCAATGCACATCCAAACAATGCAGCAAATATTCATCCTTGTTTGAAAAACTGGGAAAGAATACAGGCAAATGAATAGATCGATTCAAGTTACTCTCATCAGCTACCTTAAGAGGAAAAGCGCTCGAGTGAAGGGAGACCCTTTCTTTGTGAAACATCAAGTATGGAGTAATAGCAGCCAGAGCTCTTAACTTGGACTCCCTCCTGGCTGAAGTGACAGCTACCTGGAACACAGTCTTTCAAGATAACTTTAGATATGAAATGGCAGAACGCTTAAAAGGAGGACCTGCAGGAATTTGCAACACAAAAGGTAAATCCCAAGACAGGACAGGATACCAAACAGCAGAGTGCACAAGAAACGCTTTGGAAATTTTCAGAGTGGCCAAGGGAACGTTATCCCTGCCAATACGTAAATTAGACATGCCCACCAATTACACCTTAATCATGGAATAACTAGACTCCATTTGAAACAAATCAGAGAGAAAATCTAAAACTATCTCTAAAGGAGAAAAATGATCAAACCCCCTCGAGTCTGCCCAAACAGCAAAGTGATTCCATTTACTGGTGTACACTCTCCTAGTGGACAACTTCTGGGAAAAGGACGTCTGAAAACTTGAGAAACCATGCAGTTAACCTGAGGGACTGAAGATTGGGTGGATCCAGATCCACTGGATGAGAAATAAGATCTAGAATGGGATTCAGAACCCAATGAAGGTACGTCAGAAGAGGCCACAGAAAGGGGAACCATAGCTGGCAAGTCCAAGAGGGAGCTATGAGGATCACTTTTATTCTCCAATGGGCTGCCCTTTGAAATGATTTGATCATCAGGGGAACTGGAGAATACATCTTTAGGACACCCAGGGACCAAGCAAACAGAAGAGTCTCTAGGTGACTGCCCCTCAGAAGGGACTAAGGCATAATACCAACTACATCTGGTGCTGGGGGGGCAAAAAGGCTGCAACACAGAGTGTACCAGTGCCAGAAAATCTGAGCTGCTACCCTCTTATTCAGAAATCACTAATGAGGAACAACAACATCCCTGCACAGTCTGTCTGCTGGAATACTGGCCCTCACAGGAATGTGCTTTGCAACCAGAAACCATAGAGAGGTGATCGCCAATGCCAAATCCTCATGGCCTCTTGACAAAACCAATAAGAAAATGTTCCCCCCATTTGCTCAATTACCAGACAATGGACTTATTGTTCATCTGGACTGAAATCACACCACTAGGGAGGGCATCCTGAACGGCCTGTAACACAAGGAGGACAGCCCTCATCTCCACAACACTGATATGAACACTGGCCACCTTGGAAGACCAGGACCCTTGAATTGTTCAGCTTTCAAAATGTCACCCTATCCCAAAAAGGGAGGTGTCCGTGGTGCTCATGGCCAATGGAAGAGGAAGAACGAAGGTCTCCTGTTGATTACCAAAGGCAACTCTAACCACTACCAAAACTGATCATAAACATTTTCAGCCTGACAGGAAGGTCCGTTGGGCGATTCAAACAGGACAATTGCATTGCAAGCATCTATTACAGAACCCTCATGTGGTAACTTGCTAAGTGGACCAACCTTATGGAAGCTGCCATGTGTCCCAAAAGTTTCAAAACGGCATGCAATGATGGTCTTGCCTGAGCAAGCATGGACACTGCCTGGAATCGAAGTCTAGCTTCTCTGGGAGCTTAGAACCTTAGCAGTATGGTTGACAGTATTCAAGTGGCAGCCTATGAATTCTAATGTCTGGACTAGCTGTAGACTCAACTTTAGACAACTGACAATTATCCCTAAATGGCTGCACAACTCAAGTAAGTTATCCCTGGCCGTGATCAGAAATGCCCTCGTGGGGGCAGAAAGGAGCTAATTGTCCAGGTATGGTAAGACCTACAGCCTGAGCTGGGCTGCAACCACTGCAACACACTTGTTGAGCACCCAAGGGAGATGATGAGACTGAATTGTTGGGCTGTGAAATGGTAATGATTGGCCCCCAGTCAGAAGTGCAAAAACCTTCTGGATCACCTCTCAATCTTGATACGAGGTCTATCAAGCACATCCAATCGTTTTTCCTTGGTAGAGGTAGAATGGACTGCACCGCGAACCATTCAGAATTTGGTCTGCTATACAAAAGAATTCAGTCTGCTCAAATTCAAAATTGGCCTGATGTCCTTGTTCTTTCCTGGCACCAAAATGAACTGTGAATAAACCCCAGATCCTCACTGGTCTGGTGGGACCTCTTAAATGACTCGATTTGCAAACAGCTTCTGAATCTCTACAGCTGCCTGCTGCCTTTGACAGGGTGGAACATCTGGGAGACATTTGTGACTGAAATTTGGGACTTCTACAAATGGAATAGTATAGCCTCTAAATATAAATTTTACCACCCAAGCATCCAAGGTGATGGCATCCCAAGCACCTGGGTAAACAGCCAAGCGACCCCCGACTGCCACCAGAACAGGACAGTCGGGCAACCATTGCTGGAAGGGTCCTCTGGCAACAACACCACAAAAGCTCTGATTTGGCAGACTGCCCTGCTCCACAAGTGGCGGCTATTACAGTTTCCCCACTGTCACAGGGGGAACCCTCAGAAGGAGCATTCTGGGGAAGTTGCTGTAATTTTTTAAAGAAGAGATGCTTGCCCCCTTCCGATTCTGTGAAAAGTTTCAATGAGGGGTAGCAAAATGCATGTACATGGCATACAGCATCTTCCCTAGCAGCAAGCAAGCTTCCAGTAAGAGTGTCATTAACCTTCAGCCAAAATACAGAACAGCCATTGAATGGGGCATTAATAAAGGAACATGAAGCAGTCAAAACTGCACAACCACATTCAAATGTGGCATTGTATGGCAGTGCTAGTGCCAATTGATTGGGTCGCTCCATCTGCTGTGTTGGAAATAAGCCTAATGGAGACATTTGCAATAGACTGAAGAGTCAACAACCTGAATTGCCAGAGTCCGCTGAACCTCTGGAAACTGCTGCATCTTAATATTCCTAGAAACATCAGCCACAAGATCAAGCTGAAATCTTGTTAGGTTGAAAGGTAATTAAATGCCCTTAAAGTAAATGTTGCTGAGGTATGACAGTGCTTCCCTACAAGGTCCAAAGCCAGAGATTCTTTATTCAAGGGATGGATGGTGGAACTCTTCTCCAAGATTTCCTCCTTCATAGTGACTGTCACCACAATTGCATCCATGGCCAGATTCTTACTTCAGTGTGGCCAGTCCTTTGGTGGGGTGAGAATTTTGTCAGGCTTCTTGAGGATGCATTCCACTGTGTCAGATTCCTTCTATGCACAAAATATTAGATCTATGAACATGTCTAGATGGGGAAACACCCAGGGCGTCTATGGGCCCAAACCAAAAGCCTCTAAAAATACTGATTCCTCTGGAGAAAGCGTTTCAGTGTTCCAGCCACCATGCTGGTAAAGAAGGTCAAAGAGTTCGCCAAAGGAGGAGTCATCATGCGGTGACTTAGGGGACTATCTTCCTTTCTCGAGTTCTTTCATGAGGGACTCTTTTGGGGGTGCTTCCTCTTGCACTGCCTCTGGCCTGACACTTCCTACTCCAGAGAATCTGGAGAAGTGGAGGAGGTAGGGACCCTGGCAAGGGGATAGAGTGAAGGCCAACCAACATGGGCTGTCCTGGAACAGGCTGATGACAGGTCACAGGCACAAATGAGAAAGGTGGAGGGAGCACCAGGTGAAAAAATCTGACTCGCCTCCTTCATGGAGAACATCCTCTCCACAACATCAAAGGCAGAGGTGGAAGCAGGCTGCCCGGAGCCGAAAGTCTCAGGATCAGAAGAAACCTGAGAGGTACCACAGCCCAGGGGAGCTACACCCTGCCCAGAAGTCAAGACCAGAGCTGAGCTGTTGACAGCAGATGCCCCGAATGGGACAGACAACCCTGCAGCCAAGAAAACCAAGCCCAACTTGGAGGCACCTGTCTCAACACAATGTCTCCGAGGTCTGCCCGGCTCTGACACAGTCAGAGTTGAAGGGACCAAGGTAGGAGTCGGAGCCAAAAATGGCCAAGCCCTCAGATTCTACCCTAAGGGTGGAAACATAGCCAGGTCTGAAAAACCTCATATCTGAAGGGACTGATGGAGGAAACCAGGGTGATGGCGTCGAAGGGCCAGGAAGGGAATCCAGACCGGAAAGGATTAGGCCCCAATTGGCTCTGAACCTGCAAAAAAGACCTCATCAGCTTCTCCAAATCAGAAGTTTTGATACTGCCCACCAACTGCAATGACTGAGAGGATGAAGCCACAGACAGGGGTTTAGAGGTTTGTTTGATCAGGGAAGAGCCCACCAGCTGGATCCAAGCTGGAAAGTCTTGGATCTGTAGCAGGGAAGAAGGAGGCTCCAGCGACGACTCTGATGGAGTAGAGAGTGAGAAGAGGGAGGCTACCTGACCTAAAGGAGCCCTTTTCACCAAAAAGGGGCTAGATTCACTAAGAGACAGAGCCTTACTTGAGGTCGGCACCAAAGGTGATTGGCTCTGATGTGTCAGAGGTGAGACTAAAGCTGCAGGGGAATCCCAAGATCTTGAGACCTTTGGGTCCGGTGGACCACCAGAGGAGCTCGGAGTAGACAAAGAGAAAGACTTCTTACGGTTCCCCTCTGGAAGCCTTGGAGTCCTTACCAGGAAGGTGGTGGCTCCTGTCTGCACCATCCTTTGGAGTTGAAGAAAAACTGCCAGCCAAAAGAAGACCCTTCAAAACTAGCTTCCCCTCTTCTCATTTACAGCCCTGGAATCAAACCCCTTGCAGAGAGAAAGTACAGATGTGTAAAATCTTACCATAATAGTAAATGTCCCTCTCCACTGTTGCAGTATTCTAAACAGAAGGGATCTCCCACCCATGGCTGCCGGATGTTTGGTCAGTATGCCAAAGCCTAATGAGCTTGTATGCACCTTATGTCACACCTATGCTCCCTGCAGAGAACATAGGACATAAAAGGGGTGTACAGATGCAACTGCCCAAAACTGAGCTGCCCCAGAACAGAACCGTCTCCATAGGACAATGAAGTCCATGCACATCCAGAAGGAAAAAATGTAAAAGGAAGAGAAGAAACCCTCAGCCAAAAGGAAATATAAAACAAAAAACAGAACAAATAAGGGGGGGTTGGAGGGAGGGAACGAATACTGATACAATGAAGAGAAGGACATCTACTGTTATGGTAAGATTTTACACAAATGTACTATGTCCTTCTATATCACTGTTGTGGTATTCTAAAACAGAAGTGAGAGTAAAAAAGCTCAAGAAACAGAATGGGATGCAGAAGGCTGAGAAGAGCCCTCAACAAACCCATATAAAAAGTTTCTAGCAATACCTGCCCTGGCCCTAGAAACCATATCCAACTTATAATACTTAATAAAGGCATGCACTGAAGACCAAGTACCAGCAACAAGAATTGGTGTCCAGACCCTTGAAGAAAGCACAAGAGAAGGCAACAGCCCTAATGGAATGAGCTCTATCAGAAGCAGACAGATTTGCCATTAAAAGTATAACAAAAGGAAATGGCCTTACATATCCAGAAGGAGATGGTCTGCTTAAAAACAGCCAAACCCAATGTCCCGGGATGAAAAGAAACAAAACGCTGATCAGGCTTATGAATGGCCTCAGTTTTACACAAATAGTATTGGAGCTGTCTGTGCAAATCCAAGGTATGCAGGACCCTCTCACTAGCAGACTTAGGAAAAGGGAAAAAAGAAGAGAGTTGTACCGACTAATGATTCAAGGCCAACTCATTTACTACCTTGGGCATAAAAAAAGGATTAGTATGAAGGGAGACCTTGTCCCTGTGAAAAAAAAACACAAAAGGAGAAATGGCCATAAGAGCATGGAGCTTAGAAACCCTCTAAGCAGAAGTAAGAGCCAGCAACTAAACAGTCTTCCAGGTGCAATGTTGCAAAGAAGCAGAATCTGCAGATTCAAAAGGAGCCTGAATGAATTTTTCCAAAACAAAATTAAGGTTCCAAGCAATAGGAATAGGCTTCCTTGGAGGTCTAATATACAGGATTCCTCATAACGAGATTCCAAAGGAGGATTCAAAAACACACAATCAGAAATGGCTAACAAATGGGCCTTTATAGAAGAATAGGCCAGGTATTCAACACAGCAGCAAGGCATTCAAACCAACTAGCAATAATGGTGTTCAAGGAAGGAAGTTCTAGGTAGGTGCACCCGTATCTCCCTTTTTTGCCCTACATTCTATGCAGAGAGCACAGGTGTGATGTACGGCGTACACAGTTCATTAGACTTTAGTATAGTGGCACAGATTCAGGCTGCCCTGGTGGCAGATCCCTTTGATTTAGAATGTTGCGACAGTGATACAGAAAGTCATGAGGATGAATCCAAGTGGGCAGCCACTAAGCAGTAGATGCACTTATTATGTGCATCCTGCAAAGGGAACTTGTGCCCACAACCAACACATTTCTAAATCCCTTATGGATATTCTAAAAACTAACATACACACCACTAAGAACTATAAGTGCACACTATGCTATAAACAAAACTACATAAGAGAACAATCTTAATACTTCAAGGGGGGAAAAGCCCACTGCTAACTGCACTTACACACGCTAAAAAAAAATACCTAAAAACCTAACCATACTGTCTAAAAAAAAAAAACTAGTTTACTACACATTAAATGGTAGGGGAGAAATACAAAGAAAACACCAGAAAAAAGGATACAATCACAAGTGGAGCCATGAATTGAGCTGCATGCTGAAATGGCAGCAAACATGATCTGGGAGGGAGCGGGGGATTTTGGTTAAGGGGATCAGAGCCCAGTGAGTTGAAGTCTTGTGGATTTGGCCAGCATCAAATCAGAGTCAGATCCAGTCACGTGCAGGTTGAAGCCAGACACAGAAGACAATATTGGCTACTATGTTGACAACATACTAATGCAATTTAAGCAATATGTATGTAGATAAATATTCTATGACAATGAAAATGTCAGTGACGGCTAAGGGTGCAAGGAGTGGTTTTACTATAACAGAAGTCAAACAATTTTTTACAAAAGTGCAAAGGGAGCTGCCCACTAAGGCAGGGCTGCAAAACAGAATGGAGAAATGATAGGACAATAAGGTGAAACTTCGGCAGGATACAGTAAAGCAATATGATGAGCTGACCTTTGCCAGTCCAAACAGAGTTTTACAAGTGTGCCTGTAATATAATGTGAAAGTCATTAAAAAAGGAAAATATAAAACCCTGAGGGGAGTGGACTCATCACCTTATTCCATCTGCATTACATCTTCAGTTCCTTAAGAAGGTGACCCACAGAAGCACTTATACTGAAGAGGTCAGAAAACACACATCATGTGAAAGTAACTCTTTTGTAGACTAATAGCAAGAAAAGAAAGCTCAAGGGATTTGTACCCATGCTTTTGTTAGCAGCAATCTGTATACCAGTATATCAACAAGGCCAGCCACAGAAGCTCTCACATTAAAGGTGTCAGAAAACACATGGCAAGGGAACTGTAACATCAGACTGAAAACTGAAGACTGTAAAACAATATACAATCCTCAGTGGATTTGAACCCTCCACCCAGTGCACTGACTCTGTACAAATCACTTCATATGTTTACTGAGCCATGGCAGCAGCTAGACAAAAGGCTTTAAGATATTTCATATTTTCACGGTGCTACACATCAGTATGATGGTGGCAATATCTATAGCATATGAGCAGACTGGACTTTATTTTTACCACAGGATGAGAAGTGCCGTTTCACATTGGTTAAACGTGGGCACTGGTACTGCATGAAGGGTTACAGAGAGTAATGAACGACCACAAAATTGTATTTAAGTAATTCCCACAATGCTGAATCTTTTCATTCACGCCATCCAACTTGGCTGATCAGTACTCAATCTGCTTGTCGGATCCAAGCAACACTAGTGCTCAAACCTCAAGCCCCTTTAAATTTTGTCTTCCTATAATGACCTAGGATGTGAAAACACATTAGATCAAGTTCACTGCCAAGAAATAAAGGCACTTTTAAAACTTAGTAGAAATCATTTGAAATGTCCTTCAGGTCCAATACAATGGAAAAATGGATGGAGGAATTGTTGTCATATTAGACAGACATGGATGAAATGATCCAGCTATATGGTACGTATGTAACTAATGCATCCTGTTCATCCCATCGGCCTGATCTTACTGATGAGTCAGAATCTTCAACTACAGAACACCTGGGTGGAATTTTGACAAGAGACCTTTGAGGATAGTGGCACCAATGGAAGCCCTAGACCTTGAGATAGCATCTAATTTGTAAAGTTTAAGAAAGGTATGCAACGTAGATACACAAATCTCACCAACAAAGACATTTCTAAAGAAGGCTGTAGCTTCTTGAAATGGACTTTGGGTGTGTATGGCAAGGGGGTGATTGTGAGCTGAGTATACAGATGACATACAGTCAGAAATCCACATGGAAAGGGTAACTTTAGACACTCCTGAGCCAAGCTTATAAGCTGCAAATAAAATAAAAAGTTGCGAGTCCTTCCTGAAAGGTTTGTGAAGGCAGAAAGTAGAGTTGTGTACACTTACCACAAGTGTAGATGTTCGAGTGTATTCACTGTTGCAGTCATCACCTGTAGGTTATTCCCTGCTGTGGTAGCCCTCGGCCGGCCCAAATACCAGAGTCAATGTTTTTCTGCGCCGGCCACTGTCGCTTGTGACTGACGTCAGGTTGTCAGTGCTATAAAGCAAGGCAGCCGATGCTATTACATCAGTTTTTCTTGCCCAAAGCAGTCAGAAGCCCATGGAAATATGGTAAAGTGGTCCTGGAGGCTAAAAGCCACCGTAAGAAGCTTATGTCTCCCTAAGGAAAGAGGATATAAGAGGGATTGAGGGTGGGAAACCAGGACTGCAACAGTGAATAAACTTGAACATCTACATTTATGGTAAGTGTACACAACTGTACTATGTTCTTCATGTTTCACTGCTGCAGTCATCACCTGTGGGAGGATTTCCAAAGCCGAGGAGAGGGGTGGTAGGATTAGTAAGAGACCTAGGCCTGGGTCAGCATGCCCTGCAGAATTGCAGAGGCAAACCCTGCCCCAGCCTTAAAGAAAAGAGGTAGGTGGTAATGCTTTGTAAAGGTATGGACAGAAGTCCTAGTGGAATGGGTACGAACAGACTTAGGGGGTGGTTTCCCATGTAATCTGTAGCAGAAATGGATACAGTGTGATATCCATTAGGAAATGGTTTGCTTGGAAATGGGCTTCCCCTCTGCCCCTGGGGCAAAACTGAGAAGATGTTGGTCCGTTTTCCTGAAGGGTTTAGTACAGCCCAGGTAGTATCTGAGCTGTCGGTGCACGTCTAATGAGTGCAGACCCCCCCCCCCATTTTGAGGGTTAGGAAAGAAGGTGGGTAGATGTATGGCCTGGTTGAGGGTCACATTAGATACCACCCCGTGGATAAAGGAGGGGTTAGTCCTCAGAGAGATCCTGTCTACATGGAAAAAGATAAAGGGCTCAATGGCCATCAGTGCCTGAAGTTCTGAAACCCTTCTGGCTGAGGTGATAGCTAGTAAGAAAGCAGTTTTCCAGGAGAAGTATCTCAGTTCTGCTAAAGCAGCAAGTTCAAAGGGTGGTAAGGTTAGTTTTTCCAAAGCGTAGTTCAGGTCCCAGGCTGACGTGGGTGGCCTTCTGGGAGGTCTGATATTAGAAGCCCCTCTGAGGAATTGTTTAATCAAAGGATGTGAGAGCAGGGGCTGATCTGTATCGAAATGAGCTGAAATGGCTGAGTCATGGATTTTAATAGTTTAGAAGGAAAGGCCACTATTGAGCAACTTCACCAAGTAGTCCAGGATAAGAGGGAAGGAAGGTTGTGAGGAACTGCCCCCTATGGACTGGCTCCAGGAGCAAAATCTTTTCCCTGCGTAAGATTTTCTGGTGCTGGGCCTTCTGGCCTCTGTGATAATGTCTAGGACCTGTTTGCCTTTAGAGTATTTAGCCAAGCTGACAGTTTGAGAGTTTGCAAGTCTGGGTGCCACATCCCCCCATCCTGAAGTCAAGAGGTATGAGATCAGGGGAAGCTGTCTGGGAGGCTGTAATGACAGGCTGCGCAGTTAGGGGTACCAATGCTGTCTGGGCCAATCTGGAGAAATGAGGATGGTCTTTGGTCTCTCCTCCCTTATCTTGATCAGTACCTTGGGAATAAGGGGCAGAGGAGGAAAAGCGTACACAAAGAGGGTGTTCCAGGGGAAGGTGAAGGCATCCACCTTCCACACTAGGTCCCTGGTACAGAATTGTTTCAGCTGGTGGTTGAGGTGTGAAGCAAAGAGATCCACCTCTGGAATTCCCCACTCCTGAGCGACTTGCAAAAAGATTTTTCCATGGAGCTGCCATTCGTGGGGGTCCAGTAAGTTTCTGCTTAAGTGGTCTGCCAGGGTGCTGCTGTTCCCTGGTAGGTATTGGGCTATTAGGTGTAATCCCAAGGAGGAGGCTGTCAGCCAGAGGTTCATGGCTAGCCTGCAGAGAGGGTAAGATTGGGTCCCTCACTGTTTGTTGATGTATCACATTACTGTGGTGTTGTCTGTTTTGATAAGGAGAACATCTGGCCCGAGATGGGGTTTGAAGGATGTCAGAGCCTTTTGTACTGCCATCATTTCTTTCTGGTTGACGTGTAAGGGAAGGTGCTGGGCATCCCAAAGTCCTTGGGTGACCCTGCCTGCTAGGTGAGCACCCCAAGCAATGTCTGAGGTGTCGGTGGTAATGGTCTGCCTAGTTGGGTGGAGGATGAAGGGAAGACCCTTGTTTTTGGCACAGGCCTCTGCCCACCAGAGAAACTCAGCCCTTATACAGGGGGATTAGAGGGAGAGAGGTCTCCAGAGGGTGAGTGCTGACACCAAAGGTTCTTTAGATACCACTGAAGTTTTCTCATGTGAAGCCTGGCCAGAGGAGTTGGGAAGATGCAAGATGCCATGTACCCCAAGGTTTGCAGGAACTTCCTTGCAGTGAGGTGCCTTCTGGAAGCCAGCTGGGTAAAGTAGAGAGGCAGGAAGCTCTGCTTTTCTGGGGATAGGAAGGCCATTTGGGATGCTGTGTCTAGCAGTGCTTCCAAGAAAATAATCTTCCTAGAGGGTGTTTGTTTTATGGTGAACCCCAAGGAGGTTAGGAGGGTTTTGACATGGAGGAGGTCCTGGAGTAGCTTTTTCTTTGCACTCTGCCTGAATGAGGCAGTTGTCCAGATAATGGTAAATCTGTATATTTCTCTGTCTGCAAAATGCTATGACCGGAGCTAAGCATTTGGTGAATACCCTGGGAGCAGTAGATAAGCCAAAGTGTAGCACAGAGAACTGAAAGTGTTGTGAGCCCGTTCTGAAGAGCAGGAATTTCCTGCAGGATTCCCTTACGGGGGATGTGGAGGTTGCCATCTTTTAGGTCTAGGGTCACTAACCAGGCATTTTTTGTCAGCATAGGCAGTAGCTGCTGCAAAGTTAGCATTATGAATTTGGGGGCCACCAGGGAGGTGTTCAGAATGGATAGATCCAGGATGGGGCGCCACGTGCCCTCTTTTCTGGGAACAAAGAATAGCCTGGAAAAAACGCAAATGCCTGTTTGATCTGAGGGGACAGGTTCTACTGCCCCTTGGGATATGAGAGTTTGAACTTGTTTCAATGCCTCTGCCCAGTGATTTGGAGACAAGTCTGGGTACCCTTTTGGAATTGGGAGCTTGCTGAAAGAGAATTTGTATCC
Organism: Protopterus annectens; assembly: GCF_019279795.1. Taxonomy (NCBI): domain Eukaryota; kingdom Metazoa; phylum Chordata; order Ceratodontiformes; family Protopteridae; genus Protopterus; species Protopterus annectens. The sequence continues at coordinate 1,569,829,860 of NC_056737.1, forward strand.
CTGAAAAATGATCTTTAAGACCCATTTGTCCTTTGTAACAGAAAGCCAATTTTCTTTGTAGAGGGAGAGCCTTCCTCCTACCTTTTGGTCACAAGCGACAGCATCCGACACAAAAAAACATTGACTCTGGTATTCGGGCCGGCCGAGAGCTACCACAGCAGGGATAACCCACAGGTGATGACTGCAACAGTGAAACACGAAGCACATCCTCAGTTGTCCATGTACATCCAAGATGTGAAAGTATATTCACCCAAGTGAATGGTTTGTAAAAAATGCTGGCAAATATTTTGGCTGGCTTACATTTGCATCTGAAACCAGCCTGGGGACAAACTATGGGTTAGTATGCAAAAACACTTTGTACTTGTGGAAGACCAAGCAGGAAAAGACACAGGACAGAATCTGTAACTCTGATACTCTTCTGGCAAAAGTAATGGCAACCAAAAGAGTACAACTGTGCAAGTTAAATGCACTATAACAGTAGATGTTCGAATGATCACTGTAGCAATAGCCTAAGCTATATGGGTTATATCTTGCCAAGGACCTAAACAGTCAGCCAGCTTACAAAGCTTCAAGGCACCTTTGACGCACCCAGACCGTCAGGCAGCTTGAGCTATGCTGACTAAAAGTCAAGTTTGGGTGCAAAGCCCTTCAGAGCTTTCCTGCCAGCAGAGAGAGGGAGACGGAGACTGGAAATGTGGGGAACAAAAAATAAATATCCAGGCCGTGGCATTAAAAAAAAAAAAACAAGGGGGATAGACAGAGGGAGCAGCCACTGCAGCAGTGATTATATGAACATATACTGCTAACTTTCACTACTGCACCATCTTCATCAACTGACCACTGCTGCAGAAGTCCTAGCTGTAGGAGTAGATTAGCTTAGATAATTACATTTAGGAGGTGGAAGGATAAGAGTCCTGCAGCCAATGCAGAACAGTCCTAGCAAAGTTTGAGCTACACCTAGAGTAGAAATCAAGCTTATACTGCATTGGAAAAGTATATACAGAGGATCAATTAGCAGCTTCCAGAATACTTCTAGAATTCAACCCTTTCCAAAATGCCATAGAGGGAGTCAAGGCCCTGGAAGACTGGGCCTTGACCCTGCCTGGAATAGTTTTGTTATGGTGAGTATAAGAACAAGTAATAGCCTTAGACAGCCATTTGGAAACAGTCTGTTTTGACACAGGTTGCCCTTTCTTCTTACCTTTACAAGAAATGAACACTTGATTCAAAGATCCTTTTCTCCATCGTTTTAGGTTCAGGAAAGAAAACAGAGAGACGGATAGTTTGGTTTAAAGTAAACTCCGATACCACGTCAGGCATAAAAGGAGGACTACATTTCAAAGAAACCCTGTCCCTATGAAAAATGAGATGGGGCTGACTCACCATAACAGCTTGTAACTCAGATACCCTTGTTGCAGAGGTCAGAGCAATGAGTGAAACTCTGCCATGGTAATAACCTCATGTCAGACAGATTAGCTGGTTCAAATGGAGCAACTGTTACTTTCCCTAACACAAAATTAAGATCCCAAGGAGAGACACTGATTTCCTTGGAGATTTCATATGTGCAACCCCTTTCAAGAATATTTTAATATGAGATCGCACTGAAAGAGGAGGATCCAATGGCAGAAAAGCTGAAACAGCCAATAAATGCACCCTGACAAGGGATAAGGCCATAGGATAATAACTCACAAAAATTTCGTAGAATCAGAGAAAAACTAGCCCTGAATGGGTGCTGGTTATGTTGTTGGCACCAACTAGAAAACCTTTTCCATTTGCAAATACAAGATTTTCTATTAGCATGTTTTTTTGCCTCCATTAGTATCTGTTGCATGTCCTCAGTAAACAGGTGCCTAAAATAAATTAATTAATACCCTATCATCCAGCCAGTCAACTGAAATTGTTTGATGTCAGGGTGCATCAAACATTCATGTTCTAGCGTGAGTAGATCCTGTCTGTAAGCAAGCTTGTGGCAATCGCCAATAGCACTTTCCAAAAGAAGGGAGAACCATGGCTGCCTGGGCCAGAAAGAAGTCACCACAATAGTCTTTGGGATTCCTTCTGAATCTTCATAAGTACCCTGGCATATTAGTGTAAAGAATGGAAAAACCATAAAGGAACATTCCTGTCCAAGGAAAAGAAAAGGCATCTGTCTTTCAAGCCTTTTTACATGGAGTCCTGAAACAGAATCTTGCCAGCTGACTGTTCAGACTGAGACAAAAACATCTACTTAAGGAACTCCTCACAGGTGAATCAAATCTTGAAAGACCACTGATCTATTTTCCATTTCTGAGGGTCTGGCTTAGTCCTGCTTAGCTTGTCTGCCACACAGTCTTACTATGACAGAATGCAGGATGCCTGTAGAGTGAGACTGTGCTGTAACACTATATCCCAAGCTAACATGGTTAGTCTGCAAAGGGAGTACGACTTGGATCCCTTGCTTGTTAATGTACCACATGAGCGTGGTACTGTCTTCAACCACCTGAAGATGTCCCAGGGACCAAAGATGGTTCAGAGAGTTCAGTAACTTGATTAGGGCAAGCATCTCTTTGATATTTATGGGCTTGCATCCATACTTGGTGTTCCACACCCCCTGCACTTTTATCCCTTCTGAAACTGCTCCCCAAAAAGTCCGAAGAGTCTGTGGTGGCTGATTTGGAGCAAGGAGGGAGAACGGGAGACCTGGATTTTAAAGATATCTGTTCTCTCCACCGAAAGACTTCTCTTCTGACAAACCTCAGCACTGGGATTCGAAAAGACAAAGGGTGTCAATGCTGGAACCACAGAGATTTCAGATACAACGGTATATTTCTCATGTGGAGTCTTGCACAGGTATCATGAGAATTAGGTGCCATGAGACCCAAAATATTGCAGTGACAGAAGTAGGAGTGGAAAATATTAGAAACAGAGCTAGATAAAGATCTGTTTTTGCCTGTGGAAGAAAAGATCTTTGAACAGAGCTCTCTAGTTGACATCACAGGAACACAATCCTGTGTAAAGGAGTCAAAAAAGACTTGTTAATGTTCTCTTGGAATCCCAATTTGTATAAGAGATCCCTTACCCAAGAGCCAGATTTCTGACGCTTTGAAAAAGACTCCCAAAAATAAGCAAGCCATCTAAATGTGGAAATACCTGGATAACCTGTAACCTGCAAAGAGCTACAACTGGAGCTAGGCACTTTGTGAACACTCTTGGTGCAGTGCATAGTCCAAAGGTAAGGCAGAGAACTGATAATGTGATTCAAACACACAAAACCATAAGAAACATCATAAGTATGAATGAAGAGGAATTTGATAAGAATCTTAAGTCTAGTTTTACCAGGAAAATAGAAAGAGGAAGAAGAGGTAATAGATTGTGAAGTGACATCATTTTGAATTAGAGCACTATAGCACACAGGTTTAGGAAAAGAAAGACCCAGAACTGGTCTCAGAGCATCATCTTTCTTTGGCACTAGGAACATCCTTGAATAAAAGCTCTTCTCCACCTTGGAAGGAAAAAACAGCTCTATACCTCTTTGGGACAGCACGTGATTGAGAACCTGTGAAAACAAACAAGAGAGTCTGCTCTGGAGGATAAGGAATGAATCCCTGGAAAGGAGGAATTTCCTCTCACTGCCAACTGTAATGCTAATGAATGATTTTCAGAATCTATTTGTCCGAAACAATCCGTTGCCAAACGGAAAATGGAAAATCAGACTTTCTAGAAGAAAAAAAGAGGACAGGGTGGGAGGGGGGCCACAAGGTCATTCAGACTTGTTGGACTGTCCTTGGTTTTGGGAGGTTTGAGACTTCTTTTTGGAACCCTATTTACTGTATTTAATTACTGTCTTTTGCTTACTCAAAGTTTGACTGGGCACAAGTCACATTTTCAGTGCTCCACATAAAATATATATTTACAATGAACAACAATAAAAATTAAACATTTTTAACAATTACTTTGCAAGTAGTATGGAGACAAATAATAAAAATATTTATCACATATTTTATAAATGATATTATTTTACACAAGTTAAAAACATATTAACATGTAATAGCTGGAGAAACAACAGTAATGATAATATACACAGGTTCAGTATATGTAAGTTGACATTAATGACGTAGGATGTCGTTACAGCAGGAACAGAAAATAGAGGAAGGGTATAAGCAGAAATGATTAAGAAAAAACAAGTAGAAAAAGTTCCAATAGTGGAGAGGTTAAGATAACAGTAGATGGGTATGATTATGAGGCAGGTAAGGAGGGGGTATTAGTAGGAGAGGATTAAGGATAATCCTTGCCATTTCTTCTTAAATGTCTGTTTACCTGTATTTTGTTGACACTGTTTATTCTATTTTTTTTTTTTTGCCAAAATTGGATGAAAATATAGAAAATCCATTGGAAAATGTGGAAAAGGAGGTAGAAAAATCTTAAAAGATTCCCTGGATGAGCTTGCAGCTCACATTATACTTTTTGATCACCTCTTGCAACAGACAGGCCACACACAAACTCTATCCAAGGTTCTCATTTTTATCATCATCCAGGAGGTTCAGTGAATGCAGCCATACAAATTTCAAAACAATATCAGTGGCTATAACCCTGGAAAAAATAGTTATATATATATATATATACACACAAATTGTAAACAAGTAATGAATGACCTGTGCAACAGAAGAAACTAAGTTATTTAAAGCAGATTTTTTCTCACGAAGAAACTGAAGCTAAAACATTCCTCATACATTAACAATATGTCAGAATGAACTAACCAGGGCCTGACAATTCAAAACTCTGAAAATCAAAGATGCAGAAGTATACAAGAAATCCATCCTTCAACCAAATCAGGCTTTTCAATTCAATGGATACCACATGGATACAACCAGTTGTATAGTGTCACTCCCTTGGGACAAGATTCAAATACTAAGGGACACCCCTCTATTTCTCCTCCACTTTGACTGCCCACCAGCAGGTCTAGTTGTCGGAGTCCTAGAGCTGATGGACACCTCCATTCTGGTGGGGTAGTTCACTCATTTTTATATGAAGATATCTCAATGGCTTCTAAAGGCTCAGTGGTCCCACCATGATAACCTGCACCTCTGATACTCTTCCTGCAGATGTCAGAGGAACAAGAAGTCCAGTTTTCCAAGTGATGAACCGCAAATCAGTTAGACAGGCAGTTCAAAGGGTTGCAGTCAAATTTTTCCGGCACAAAACTGAGATTCCAAGGAACAAGAAACAGTTTACAAGTAGGTCTCAGGTGTAAAACTCCTTTCAGAAATTCTTTCACTATAAACAGAGAGGAGAGAGAAGATCCAAGGACACACATGCTGAAATGGCCTCAAGAAGAACCTTTAAAGAGGAATAGGAGTGGCCAATAGATAGAAGCGCACACATCTGTGCACCAGTGGTACAAAATCCCTGAAAAGTTCCTGGTTAGTGACTAGGCACCAAATAGAAAACCTGATCCACTTGCCAATAAGATTTTCTATTAGCAGGTTTTCTTCCCTCCTTCAGTACCCTACTGCAAGTGAAGAAAAAGGTGCCTAAAAGGTACCAAAACTGAATCATCCAACCAATCGGTTGAAGTTGTGTGAAGACAAGGTGTAGCAATAACCCCCCCCAACTTGTGTGAGCTGATTTGGTCTGTGAGGAAGCCTGTGGTAACTGCCCCTGGCCAATTCCATAAAAAGGAGAACCAATTCGGCCAAGGCCAGGATGACTTTAGGAGTCTTTCTGAATTTTCAAAATCACCCTGGAAATTATTGGAAGGAGTGAAATGCATATAGGAACATGCCTGACAATGGGAATGATACAGCATCTGATCTCCAGGCCTGCCTGCAAGGAGTCCTGAACATAATTTGCTTAGTTGTCCATTTTGAAAGGAGGCAAAGAGATGTACCCAACTGACCCAAGGTGATCCTCACATCTGGATTAGTTCATGGAAGACCTCTCTTTTGAGCTTCTACTCACAAGGGTCTGACCATGACCTGCTCAGCTTGTCTGCCTCTCTATTTTGCTTTGATGTTATGTAAGACTCCTGGAGAAGTAAAGAATGCTGAACAGGTATCACTGCCAGCTGTCACAGAGGGTGTGACCTGACCCCCCCCCCCCCATGTACCATATGACTATGATGTTGTCTGTGATTATCTGTAGAAGACCTGGGTCCCACAGATGATACAGAGACATTATGGCATGAATCACAGCCAACATCTACTTGATACCAATGTGCTTTGATCTGTCTGAACTGCCTCAAAGTCCTTTTTCTTTTACCTCCTTTGAAACTACTCCCCAAGCAAAATCTGAAGAATCAGTCATTACAGATTATGTTAGGATGGGTGGAGAAAAAGGGAAATCTGGATTTTGAGCCATCTTATCTCTCCACTAATGCACCTCCAAGACTGGAATATGAAACTCCAGAGGATGAAAATGTTGGGTCCACATGTTATTGAGGTACTACTAAATCTTTCTCATATGCAGTAAACCATAAGGCATGATATCCTGAGAAATTCTCTGGCAGTAATCCGAGACTGACCAAAAAAAAAAAAAAAACTCAGGAAGATTTCCAGATACAAATCCACCTTCTCTTGAGGAAGTAATGCCTTTTTCATGACAGCGTCTATCAGGCAGCCTAGAAACAATCCGTGTGATGGCATGAGAAAGGATTTTTACACATTTATCTTGAATCCTGGATGGCTTAGGGGAAAAGAAACATTTGTTAATGTGTCCTGGCATCTGAGAAAAGACTCTGAACATATAAGCAAGTTGTCTAAATAATGAAAAATGTGAATAATCTGCAAGAACCACTACTGGGGGCTAGTCACTTCATAAACACTCTTGGTGCAGCAGACATCCTATGCAGAGAATTAACAATGCGACCCAGACATACAAAATCTTAGAAATCTCTCCATTACTGGAATATGATGGTAAGCATCTTTGAGGTCTAAGTTTACCATGACAATCTCAAATGGAACAAGAGCGAACACTGTGACGGCTCACCATCTTGAATTTCACAAACAACTGAGAAAAAGACAGGTCCAATACTGGTCTCCAATAGTGCTCCTTCTTTGGAATCAGAAACATTCTGGAGTAAAAGCTTTTGTCTATTTGTTCTGCAAAAACATTCCCTAGGACTCCTGCCTCTAACATGTTTTGGAGCACTTGGGGAAACAAATATGTTTGATTGGGTGAGTGGGGAGGGGATCCCCTTGAAAGGAGGGGGATTGTTAACCCACTGCCAACTGTAACCCTCCAGGTTCACCTTCAAAACACATTTGTCTGTAGCAGTTTATTGCCACAAAGAAAACTGAGAAACAGATCCAGAGAAAGGGGAAGAGATGCTGGGGCAGAAGAGAAAGGGAAGATGATCAGATTCTAGGCATAGCCAAAGGTTGATATCCGATCCTTTCTGGAAAGCTTCCTTACCTTTTGGGATTGATACTTCCTGACACCTCTTTTTAGGCGTCTGTTTTCAAGTGCCACCACCTACTAGTTTGGTCTTTTGAAGGGGTAGAGGATTTGGAAGGAAAGAACCAGGGAACCAGAAAAATCTTAGAAATGTCCTGCATTAACTTACTCCTCTCATCCCATTCTTTGAGGACCTGCGCAGCAGAAGGCCCAGATAAAACCTAATTTTCAGGGAGGGAATTAAAAATGTCTGACTTTAAATCATCTGAAATCTTTTATTATGTACCAATATAAATCTTCAAGACTGCTGCTGAAGCAGCACTAGAAGCACAACCATATAAACTTTTTAAGGCATAGTTTAGATACTTGGGACAGGTTAGATGTTATCTGATTCATTAAGTCATACCTTCAGGTGGTTGTGAAACAGAACTATTTTCATGTCAGCATAATCTTTGACAAAAAATGCACTGTTCGAAAGACTAAAGTAGAAGAAAGAGTCTCTTACCCAGTCTGTCTAAAAGTTTACCCTCTTTATCCCCAGAAAATGGGTTAGGGGTGGTGAGGAGTCTGTTAGGAGCAGTAGCAGAGACGGCTGCAGGATCAGCTCTAAGATTAGAAAAAAAGGCATTTATTAGACTGACTGACTTTATAAAGTTTATCTGCCTTTTAGGGACTGATGGCTGGAAATCAGGAGAGTTGCAACAGCAATGAAAGCATCCATCAAGGTTGGCAGAATAGGAGGAAAGGGGGCAGTAGGAGGAGCTTCTTGCTCTAATAGATCACAGTATCTGCCCATTTCAGGGGGAACAGCCACCTGTTCCCATGAAAACACCCAATTTAGCCTACAGACAATGCTGTTGAAGGCAAAAGCCTCTGTTTATAATTTCGGGTTCACTGTCCAAAGAGTCAAGTCCTGGGCTACTGAACCCTCAGGGAATAAAATTTTATCCTGGATTATATCAGCAACATCTGACACAACATCCTCATCATTAGCAGAGGAGGAATAAGGTAGAGGAGGCATCATCAGGTACCCAGTATTGACAGTCTGCAACAAAGTCCTGGCCCAGGTAAGAACATAATTTTTCAAATAGATATGGTTTCTCTGTTATTGCAGTTATTAACTTTATTTTTCCTCGGAAAATATTTGCAGGAAGACCAACCAGGGAAAGTCGTATCCATTCCATGCCAGAGGGTTATCTCCCTGGCTACCCTGAGAAGACTCTCCTGGAGTCTCTCTCATACCTAAACTGGATTTTCTTTCCATGCCTACATCAGACATTGGAATAGCCAAAGAGGATGCATCTGACTCCCAGTGCATAGAGGCCAGCAAAGTAACAAGAGGAATTTGAGGAACCCATTATGTGGTCTGAGGAACCACTTAATGGCCTCTGTACAGTCATCCACTATTAGCTGAGGCACTGATTGATCCTGCACCATGGGCAAGAATTAGAAGTTATGTACCTACCATAACGTTCCATGTTAGTTGTCTTCTCTCGCCTTCTTTCTTGCTGGATGGGTTCGGAGCCGGCACTTGCTAAGCTCGAGAGCTAATTTTACCAGCTCGAGGCAACCCTATATCCCATGATGCAAGGCGGAGATTACTCAGATCTCGTTTGGTAGCTAAAGAAATAGCAGTATTTTCTTCCAACTTAAGAGGAGGAAGAAAATAAGGATACTAAATAACATCATAACCCTCTAGAAAGGATCAACATAATCTAGTGACACTAGGAGTTGAACAGCTAGAAAAAGGTAATAACCTCTTAATAGAAGATGTATAATCTTCCCGGTCTGACCAGGCTAGGGGGATGGAGGGACGCTAGAAAGAAGCGAGAAGACAACTAACATGGAACGTTATGGTAGGTACATAACTTCTAAATGTTAAGTTGTCAATCTCGCCTTCATTCTTGCTGGATGGGACCGCCCCTAGCACCTCTATCCTGGGTGGCTCAATGGAACAGACTCTTGAGAACGGTGGAACCAAAATTTGCTCTGTCTCTGGAGACCAAATCTAATTTGTAATGTGAAACAAAGGTATGAGGAGAGGCCCATGTGGCTGCTGCACAAATAGTGTCTATTGGAAGTCTAGCTTGAAAAGCTGTAGATGTAGCTAGAGCTCTGGTAGAATGGGCTTTTGGGTTAGAAACCAACTCTTTGCCTCTGAGCTGATAAATGTAAGTGATCACAGAAGACAGCCACCTAGATAAAGTTACCTTAGAAACTGGAAGGCCTTTCCTGTTCTCTGCATAGGATAGAAATAGTTGATCAGATTTCCTAAAAATTTTTGTCTTATCCAGATAATATCTGAGCTGACGGTGAACATCGAGATAATGTAACTTTTGTTCAGCTCTATCAGAATAGTTCGGAAAAAATACTGGAAGATCAATGGATTGATTTAGGTTAGTTTGTGATGCCACCTTTGGTAAGAAAGACGGATTAGTTCTTAGGGATACCCTGTCTTTGTGGAATATTAGATAGGGAGGGCGAACACAGAGAACATGAAGCTCAGATACTCTTCTGGCAGATGTAATGGCAACTAGAAAAAGTGTCTTCCAAGAAAGCAATTTCAAAGAACAGGCAGCTGCAGGTTTGAACGGGGGAAGAATCAAGGATGTTAAAATTAAATTTAGATCCCACTGTGGTGGGGGGTCTCTAATCGGAGGTTTCAATAAAAAGATACCTCGAAGGAATGCCTTGCACAGTTTATGTAACATAATGTTGTGGTCCAAAAAGCCTATATGAAAATTTGAAATGGCTGCCAATTGAACTTTCACTGTGGAAGAAGAGGATCCTGAATGAAAAATGTCAGCTAGGAAGTCCAATACCGAATGAATTGGAGCAGTATAGGGGTCTATGTTCCTAGCTTTTGCCCAGAAAGAGAAACGTCGCCATTTACTAGTGTAAATCTTTCTGGTAGAAGATTTTAGGGAAGCTACTATGATATCCCGTACAGGATTAGAAATCATAGGAAGCCTGGCTAAGGATGGAAGTGGAGCAACCAAGTAGTGAGGTTGAGAGAGGGTATGGATTGGTGCAGTTGACCCGACTGGTGGGTCAGAAGATCTGGAACCGGGTCCAGATGCCATGGCTGTACCAAGAGGTAATGATGTAGGAACGGAAACCATATCTGTCGAGGCCAATAAGGGGCAATGAGAATCAACTTGGCTCTCAAAGCGGTTGCTTTCTGAATTAGCTGAGGTATCAGCGCAAAAGGTGGAAAGGCATAAAGAAGTCCCGGGGCCAATCTTGGGTTAGAGTGTCTCTGGGGGGATGGCCTGGAAGGGGGAAGAGAGAGAAGAAGTCTGGGCATTTGCTGTTTTGAGGTGTAGCGAAAAGGTCGTAGCAAGGAAGACCCCACTTCTGAAAAATCTCTTCCGTCACTGACTGTTTGAGAGACCACTCGTGAGGCATGAGAATAGCTCTGCTCAATCTGTCCGCTATGATGTTGGATTTCCCGGGGATGTGCGTTGCTATCAGAAACCGGTGAGAGGAGATTGCCCATTGCCAAAGCCTGAGAGCCTCTCGACACAGTGGATAGGACTTGGTTCCGCCCTGTTTGTTTATATACCACACTACGGACATATTGTCCGTTTGGACTGCAATAGTTCCCAGGGGAAGAGAGTCGTTGAGGGCTTGCAACGTTAAAAGCACTGCTCTCATCTCCAGAACATTTGTGTGCAGATGGTACTCGAAAGGTTGCCAAGTGCCATGGACCATTCTGCCCTGATAATTCCCCCCCCCACCCCACCCGATCAGAGAGGCGTCCGATGTAACCATGGCAACCAGGGCAAGAGGAACAAATGGTCTGCCTTGATGGATTTGAGGGGACGATATCCACCAAGTCAGATGTCTCTTGCAAGATGGAGTTACTATGATCTCGTGACGTATGGGAAGTTGTTGAAAGGACCATTGGGTGAATAGCATCCACTGTAGAAGCCGCATGTAAAAGCGGGCAAGGGGAAGAAGTGTTATGGCAGCCGCCATAAGACCCAGTACTTTCAGAGCAAATCTGGCCTGAATTTTTTTGCTGAATAGAATCACTTGGACGTGTCTTTGAATGTCCAAGATCCTTTGGTCTGTCAACCTTGCTGAAAGTTGTACGGTGTCCAATCTTGCGCCTATAAAAGTAATATATTGACAAGGCGACAAGGCAGATTTTTTGAAATTTATAGAAATTCCTAGCCCTCTGCAAGTGTGAATGGTGTAATTTCTGGCTTGGAGAAGCTGATGCCTGGTGGTGGCAGTGAGGAGCCAGTCATCTAGATATGGAAACACCTGGAATCCTTGACGTCTCAGGTGAGCCGTAACCACTGCCATGCATTTGGTGAACACTCTGGGGGCTGTAGTGAGTCCAAAGGGCAGGGCACTGAATTGGAAGTGACTGGTCCCCAGCCGGAAGCGGAGAAATCTTCTGGAGCGTCTGTGAATTTTTATGTGGTAGTACGCATCCTGAAGATCTATCGAGCACATCCAATTGTCCTTGCCCAGAAAGGGCAGAATGGACTGAAGCGTGACCATCCGGAATCTTGATTTCTTTACAAACTTGTTGAGTTTGCTGAGATCTAATATTGGTCTCCAGTCTCCTGTCTTTTTTGGAACTAAAAAGAACCTTGAGTAGATTCCGGATCCTATTTGGTCCGCTGGGACTGGCTGGATGGCTCTTTTTACTAGCAGTTTTGATATTTCTAGTACTGCTAATTCCCTTAGACCAGGTGGAACGTCTGGAAGGGTTCCCTTTTGTTGAATTGGGGTTTGAATAAAGGGAATTTTGTAACCCTCGGATATAATTGACTGTACCCATTTGTCTTGAGAAAGGGAAAGCCAGGCTATTGGGTACAGCGATAGTTTTCCCCCGACTGCCTCCGAAGGCAGACAATCGGGCAACATCTCAGGGATGCTGGAAGGGTTTGTCAGAAAGAGGCTCTCTGCTACCCTGATTCTGCAGACCACCTCTGCCCCTAGGGCGGCGTCTATTATTGTTACCCCCTCTGCCTCTGGGGGTAAACTGACTTCGTGCGTCAGGCGTGACTCCTTGAGATTTGCGGAACCACATTTTCCCTCCCTTCTGTCCTTTGGGGTAAGGTCTAGAAGGGGTGGAGAAACGGACTCCTACGGCAGAAAGAGTCTTGCCATCTTGTTCACATCTAGTCAAAGTGGCTTTCACTTGAGGACTGAACAAGGTCGAGCCATCAAAGGGGGAGTTTGTGAAAGACGCCTTGAAGGGGTCTGCAAAATTACAAAGCCGCATCCAGGACTGACGCCTTAAAGCCACTCCTGTGCCTGCGGCCCTACTCGCTCCATCGGCTGCATAAGAAATGAGCCGCATGGAGGAGTTAGCAATGGAGTTAAGGATTCCTAGCTGTGAGCTAATCTTATCCTGAGACCCAGCAGCTGACGGATCCTGTAAAACTTCTCCCAACTCTTTAAGAACGTCTCTTTGAAGGCGGGTGAAGTGGCATAAGTAGTTCAGCGATCTCATAGCAAAAGTTGCTGAAGAAAAAATCCGCTTACCATACCTGTCCATAGTCCTAGAATCTTTATTAGGAGGATGGACAGGTACTGAAGGAACAGCTAATTCCTTCTTGGTGGCAGCAGCCACCACCATGGCATCAACTGGGACACCCTTTGTCAAATATTGTCTATCTTGTGGGGCAGTAATAAATTCTGAAGGTCTCCTAGGGATAGGTTCCACCGAATCTGGAGCCATCCACGCCTTCCGAGCCACTACCTCCATGAGAGGGTCGAAAGGCGGAGACACCCAGGAGGTGGAGGGTTGAGATCCGAACGCCTCCAGGTATACTGACTCGTCCTCGAAGGGATTAAGGGAAGGCCAGTTCCCCCTCTGTTTCAGGATTTCAAGGATGTCTGAAAATGAGATATCCTCAGAGGAGGACCTTGGGGATCCCTCAGACTCATCCAAGTCAGTATCTGATGTAGTAGACTCAGGGGAGTCTAAATGTTTCCTCTTACATGTCCTCTTACGCGGGGGTTCTCCTGACGGATCAGGAGAAGCCTCGGAAGAGGAAGATATTCCCAATGGGGAAACCTGAGGCGTTGGATCTCTGGGTCCGGGAGCAAGAGAGTGGGAAGAGACGTCAGCAGGCACTGTAGTGGGAGGAGCTGATGGAACTGTCCGTCGACTAAGCCCAGGGGCTAGTACACTCCTCATCACCTCGAAGGCTCCCCCGTCAGAGAGACCAGAAAGCTCCCTCTCCGAAGAGATAGGAACCCCAGGCCTCACCGAGAGGGAAGGCTCCGAGGCAGATGTCGGGGCCGAGCTCACCAATGCCGAAGCTCCGAGAGGGAGAATGGGGTCGGACAAGGGTCCGATGCCACTCGCCCCCTCGGAGCCGACGAGAGAGACTAGACGCCCGGATCCCTCCAATGAAGGTCTCAAGGAGGAAATCGGAGCCGAGGACGATGGAGCCGAAAGGGGTGGTATCGGCTCCGAAGTCACAACGGTACCGGTTCCGAGGAGCTCCGGCTCCGAACTCTGTAAGAGAGTCGGAGGAGGAATGCTCGGTGGATGTGATATAGCTACCGTCTGTTGAGATGGGCTATGGAGTATTTGGGCCAATGCCTGAGACTTTAATAGTCTACTCACCACTCTCTCAAGGTCGTGATCAGATAGCCTGGATGACCGAGAAGATCGGCTCCGATGGCTCCGCTCCGAGAGCAAAGGTGATCTCGGAGCCGAATGTATGGATTCCACTGAAGGGGATCAAGATATCTTTTTTGAGATCAATGGAGCCATCGGAGCCGAAGATACGTCGGCTCAAGCCGGAGCAGACACTGAGTGTCTGGATCTGGTAGTATCGGCGCCGGATGGAGCCGATACTGACACTGACATGGAAAGATCGGCTCCGGCGAGCCTGGTGATGAAGGACCTGAAGCCGACGGCTTGGAAGCTTGAGCCGAAGGCTTAACAGGCTTCGAGGGCTTCCCCGGCACCGACTTAATCGGGGAGCTCTCGGGCTTTAATAAGCCCCTTAATATGAGTTTATTTTTTCGTTCCTGCAGGACTCTTGGGCTGAAAGCATGACAGATAGCACAAGAGTCCTGCAGGTGCGAAGGTCCCAGGCAATAAACACAAGAAGTGTGAATGTCTGTCAGAGACATCTTCTGACAGCACGAGTCACACTTCTTGAAGCCTGAGACCTTAGTGTCCTTCGACATAACTGTGTCGATGAACAACAGTAACACACTCACACACAAAAAACACTCAGTCCAACAAATTAATTTAAATTAATTAAATTAAATTACATTAACCAGGGAAAACACACAGTCACACACAAACAATCCCTGACAGGAAAAATTTAGGGAGGGGAAGGCCTAAGGCCTAACTAGGGACAAGGGAATATTTAGTCAAAAAGAAGGGAACACTGACGGGAATAGGGCTAAGGTGAGTCGATAACTAACAAAAATATAATATATATATATAAAATTAAAGGGGGGTAGACGAAAAGTCTCTGAAAAGTTCACTTACCAAGAGCTGGTAAAAGAAGGCACCTCGTTAGCGAAGCGGCAAACGAGATCTGAGTAATCTCCGCCTTGCATCATGGGATATAGGGTTGCCTCGAGCTGGTAAAATTAGCTCTCGAGCTTAGCAAGTGCCGAGTCGGAGCCGAGGATCGGCTCCGAACCCATCCAGCAAGAATGAAGGCGAGATTGACAACTTAACATCTTGTGCTTTAATGATCTTTTCTTTTTAGGTACGTTAGGAGAAGGACGAGCAGTATCCATGCTGTAGCTAAGGAAGAGGCCTGACTGCCTATAAGCTATGCTGGAGAGAGTCAATCGGAAGGCAAGTTATAACTTAATGCACACATACAGCGCACACACAAAAAAGTCACAAATTTCCAACAGCAATAAAGTATACAAGCAGCACACAAAAAAATCCTCTCTAACAGAGATACCTTCCCAGAAGTGAATTACTACATAAAAGACAGTCAAGTTTGTTGTTATGAAGTAAATACAAGCACCAACACAACAAAGTTCTGCCCCTACAATATAGTTCCCAACTCTCAAAAATATAAGTAGAGTATATTTTAATTAATAACTGAAACAAACCTAAAAAAATAAGTTAAAACCCAAGAGCTACATCCAGAAATGAAACAGTGGTCCTTTAAAGAATAACTTCTGATATTAACAGAAAGACAGTATTCTTAGACAGACGCACCGCAATTCTGTCTAAAACAGATAAAAAATACAAAACATTCAATAAAAATACAAACAAGTGTAGAAAGGTTCCCCAAAGGGGATGTATTTGTGAAAAAGGAAGCCATAGGTTGACTGCTATTCCTGAGAAGCCTTAAAGCTGCATTACAGTCAGGCAGCAAGAAAGTTCGCTTTTGGAAGCTGGCCAATTGCTGTATCACTGGCAGGACACACCAATAGGTTACTGGGACAGTGAATGAAGAACATCTACTGAAGATGCATTATTTCTTGCATAAATTAATTATAATGCCTGATACTGCAACAATTAACAAGAACAAATCAAACGCACTAAATGGAGTATTACTCATCAGAGCCGAGCCTTAAGTATTATAAAACAAAGAATAGGAGACATATTTAAAAATACCTAAGCAGAATACTGCAAGCACCAGCCTTAGTAAAGAGGACTGCATACATACAAACATAACTATGAATAAATTTATGACCACAGCATCTCCATTCTTTATGCACTGGATAAAGACCACAAATAAAATACAAGGTTACACTCACTGTATATTACAAAATGTCTATCCTCAAATATTTGCTGTACAAATAACCTTAAGAAAATGTACTCTGGTAATAGCCTAAAAGACAGTTAACTAATTTCAAACTGCTGCTACCTAAAAATGAAAGCAACCAGATTAAATTAAGGAATACACAATCTTTACACTTGAAAATAAGAGAGTAAAACAAAAAAGTAATTAAAAAATATATACAAGATATATATAGCCATAATGAGCTAAGGCACTATAGCAAGCAGTTTACAAATTAAGGCAGTCTTGGTAAAAACAGTGAAAGAATAGTTGTGTAAAATCTTACCATAATCATAGATGTCTTTCTCTTCCATGTTGCAGTATTCTTGGGTGAGGGATTTTCCGCCTCAGGTGACCCGTACGTCAGCTCCTATACAAAAGTTTCAGCTTGGCTGTTGTAGTTGCGTGGGACATCAAATGTAGGGCCATAAATCAGGGACCTTAAATGTGATGTCTGCATGCACAGACCTCAGAACTTGAAAGCCCAGCAGGAGTAGAGTTGCCAGTGATGTCCGCCATAGGGTCAATGAGCCATTATTTAGTTAAATTGATCACAGGGTAGGGTATAACCCCCAAGAGACCTAAGACAGATCAGTAATGAGCGAGAGAAAGGATAAGGGGGTTAGGTGGGTGGGAATGAACACTGCAACATGGAAGAGAAGGACATCTATGGTTATGGTAAGATTTTACACAACTATTCTATGTTCTTCTATTCCTATGTTGTAGTATTGTTGGTGTGGGAGAGCACCACTGCTTAGCTGGAAGGAAGGGAGGAGGTAGAAGAGACTGATTCCACGAAGCCCTGCAGGATTGCTCTTGGCAAATCCTGCACGTGCTCTGGAGATGCTGTCTAATTTGTAGTGTTTGGTGAAAGTGTGAATGGTTGACCATGTGGCTGCTTCTAATATGGAAGCTGTGTCCAGGCCTTTTCAGAAGACTTTGGAGGCTGCCACTGCCCTCCTGGTGGAGTGAGCTTTAACTCCCTGTGGGAGCTTTTTTTGCCATGGTGTGAACATAGGCGAATAGCTTTTCTAATCCAACATGTGATGGTTTGTTTGAAGAATGCCTTGCCCAGGGCCCTGGGGTGGAAGGAAACAAAGAGCTGATCAGATTTTCTTATGGCTTTAGTTTTGTCTAGGTAAAATCTTAGCTGTCTGGGTACATCCAGGGAGTGGAGTATTCTCTCACTTTCATTGGTAGCCAAGGGGAAGAAGGTGGGTAGATGAGTAGATTGGTTTAAGGACATATAATTGACCATCTTCGGCATAAAGGAAGGGTAAGTTCTTAGTGTTACCTTGTCCTTGTGGAAGGTAGTGTATGGAGGGCAGGCCATTAGGACCTGTAATTCAGACTCCCTTCTGGCTGAAGTTATGGGCACTAGCAGGACTGTCTTCCATGTGCACATTTGCAGAGCAGCCATACTAGCAGGTTCAAATGGACACTAGGTTAGTTTTTCCAGGATGAAGTTCAGGTCCCATGGAGGTGGGATGTGTTTTCTTGGTGGTCTGATGTGTTAGAACCCTTTTAATAGCAGCTTAACATCGAGCCTGGCTAGTAGGGGAGGGTCTAGTGGCAGGTAGGCTGAGATTGCTGAGAGGTGGACTTTCACTGAAGAGTAAGAGAGAGTCCCCCCTTTACTATTTGATACACACAGGCAAGAACTAGGGGGAGGATCTGCGATGCATGGATCCCTGCCCTTACCCAGACACCATCTTAAAAATCTCTCCCATTTAGCTAAGTAAGATTTTCTTGTAGTAGGTTTCCTGGCCTCCCTCAGGACTGAAAGCACGTCCTCTGAGTAGTGGTGCCTGAAGGGAATTAGAAGTTTATCACTCACAGTGTCAGTGACAACATCTGCAAGTATGGGTGGATGAGGGTTCTCTTTTGTTGCATCAGAAGGTCCACCGTGTGAGGTAACTTGTGTTGATTGGCCTTGGCTAAATTGAGAAGTAGGTGGAACCAGTACTGCCTTGGCCAGTAGGGGTTCACCAACAAGATTTTTGGTTTGTCTCTGCTGATTTTCAGGAGGACTTTTTGACTTAATGGGAAGGGAGGAAAGGCATATAGAAACCTTCCCTTCCATGAAATGCTGAATGCGTCTACTCTCCAAACTAGTGGGGGGTAGGTCTTGGTGCAGAAGGTCTGCAGTTGTCCGTTCTGGGGGGAGACAAACAAATCTACTTGCGGTGTGCCTCACCAGTGGACAATATCTAGCATGCATTCAGGATTTGGAGAGGATGTCCTGCTGAGAAGATCTGCTTGGTTGTCTTCCTGCGAGGGGATGTAAGATACCTGCAGGGACAAGTTGTGTTGTGAAGCTAGACCCCAGATTAGTAAGGTTAGTCTGCAAAGGTGATACGCTTTTGTCCCTCCCTGCTTAGGCAGCCAGAGATAGTTTGGAAGAGATGTCAGATTTAGTGGGGCAGTCTGAAGTAGCAGCCAGCAGAGTAGTGGCTTGAGAGACCAGGTCCAGAGCATATTTGGTCATATGGGTTTGATAGTTGATGTCTCTAAAGGCCAATGTGGAAGAGGTGTAAACCTTCTTTCCAATTTTATCCATTATTTTGCTTTGTCCGTAGGCAAGAGACAGGCAGATGGAATGAGTCTGGATTATCTGGTGAAATGGCAATCACAGCAGGATCTGCCCGGGGAGGTTTGACAGAAATTTCTGGTCATCAGGCACCTTGTAGAAGTGGCCTGGCCTCTTAGGGGCAGGTGGCTGAGAATCTGGTTTCTTTGATGCTGAGGAAAAGGAATCTAAATAGGCAGAAATGACAGACAGATTGGCAGAAGGACAGGGAGACTCCACTTGCAATACTACAAAATACCTTTTTTGAGTATCAGACATTTGTGAGGTGTCCCATTTGAAGTATTCCTTCATTTTGGTTATGGTTTCCCCAAAGGTGATATCCTCTGGAGGGGAGTCCCCTTCAATGGATTCTTCATCTGGGGAATAATACTCTTGAGGAGAGGCTATTTGGGAAGTGTAAGATATAGATTTATCAGAAGATGAATAATAGGTCTCTTGCTCTTCTTCCCTGTCTTGTGAGGTAGGTGGTGGAAGACAGGAGGCAGAGGCAGGCCTAATGCTGAGGAGAGGAAGAGCAGATGGAGAAGAGGCTGCTGGCCTAAGAGCCATAAAGGCCTGTATCAAAGAAGAGGCGAAAGACTGCCAGTCAGGTAGGCCTTTGGCAGGTGTAGCCAAATGCTTGGTATTTTGTTTCTTTTTGACTGGCGTAGACTTAGGCGTCGGCCTGGAATTGGATGCCTGGCTAAGGCTAGTTGTGTCACTAGGAGGCATCCCAGTTGGAGGCCCTGCTGTGCCTGGTTCCCCCTCGACCTCGGTGGTAGCCGATGTCTGGGTTAGCTCCAGGGACGTGCTTGTCGTCAAGTGCAAAGCGGATTCCTCAAAGGTCACAGTAGAAGTCAACGTATCCATCGGACGTCCCTCAACTCCTAAATCAGTAGTGGAAGAGGGCCTAGGAATCTTGGTCTTCTTTTGCGGAGGTTCAGTCGGGGCTTCCGAGATGGGATCCATCCTGAGTGCTAATTTTTTAAGTCTCAAAAGCCACCAACTCGTTGCAATACACATGGCAAAACAACACTTTAATAAAAAAAATAGTAAAAATATATAAAACGTGAGCGCTTTCACAGAGTCCTCTCTGCTTCCTCAGACATACTACAGTAACGGCTGCTCTTGTTTAAATAATGATACATCTGTGTCAAATCCAATCAGCTGACAGTATCTTGAAATAAAAATTAAAAAGACATACACTATATAAACAATCAAATCATAAAACTTAGCACTACACTAAGAACAAACGACCACTGAGATTATTCCTTGTCTTTTTTCTAGCAATGTTAAACATGAATTTAATCTTATACAAGTTATTATATTCGTGCTTCCTCAGAGCTCATCTCCCTAGAACTCTGAGATTATTCCTAGTCTTTCTTTCTAGCAATGTTTAACATGAAATTAATCTTTGTATATGTGATTATATTTTTGTGCTTCCTCGGAGCTTTTCTCCCCGGGCCTCTACTGAAAATGGACATGTATCCAGTTACACTAGCCCGGTCAACAAATGTAAAATAAAATAAATAAAAATAAATAAATAGTGGACTAAAAATGTATGTAAAAAACTGTAAAAGCTTGCTCTATAAAGTTAGATAGTGTTAAAACTGTAGAATATATGTATAGATGTTAAAAGATGTGACCGAACATAATAATTAGAAGTTATGTACTCACCATAACGTTCCATCTGAGTAGGTAGTTCATTTGTCTGCAACCTGTGGGTTACGGATCCGATATCAGATCCGAGCCGGCAACTTGTTTCAAGCGAATGGATCCGAGCTCCTAGCCCCTCCCTTCACCCATAATCCCCTGCTAACCCCTCCATGACCTCAGATCGAGTTTGCCTCTCCATATATATCCGACAAAGGATATCTAAAAAAAATACTAATAGATCCAAGAAGGTCAGGGGGAAGGAGGGGGGGATGATTGCAGACAAATGAACTACCTACTCAGATGGAACGTTATGGTGAGTACATAACTTCTAAATCTGAATTAGGAATGTTCATTTGTCTGCAACCTGTGGGACAGAGTCCCCAGCTACCTGCACCCTGGGTGGACATCATGGAAGGATATTACGAAGCACCGCAGAGCCAAAGTATGCTCTCCCTCTAGAAAGCAGGTCTAGCTTGTAGTGGTTGGTAAAGGTATGAGATGAAGCCCAAGTGGCTGCAGAACAAATATCATCCAAGGGAACTCTAGACTTGAAAGCCGCAGAAGTAGAAATGGAGCGAGTGGAATGAGCACGAACTCCTTCTGGTGCGGGCCTACCCGAGGCTTGATAAGCTAGCAGGATACATTGGGAAATCCAGCGAGATAAAGATACTTTAGAGATAGCTTTCCCCAAATTAAATTTGGCAAAGGAAACGAACAGCTGGTCGGATTGTCTATGGCCAGCCGTACTATGGGTATAAAAACGAAGCTGCCTATGAACATCCAATGAGTGCAGCTTGTATTCACCCTTATTTTGATATTTAGGGAAGAAAACCGGTAAATTAATGGATTGGTTTATGTTGGTTTCTGATGCTATCTTGGGAAGAAAGGAGGGATTGATCCTGAGGTATACTCTATCAGGATGAAAGATCAGATACGAGGTTTTACAGAAAGAGCCTGAAGTTCCGACACTCTTTTCGCAGAAGTAATGGCTACAAGGAATGCCATTTTCCATGACAAGAATTTGAGGTCCACTGTAGCAGCGGGTTCAAAGGGTGGAGCAGTCAAGGCTTGAAGAACTAAAGTAAGATCCCATGGGGGTACGGCTTCTTTTACAGGAGGTCTAAGTAAAAAGGTACCCTTGAGAAAGGTTTTACACAATTTGGCTGACATCAAGGGTCCTGTATCATGTCCCACATGACAATGAGAAATGGCTGCCAATTGCACTTTGACAGTTGAACAACTAGCACCTTCTTGAAAGAGTTCAGTTAGGAAATCTAAAATGGATGTGAGAGGGGCCGTAAAGGGATCTAGCTCTCGGCGCTCCGCCCAGATGGAAAAACGTTTCCATTTGCTGTGATATACCTTCCTGGTGGAGGGCTTATGTGCTGCCACGAGGATGGCTTTGACTTGTGAAGAGATACCGAGTCCTAACTAGGAGTGGAACTGGAGCAACCAAGCTGTCAGTTTCAGATTGTCCAGGTTTGGAGTTGGCAAGTCCAATGGATGGGAGATGAGATCCGGGATGGGATCTAGAATCCAAGGGTGATTCACAAGGTGAGACCACAGGTAAGGGAACCAAATTTGTCGAGGCCAGAATGGGGCAATGAGAATCATTTTGCTCCCCAATCGCGAGGCTTTCTGTAACAGTTGTAACATCATTGGAAGAGGAGGACAGGCATAGAGTAGACCGGGTGGCCAAGCATGCACCAGAGCGTCTCTTGGAGATTCCCCTGGTGGGGGGATTAGAGCGAAGAAATTGTCGAATTTGGCATTTGATGGAGATGCAAAAAGATTGCAGCAGGGTTGCCCCCATGTTGCGAATATCTGCTTCGCTACTAGAGGATTGAGAGACCACTCGTAGGGGGTAAGAAGGGTGCGGCTGAGCTTGTCCGCTAGGATGTTGGTCCTCCCCGGAATGTGCGTTGCAATCAGAAAGCGGTTGGTGGAGATCGCCCATTCCCACACTCTCATGGCTTCGCGGCAAAGAGGATAAGATCTGGTTCCCCCCTGTTTGTTGATATACCAGACCACTGACATGTTGTCTGAGTGAATTACAATCGTTCCTGCGGGAAGGAAGCTCTGAAGTGCTTGCACCGCTCTCATCTCCAGAACGTTGATATGCAAGGAGGTCTCTGTATCGTTCCACGTGCCTTGGACTGTCCTGCCTGAGTAATGCCCCCCCCACCCGAGGCGGGAGGCGTCCGTGGTCACCGTGGCGATTGGGGAAAAGGTGCAGAAGGGTCGGCCCGTATGGAAGTTTGATGCTTGGAGCCACCATAGTAACGTCCTTCTGCAAGCCTTGCTGATAGCAATGGGATGGTGGAGAGGGAGTGATAGGAAGGACCATTGCACTAACAGAGTAAATTGTAGGACTCGCATGTTCAAGCAGGCGCATGGAAGGAGTGTAATCGCTGCTGCCATAGAGCCTAGTGCCCTCAGGATCAATTCTGCTGGTGAAGCCTCTGAAAGAAGGATAGCCTGCACATGGAGTTGAAGATTTCTGATTCTCTCCGCAGTTAGGAAGGCTCGCAAATCTCTGGTGTTTATTCTGGCACCTATAAATTCTATGATCTGTGTTGGCGCCAGTAGGGATTTGCCGACATTGATAGTAATGCCTAGTTGTGGGGCTAGATGGAGAAAGAAGTCTCTGGCTGTGCAAAGTAGATGCCTTGTTGGTGCTGTCAGGAGCCAGTCGTCCAGGTACGGGAAGACCAGAATTCCCTGGAGTCTCAGGTGGGCCGCAATCACTGCTAACACTTTGGTGAACACCCGGGGGGCTGTGGTGAGGCCAAAGGGAAGGCCCCTGAACTGGTAGTGACTGGCTCCCAGCCGGAAGCGAAGGAACCTCCTGGATCGTTTGTCCATTAAGATGTGGTAATACGCATCCTTGAGGTCTATAGAGCACATCCAATCGTTCTCCCTCAGAAGGGGGAGGATAGATTGAAGAGTGACCATTCGGAATTTTTCCTTGGTTACTGACAGGTTCAAGCGGAAAGGTCTACGATGGGTCTCAGATCCCCGTCTTTTTTGGCACCAAAAAGAACCTGGAATAGAACCCTAATCCGAGTTGGTCTTGGGGGACAGGCTGGATGGCTCTCTTTCTTAGCAGCTGCTGTATTTCTGCGGCTGCGGCCTCCCTGTGATCGGGTGGTACATCGGGGAGGTTCTTGGATTGGGGGACATGGAGAATTGGTATCTTGTACCCTCTGGATATGATGCGAAGCACCCAGCGGTCTGTTGTGATGGACTCCCATGCCGCTAGATGCTTGAAAATGCCCCGACTGCCTCCAGAGTGGAGCAGCCGGGCAACCCCTCAGGGTTGCTGCGCGGGCCGTTCAGAGAAAGGTTCTCTGGACCTGAAATTTCTCGGAACCCCTCTGCCCCTAGGGCGACGTCCTCCCTGTCCACCTCTGCCACGGTAGGACTGGTTGTCCGGAGCTGGTTGGGAATGTTGTGATTTTCGGAACCACATCTTCTTCTGACCCTTTTGGTTCCTTGAAAAGGACCGCTGGGGAGCAGAGAAGCTGACTCCGACGGCAGACAACGTCTTCCCGTCCTTCTCGCTCTGGACAAGCGTTTCGTGAACTGTTTTGCCAAAAAGGGCAGAACCATCGAAGGGGGCGTTCACGAAGGACGCTTTAAAGGGCTCCGTAAAGTCGCAATGACGGAGCCAGGCCTGACGTCTCATGACTAGGCCTGCTCCGCTGGCCCTAGCGGCTCCCTCTGTGGCGTGGGACAATAGCCGCATAGAGGTGTTAGAAATAGATCTTAGAGTGGCCATTCGGGTGGAGTATAAATGTTTATCCTCCTCCGACATGGACTCAGGGGGGGATGCAGCGTATTCTTTGATAAGATCCCGCTGCATCCTGATGACATGTGCCATATAGTTCAGAGACCTTACAGAGAAGGTCGCTGAACTAAAGACTCGCTTCCCTAAGCGATCCATCAAACGAGACTCTTTGCTCGGTGGATGGACTGAGGGACTCTCCTGAGCTAATTCCCTCTTTGTGGCTGCCGCCGTCAACATGGCATCTACGGGGGGCCCTTACTCCAATGAGACCGGTCAGGGGGCTAAGAATCCTATCCGCCGTTTGGGTATTGGCTCCACGGTGTCCGGATCCTTCCATGCCCTGGTGGTAATAAGGTCCACCAGGGGATCGGCTGGAGGGGACACCCAGGAGGTAGACGGGCCTGCCTCGAATGCCTCCAGAAACACGGACTCGTCAGATGAAGACTTGGGGGCAGACCACCCACCTCTGATTCTTAGCATCTCCATGATGTCTCCAAAGGAGACATCCTCAGGGGGTGATCTTGGGGAGCCTTCCCCTTCCTCCAAGTCCGTGTCTTCGGTTAAGGACTCAGGGGAGTCCACGTGCCTCCTTTTGCACTTATGCTTGCGGGGAGCTTCCTCGGGGGGACTGTCAGAGGAGCCCTCGCCAGCGACATCTTGTTCCAATGGAACTATCTGTGACATCGAAGCAGGCTGTCCCTTTGGCCGGGTGATGGAAGCCTGGCCCAGCAGAGAGGGAGTGCAGGGAGGGGTCGATGCAAGAGCCGGGGGTCCGGATGTTCTCAACAGAGCCCTCTCCACAACATCGAACGCCAAGGGAGAGCCACTCTCCAATGGATCCGAAAGTTGTCTCCCACTCGGATCCGATGAAGGGATCGGAGCCGGCGCCGAGACCGTCGGATCCGAGGGACCAGTGTGCTCCGACCTGGACGGCGCCGAAGGCACACTGAATCCCCCGGATCCGAAGCTCGGACCACGGCACCAAGAGGTCGGATCCGACAGACTCGAGGGTAGGGTCGGATCCGAAGTACACAGTACTGTCGGTGCCGACCCACCCCCGGCTCCAAGGCTGCTCGGCTCCGGCGCCCAACCCGGTAGTGGGTCGGAGAAGGAGCAATTGGGTGGAAAAAAGGTGTCAAGCTCCCCCCCTGAGGGGGGGGGGGGAGGCAAGAGCACTCCCATCTGCAGCTGGGCCTGGATGAACCTTCGCATCATCCGGTCCAAGTCTGCATCAGATAAACTAAATGTGGATCTCGAAGAGGCCACCGAGGCAGGCCTGGAGTGCCGCCTCGATGACCTCGACAGAGATCGGGTCTCCTCCTCCTCGGGCTCCGGGGAGAAAGAAGGGGATCGGAGCCGAGGAGGAGGAGACCTAGAAGCAATGGAGGGAGAAGCCCGCTTAGCTGGCGGGCGAACGGAGGTCTCGGCCGCCGCTTTTGGTGCTTCTCCCTCCGTTTCTCCCTCCTGGCCTCCCTGTCCTCCGACACTTTGGCGGGAGTTTGAGTCCCAGTCGGAGGCAGGGGGGGCAGGAGTGGCAACCATCACAGGCTGTGATGGAGCCACAGGAGTGGTAGAAGAAGCGGAGGCCGAAGCCGAATCCGGGGGTAGAAGTCCCGCCAGGACCAGCTTCGACCTCCGCTCTTTCAGTGCCCTGGGGTTGAACGTTGCACAGATAGTACAGCCCGAGGTGCGGTGTTCAACCCCAAGGCACCGAACGCACCGAGTGTGGCCATCAGCCGGGGAGAGCCTATGGCCACACTCGGTACATTTCGAAAATATGGCTTTTGGGGCCTCAGCCATTCCCCCTTTTTTTTTTTTTTTTTTTTAAGCAAAGAAAAAAACAACTACACACACACACAGGCCCCAAAAGCACACCACAAACACTCACACACTAGCGACCAGCGAAGGGAGGGTATTAAATAAACAAAAAATAGGGAACCTAACTCAGACACACTTAATAAAAGTTAATTTAAACAAAAAAGTAGTTTTCTGAAGAAAAAAGTTTAAGTTTTTGTCACTTATCTGGAGCTCAAGAAAAAGGATCCTGCCATCACAAGCGCGGCAAACTAGATCTGAGGTCATGGAGGGGTTAGCAGGGGATTATGGGTGAAGGGAGGGGCTAGGAGCTCGGATCCATTAGCTTGAAACAAGTTGCCGGCTCGGATCCGTAACCCACAGGTTGCAGACAAATGAACATTCCTACTTCAGATTTAATGTTTCAAAGCCCTGTTCCTAAGAAAAGGTTTCAGTGAAACCTTACTATTTAGTCCAGGTTGTCTGTCAGCCTGAAGTCTAATTATCCATTCTTGTTCTGAGGCTTCGTTCTTATTGTTCATGTTCCCAGCTCTTTTATTTTCTTGTATAATGTGTAACACTAAAAATTTGAAGGTGTGTGTAGCTCCCTCCTTTATAACATGCATCGCTAACGCACTTGTCTCTTTTTTATTTTTAATGTCCCTTACATGTTCTAGGACTCTATCTTTGAGCACCCGATTAGTTTTGCCTACATAGTAGGCTGGGCATTTTGTAGAGAGACCAAAATATACTACATTCTTACTATGACAGTCTGTATAAAAGTGTTTATCAATGCTGAACTTTCTAGTCGGGTGTGTATACTGCCCCCTCCAAATATGAAGGGGCAGGCTGTACACTTTCTACACGGAAAGGTACCTAGCCTATCAGACCTTGCATAGTGGTCTCCATCTAACTTGTTGTAGCACAACTGTCTTTTTAATGACATGTTGTTTTTAAAGGTAAAAGATGGCGTAGCCCCTATAACACCTTCTAGTTCATCCACATTTAACAATATGCCCCAATTATTTTTAATTATATCACAGACTGTACTGATAGTACTTGCAAACGTTAATGGAATATGTAATACATCATTCTCTAGGTTCCTGGTTACTGTGGTACTGGTGGCATAGTTACTTTGGTTATCCTGGCTGATTCTCGCCCTGTCATAATAGGGCTTGTACCTCTCTTTTCTCTCATTCCAAGCCACTTTAATTTGTTTGTCTATATCTCTGGCTTTATATCTCCTTTCAATAAATTCATGTTTTAACAGGGTAAGTGCCTGAGACAAACTATCATCATCATTATATAGCCTCATGCATCTAACTATCTGTCCTTTGATCACATTGGTTTTAGTGTAATTAGGATGCATACTACTATGTAGGCCATTGTTCTTTCTAATGGGTTTCCTATACATGGAGGTATGAACATAATTAAGTGTGTCTCTTGTAACCTTTACATCTAAAAACTCTACTTCTCTATTTGAGTATTTGCATGTGAAATTCAAAAAGGGAGTAATGGTATTAATGAAATTTATTGCTGCAAATTATCTTCGTTATCATGCCACAACAGAAAAATATCGTCCACAAAACACTTGTACCATATAATAGACTTATCAAACACATTGCCTGTCAAAATATTCTCAGTTTCCCATTGTACAAATGCTAGGTTGGCATAGCTATTGGCACAGGCAGTGGTGGCTTTTTTGGAACATTATACTTTTATCGTTGGTTACTTTATCCAGATTCAGGGGATTTGTGTTTGATAAAAAATTAAGTCGTTGGTTTTCTAAGTAGAGACTAAGTGCAGCCAGACGGCTGCATAAAGTCTTCGGAACGAAAAATTGGCAGATAGAGCAAGCGTTGAGATCATGCTCCCAGCCTAAGCAAAAAACGCAGAGGTTGCGTGCGTCTTTATGGGGTAACTGGCGCCCGCACTGGCATTTGCCCCTTTTTGCTGACATCAGCTAAAGATTACTACAACAAACCAACCTTTAGCTAGAGGTTAAAGAAGAAAACCCCAACGGGGTACTTGGCTTTAAGATGTTTTGTGGAGAAGGAGCGAAGCACACAATGTGATGGTCATCTGCGGCTAAAAAGTTCTGAGTGCAGACGTAACATTTAAAGGTCCCTGGTTTAAGGCTCTACGTATGACATCCCACACAACTACAACAGCCAAGCTGAAACTTTTATATAGGAGCTGACATACAGGTTGCCTGAGGTGGAAAATCCCACACCAAGAATACTGCAACATAGGACTAGAAGGACATTTATCAAGTTATGAGCAAAGGATAACATCTAGAATTCTTAAAATAAAATTACCAAATGTGGCAGTATAGATGGCACTACAAAGTCGCTAACTTATTCACCCCTTGCTCTAGATTTTGACAGATGTGCATTTAAACTGCTTAGAGGGAGCTGGTCAGCACAGTGGTGCAGCGGTTAACGTTGTTGCCTCACAGCAAGAGGTTCTCCGGTTCGATTTTTGCCTGGGGTGTCCTTCTGTGTGGAGTCTGCATATCTTCCCTACATTTGCGTGGATTTCTTCTGAGTATTCCAGTTTCCTCCTACACTCCAAAGACATGCATCTGGAGCGTTTCTCCCCAGGCCTCCGCTGAAAATAGGCTCAACAAATGTTACATATATACATACATAAATAAATAAATAAAAATACTGAAACAGTCAGAGTAACTGCAGGCACCTCAGCCAAGGAAACCTCTATTCACTATCTCCTTGAATTTCTAAAATTACTTTTGAAGAATCTAGCATTCTAAGAGACTGTAGTACTGAAAAAGGTGTCCATTTCAAAGCACATTTTACAGACACCAGAACAGGAAAATGCTTCAAAATTATTTTGGGGGGGGGGGTGCATTTCCCTGTTTTTAGGAGTCAAGGGAATCAAGTACATCAGTGTAGTAAAATGTCCCAGCCTCACCTGGTACTGGTACAAAAATAAAACACAGCTAGAGTCTGTAGGAGACAAAACTTCATTGTGATGAAATCAAACATCTTCTGAACTATTTGGTTAATCTTTTTTTGATTTAGAAGGGTCTTAGCATGTCTTGGGATTTCGTTTGGGACTGGTCAACCATGAAACAAATAATTTGAGTAATCTAACCTGGTGACAGACCTACCTCCACATCCCTGGTGGACATACTATGGTAAAAGACAATATCCCAGAGAGTGTTTGCAAATACAGTTGGCAGAGGTAACAAATGCAGCAAATTGGAAGAGATTCCAAATACAAAAGAATTTTCATTAACAAAAGCTACTGAATCCATGATGTCAAAATCCACTCAAATAACCCATCCAGGAAGCACATTCAGTGAGATGACAAGGAAATCAGTAAACACTTCAAGGAATATCCCTCAAAACTACTGGATGAATGACAGACGAAGGGGTACCCCTTGTTTGCTCCCACTACCAGGCATTTTTGATGGCACTAGTACAGCCAACTTTGACCTTAATGCAATGGTCAAATCATGAACCACCATCGCCTCACCAGCAGACTGGTTGGGTTGCAGACAATTTACTACACAGAACTTTGGAGGAACTAAGTGCACCAGTCCTGGACCAAAACTGACATCAACACAAGGCTCTGTAATAAAGACAAGGTCAGAAACTTGCACCAAGCCTTAGCAGTCTTGTCACAGAGTGGTCTGGCACTTAGGCACAAAATACCCGATGACCAGTCAGTAGTGCAGGT
Organism: Protopterus annectens; assembly: GCF_019279795.1. Lineage (NCBI taxonomy): Eukaryota > Metazoa > Chordata > Ceratodontiformes > Protopteridae > Protopterus > Protopterus annectens. The sequence continues at coordinate 1,569,859,486 of NC_056737.1, forward strand.
CCCATCTATCAGACCTAGAATGCAAGAGGGATCCTTGGGTACATCAAGACAGAACAAAGTGATACTTTACCCGACAGATGACACTACAATGAAATGGGATGTGATGGGTCATGGTTCAGCCTTTGGTGGTCCCTAGCACAGATGATACCAGATCCTCCCATACAACTCTTCTTAAGAATACCAAGCTTGATATAAACATGTAGCACATGCTCAAAGCTTTAGAGGTATGAATGGACAAATAAACAGTTTCTCCGTTACATAACTGCACAAAGCACTTAGTGAACTGGATATTCACAATGCAAAGCATGAAAACGGAAACAACACTGTTAGAACATTTGTGCAACAAAACAAAGTTAAAACCTAAAGAAAATTACAAAACAAGTCCTATATGTAGAAGGAAATATAATGTTTTATCATCTTTGAAATTTTTGGTTTGCTTACTAAGGCTAAACATCAAATCTCTAACATTAATATTCCTTTATAGTCTTACTTTAGCTTGGAACCCAGTTTCATTCACAGCTTCTTTCCAACCATTTTCCTAAAAATAAATAAATCGATGCATTAATGAGCATTTGAAAATGAATCTGGTTCAGCAAATATAGTTTTTTTTTTAAATAAGCAGCATTACAAAAATGTATACTACAGTTTACAAAGATGAAATAACATTTAATACCATTTAAAATAGTTGAAAATACTTGACAAATAAAAATTATGCTAACGTTAAGAAGTGACTAGACCTACTAACAACTCAGGGAAAATGTTGAGCAATCTCAGTAGCTCAACCAGCAGTATGTTCACCTTTGGTACTGCAATATCAGAAGCCTGTGTCTTGTATTCTCATATTATACAGTTGGATTTTTCCAATACTGATACTTCAGTGCAGCATAAGCATGTGCTGCACTCCAGTGTGCGCCATTTTTGGATGAGATGTTAAAGAGGCACCCCATCTGCTTGAGCTGCTGTTAGCTCAGGTGGATGCAAAAGACCCGATGGCAATTATCTAAAAGAGTAGGGAAGTTCCCCATTGCAATGGCCAAAATGTCTCCTAGCTGGTATGAATATCATCTCAGTCTTACTTGAAAAGTGGCTAGTGACACTAACTCAGTCAACAAAGCAAAAATTAAAAGCAAGCAAACAGACAAGTATATATGCCTCTCTCAACAGCACTCCATTAAATGATCACATGAATGGCATGACCAATGCATACTCATGTCTGTATACTCGATATACAAGGTAATGCACTAACTTTTACAGATATCATGTAATGTTAAGTGTGCAAAGTCCAATGCAAAAAAAAAAAAACACATTCAATGCAAACGTGTGCTTGGTTAATCTCTTTATCCACATCACAACTTATTACCAGCTATAACTTTGTACCATGTCCATAACTAAAATACCATGTCCATAACTAAAATCTACTCTAAGTCTTTGCCTTGTGGCATAAGTCATAGCTGAAAAAGTTCCCTGAACCAGATGACTAATAACTGACTTTGCAGTATGTTTCTCTGAAGAAACCCTACTTAATCTGTTTGTGCATCTTATCCCAGTTAAAAAAATCTAAATTATCTGTTCTACCATCATAACACCGACTTTAACAAACAAAAATAATACAGCTTGTTGCAAATGAATTTCCAATGATGCCACACTCGCGTTCCCAAAGTCTTGTCAAAACAAATTCCCTGAAGCTTCAACTAGATGAAACAAACAGCTTAAAGCTTAATCTTAACAAAAGAAAAAACATTTCTTGCAGTGTGGAAAGCCTACTGTGACCATGCATATGCAAGATTTCGCTCCCACACCCCCTTATTTACACACATTTACTTCAGTCATACAACTACAGAAATCAAAAAGTTTAAACTCATCCACTTTACACTTCTTTTAACACCTTTACTGAATTATCACTTGTGACATAGGCAAATTTACAAATTTAGATTTACACAGAAGTAATCAAATTGTATTAAATTAACATTAACAAAAATTATACTTCACATATATTACTATACATCATATAACCTAAGCAACATTACATAAATTATTCAATTCCTACCCCTTTTTTTAAACAAAAAATATCTGTATTAAACCATCACAACATAAGCAATCGTACATTTATATAAATGAAAACGAACCACACCGACACAATCCTAGTTGCAAACATTTTCCATCACAAACCATACTGACACACTCCAAGTTGCAAAAGTTATACATCACTTATAATTTACCCAATCATTTTCAGTCAAACATTATATAGCTCATTTAATTCCTGCCATCTATTAAACCTCATTCCTCCCCTTGTATGTATTATTCCCAAAATTCCCATTTTTATCTATGTAGTTTGCTCCTACCCTTTTCTAAAGATCTTTATTCCAGTTGTTCTGTCTTTGTTACTATATTCACTGCTTCTAATACAGTTGGTTTAGATTTTGATTTCCATTTTCTAGTAACTGCTTTTTTTAGCAGCCACCATAATTAGAAACAGCACCATGTCTGGGCAATTCTGACTCTGTACAATAGCTCAGAAAAATAATCTCCCTCATCACACCAATCTGCCCACCCAGCATCTCTGACACTGCATCCCATAGGGAATCCTTAAAGTCCACCAACCCACCGCACTCCCAGAAAATATTTTCTCAAGTACCGCTTTCTTCCCGTAACACCTCCAACATTTGTGGTCTACCTGAGGAAAAATTCTCTGGAGTCTGCTTGGGGTATAAAAATATCTATGTAAACATTTCCAAGCAAAAATCCTAAATCTTATAGAATTTGCTGGATATTTGGGAGACATACATATATCCTCCCATTGTATCTTTGTGGATTGCTTATCCAATCTCTCTTCCCAATCCTTTCTAACTTCCTCTGACTGATTCTTATAGTTATCATGCAATACGGTATATGCTCTACTAATTACTTTTTTAATGGCAGCTTCTGTTCTAGATTCTACTAAAAACTCTACCAGTGCTAGTCTTTCATTTAGAACCCCTTATTTCTTTCTTTTTGCCCATAGTCTGATATCAATCTTTGATAGGGAAGACAATCTATAGCCCGCAGTCCAAATAAATACTTGGCATCTTCCCATTCCATTACCTTTCCCTCTCCGTGTATTTCCTCCTAATACCTTGGTTCTTTTGCCAGTTTTCTCCAATAAATTCCAGCCTCTTCTTACCTACTGTCTACATCCCTAATTGCTGTCATTCCTATTTGCAGAATCTCCTTTCTCCATTCCCGTGTTTGCTTAGGTCTTAGAATACTTTCTGCTACTTTATGGATATAATATATTCTGTACAATTATTATTCTCTCTAAAAGTTTGTATCCAAAATCTCAGTCTCTCCTTTTTTCTTGAGCCACCCCCCATTTCAACATCATCCCTTTCCACTTTCAATTATAGTTTTTTGCTTGTGCTATAAAATATAGGAAAACTTTCAAAACAATTAAACTTAGACTTCCTGAGGGAAGACTACAATACACACAAACTCGAACCATTCTGTATGGCTGTCCCAAAGGAAGCTCCACTTCTTGATGAGAATAAAGGTTATAATGCTTAGCAAAGGTATGCAGAGAAGACCCAAGTATCCATGGCTGCAATCTCATCTACAGCTAGGTTATACTGGAAAGCTCTGGTCGTAGCCCGATCTGTAACTAAATGTGCCCTATAGGGAACTGCTGACAGCCTGCAGAAGTGTAGCAATACAAGATACAATCAAAAATCCGTTTGGCCAAAGTTATTTTTGTATTCCTGTGACACAACTTAGACAGGGAAAAACTAAAACAGCTGTTCATGTTTTCAGAAAGATTTAGTACAATGCAATTAGAATCTCAATTGTCTGTGTACAAAAACACAATGCAACAGATACTCACCTTTATTAGCACAGCTACAAATTAAAACAAGTAAGTGAATACACTGGTAAGTTTTTGGAGTAGCTACCTTACTCAAAGGAGGGGGGTTGGCTCTCAGAGAAACCCTGTGCTGATGAAATATGATATATGGGTACTTGGGAGTGTAGTGCATGCAACTCTGAGGCTCTTCTGGCTAATGTAACAGCTACCACCAAAGTTATCTTCAAGGGTAAAAATTTTAAATGAACAGAGCTCACAGGTTCAAAGGGTGGCTTTACTATTCATTACTTTATTGACTTTTGTTCTCCAGGAAAGTCTGACTGGGTAATAAATACCCACTTTCAGTGGAGGCCAGGAGAGAAAAGTTCCAGAGAGGTAAATAACATCAAATAAAACAGTAGTATAGATGTAGTTAAAAACGTATACACATGCAATTTGACAGTGGGATACATACGAGACAAACCATGGGGAGACACGTGATAACAAAATAAACAATTAAATATGATAATTGCTATATACAGAAGTATTACAAACATAGTATACTATTCTAGGAAATAATAAAAAAAGATGACACAAGTCCTCCCTAAGAATGGGGAGTGGGCAGTTGCTGAAAGAGAGAGAGAGACATAGCATGATGAAAGGTTAGTAAGAATGTAAGGAAATTCTTTCCATAGATCACACAGGAGAGGTCTATAGGCAAAGCCATGACTTAGTAAGAAAATTATTTGACAGGACTTAAAATACATGAAAGCTTGATATAGTTCTGACAATTTATTTTCAAGCAGTATTGCTCCAGTGGTAATTTGAGAGAGATCTGGATGGTAGTCAAAAAAAAGGTTAGTTAGCCATAGAGAAGACAGGGTAAAAGGTAATATTTAGCTAAGGTAAGTCTACTAGGAGTAAAGTTTTTTTTGCTCTATATAGCAGGCCTAGCTTTGGAGGAGTTTTTTAATGTACTTTTGTATGTAAACATCAGACTTTAAGTTGTCATCTACAGTGACTCCAAGAAATTTGGAATGGGTAACTGCTTCAATAGCTGTAATTTTTAGAGAGATAATGTGGAAGTTGCTTTTAGCATTAGCATGGGACTTTGGGGGAAAAAGGTAGTAGTTTAGTCTTTTTGGGATTAAGTAAAAGTTGGTTTTGATGTAACCACAGTTTGAGTTGAAGGTATCTTGTGCCATGGATTGTAGTTTTAGTAGGCTGTCAGACAAGCAATTGAGTTGAGTCATCTGCATAATGACTAAGGCAAGCTTGCTGAGAGGAAGTACATACATTACTGATGAAAATGTTAAAGAGCAGTGGCCTGAAAAGAGAGCCTTGAGGAACACCTGCTTTAAGTAGGAGAAAAAGACAGAAAGGATAGAGCCATTTTACAGACTGATATCTTTCAGATAGGTAGTTAGAGAGTCACAGAACAGTTGGCTTGGAAAGGCCTAGAAAGGATATTTGAGTTAGGAGTTTCTCAAGTGACACTGTCAAAGACCTTTGAAAGATCGGGGGGACGGGACCAGAAGAAACTTTTCTTGGTCTCTAGTCTTTTTAATGGTGTTAGCAAAGTTGTGGAGAGTTTCAGTGGTGCTATGGCCTGGTCAAACTTTTCAATACAAAATTGAGATCCAAAGTCATGCTGGTTTGACCAATGGTGGCCTTGAATGAAAAATTCCTTTTAGGAAGACTTTACATGACATGTGAGCTGTCAGTGATTACATCAAGAAAACAAAGTTATATGGTTACCATAAAAAGAAGTTATGTACTTACCATAACGTTCCATCTGTGTTGTACATTTTCATTTATCCTTGAAATATGGGTTCGGCTCCAATATTTGGACTGACTCGGCTGTTACTACAGCTCGTGCTGACCAAACAAACCTCTCGAGCTTCACCTCTACTGTATAGACAGTAGACCCCTGTGGGAGGGCTAGAGGGTGCAATAATACAGCAGTTGTCAGTGCTCAGAGCCTAGCATCTGGCACTTCTAGCCATAGCCCATGACATTCCTTTTGCAGGTCATATGGCATAAAGCACACCAACAGACATATTATGCAGAACTTTTATTGGCCTGGGATTGCAAGGGATGTAACTGGGTACTGCAAAAACTGTGAGCAGTGCCAAAAAGTAAGCAAGGCAGGAGACAAGGTCAAAGCTCCTTTGATGCCTCTGCCTATGATTGAGGAGCTGTTTCAGAGTGTAGCTATGGATATTGTGGGGCCTCTGAGTACTCAAAGTTCCACAGGGAAGAAATGTGGTAGTAGATTATGCTACAACATACCATGAGGTGGTGGCTCTGGCCTCAACCGGGGCAGAGAAGGTGGCAAATGTTTTGTTAGATATTTTCAGCAGGGTAGGTTTCCCAAGAGAGATACTGACTGAGCGAGAGGTGCCAATTTCATGCCAGATTTGCTATCTTGTCAGTGGGAGCACTGTGGAGTGAAGCACCTAAAAACTACTCCTACCACTCCCAGACTAATGGTCTTGTGAAGAGTTTAATCTGTACACTGAAGACCATGTTAACAGCATTTGCAGACCAGTTTAAGAGACAGTGGAACACATATTTGCCCCATCTGCTGTTTGCATACAGAGAGGTACCCCAGGAATCCACAAGTCTTTCAACTTTTGAGTTACTGTATAGGCATAGGGTGAGGGGGCCCTTGGATTTGATTTGCGATGGGTGCGAGGGTAACTGTGAATCCCACAAGGAGTCTGTTGTGGCATATGTCCTAAACCTCAGGACAAGGTTTGGGGAGCTCATGGGCTTGGCCCAGGAGAACCTGGCAGAAGGCCAACAGTAGAAAAAGGTCTGGTATGACAGGAATGTTTAAGCCTGAGAGTATGCTGTGGGACAGCAAGTTATGGTGCTCATTCCTGTCAGACACAATAAGCTGCAGGCATCTTGGGAAGGACCTTTCAAAGTGGTAAAGAAGGTCAGTGATGTTAACTACATGGGAAAACTGTTAGACAGGAGGCATGGTCACAAACTGTACCGTGTTAACAAGATGAAGCCTTAACATGGACAGGGAGGCCCTTGTGCTGAGTATTTGCAGTGGGTGTCAGGAGGAGTTTGAAGGGGATCTGGTGACTGATGATCTCAGTGAGGCTTGGACTGACACCTCAGTGGAAGGAGTAGTAATGTCCCAGCAGCTATTCCCCTACCCAGGTTCAAGAAATCCAAGCAGCGTTACAGGAGTTTAGGGACATGTTCACTGGGAGACCTGGGGTGCACCCACCGGGTGCAGCACCATGTAGATACAGGACCCCAAATACCTATCAAGCAAGTCCCTTACAGGGTGCCTGAACAAGTCAGACAGACTCTGAGGGAGTAGATACAGGAAATGTTGGAAATGGGAGTAATCCAGGATTCCAGCAATCCCTGGGCCTCCCCCAGTGGTGCTGGTACTAAAGAAGGATGGCTGCACCAGGTTCTGTATGGACTACAGAAAACTAAATAGTCACACAAAGTCAGATGCTTACCCCATGCCTAGGACAGATGAAACCTTAGAGCAGCTGGGTAGGGCTAGGTATGTGATCAAGGGCTACTGGCAGGTGCTCTTGACTCCCACTGCTAGACAGAGTCAACTTTTGTGATTCCTTTTGGATTATACAAGTTCACAAAAATGCCCTTTGGGATGAAAAATGCCTCAGCCACCTTCCAGAGGGTCGTATATCACATCCTAGCAGGAGATTATGCCCTTGCTTACCTGGATGATACTACCATCCACAGCCATTCCTGTTAAGACCACCTTCAGCATGTCAGGGAGGTCCTGAGCAGACTGCTAAGAGCAGGGTTGACCATTAAGGCCAATAAGTGTCAGGTGGGTATGGTAGAGGTCTCCTACCTGAGACAGAGTGGGGAGTGGTAAGATCAGGCCAGAACCTGCAAAAGTGGAAGCTATTCAGGAATGTCCTGTCCTTTACCAAAATCAGATGAGGGCCTTCTTGGGGATTGCAGGGTACCACATAAAATTCATTCCCAATTATAGTACAATAGCTGCTACCCTCACAGAATTGATGAGGCAAAGCAGGCCAGATAAGGTTGTGTGGACCCCAGCCTGCAAGCAGACATTCCAAAAGCTTAAATGGACTTTGGGAGTACCCTCTGTGCTAGCCAGTCCAGATTACAGCAAATAATTTGTTGTGAGGCCGATCCTTCAAACCATGGGGTGGGGGCTGTACTCAGCCAGGTTTCCTCAGACAGAGAAGAGCACCTTGTTGCACATCTCAGCCGTAGACTCCAACCCAAGGAGGAATGTTAAGCAGCTGTAGAAAAAGAATGTCTAGCCATAGTATGGGCACTGCATAAAACTTCAGCCCTACCTGTATGGAAGGAAATTCACTGTAGTTACAGACCACAATCCCTTAACATGGCTCCATCGAGCCAGCCAGCAAAATGCCAAGTTGTTAAAGGTGGAGCCTACGGTTGCAGGCATATGACATGACAGTGCAGCACTGTGGTGGGGTCAGCAATGCCAATGCAGATGGGCTCTCAAAACAGGGTATGGGTTAATGTGTCCATAGACAGGTTCATCCCTCTCACGCAACGTTTCTCCAGGATCTGTAATAAATAGAAAAAAGGATGCTGACAGCTGTAGATATCCAACAAGGCCTTTACTCAGTGCTGAACACAAGCGCTTTCACTAATAAGCTTCTTCAGGTGTATACTAAGCACTATAGCACACACACCCTTTATACCAGCTGACACATCATAGGTTCACATTCCTGAGATACTCTAATTATCTTAAAGGCACTAAACATATATATTTAAACATATTTTAAAAACACATGTTCTTAACACATTAAACAACACTATAACACACAATATCAATACAATTTACTTAATTTCTCATGGAAAAAACATGCATAAGCATTTAATATTCAAAACATTTTAAAATCATATATTTTACTACCTCCTAAGGGGCCTCTTCTTCAATCTAGGTTTTATAGGGATGCACTCATTCAGTCCATGCCCCTCTGTGCTTCTTAATTTGGTGATCCATATGGCTTCCAAATTTTCTGTTCTATTACAAATATCTCCTTGTCTTAAACTTTCTTGCAACAGACAGATAACCCTAAAACTAAACACATGTGAACTATCTGTAGCAGCTACATGTTTGGATATTAGTAACACACTGTTTGTCTCACTGGATGTGGTCTCACTGTTTACCGTGATACCCAATGAGTTAGGAGTCAACTTAGTTCTGCAGTTTTTGAATAAGCATGCAATATATAATGAAGAGATGGTCAGTTTATTGATTGAATTATTGAAGCTAGTGCTGGAACACAATGTTTTTCTTTTTGGACATCAATTGTTCAAACAATGCAATGGCGTAGCTATGGGCACTTCTTGTGCAAATAGCTACGCCAATGCAGTTATGGTTACTTGGGAAGAGGAATATGTGCTCATAGGTCCTTCAAAGAACAAATACGTTTTACCGTAGATTTGTGGATGATGTTTTTATTCTGTGGGAGGGGGATGTAGATGGTCTTAGTAGATTCTTGAATTTTATTAATAGTTCCACGGATTGTTTACGCTTTACACATAGAGTGTCACATGAAGAGTTAGATTTTTTGGACGTAGTTATTGTGAGAGATATTAATGGGTCTATTTTTACTAAACTGCATAGGAAGGATTGTCATGTGAATCACCTCCTCCACAGGAGCAGTGCACATCCACCTCATGTTTTTAAGAATGTTATTGTTAATCAAGCTATGCGGGCCTCGAGATTAAATGTGAGAGATGTAGATTTTAACAATGAGATGGATAGAGTTGTTGGATTTTTGAAGGAAAGAGGGTACAATGAAAGGGCTCTGATTGAGCAGGTGCCCGTAGTGACTCAGAAGCGAGGTTTGGAAGCAAAACCATATTTTTCTAATAAGAGAGTTCCAGTGGAGAATTCCAAAGTAGACAAGAAGGAAACTAAACTGAGAATGTCCCTGAAATACACTAATGATATTGGCAGGTACACTGAGATTATTAAGAAGCACTGGCAAGTATTACTTACAGATAATACCATAGCGGGCCTGGTTGATGTGGTACCTAGATTTAGCTATAGGAATGAGAAGTCCATTAAAAGGAGGTTATGCTATCCAAAGGAGAATAGAGTGCAAGTTGCTCCTACAGGTACTACTGAATGTGGCGCTTGCAACTGGTGCAGTTATATATTCACAGGTAATTCCTTTTACCATCCAGATCAAAATAAGGAATATTTTTTTCATGTTTCTGCCACATGCAATAGTAGACACGTGGTCTATCTTGCCAGTTGTAGAGTATGTTCCAAATTCTACATTGGCAAGACAGACAGATATTTTAGAGAGCGTATCAGGGAACATATATATAACATCAGGAAAGGGAGTCAGACCAATGCCCTTTCCAAACATGTAGCTGCTACAGATAGTTCACATGTGCTTAGTTTTAGGGTTATCTGTCTGTTGCAAGAAAGTTTAAGACAAGGAGATATTTGTAATAGAACAGAAAATTTGGAAGCCATATGGATCACCAAATTAAAAAGCACAGAGGGGCATGGGCTGAATGAGTGCATCCCTATAAAACCTAGATTGAAGAAGAGGCCCCTTAGGAGGTAGTAAAATATATGATTTTAGAATGTTTTGAATATTAAATGCTTATGCATGTTTTTTCCATGTGAAATTAAGTAAATTGTATTGATATTGTGTGTTATAGTGTTGTTTAATGTGTTAAGAACATGTGTTTTTAAAATATATTTAAATATATATGTTTAGTGCCTTTAAGATAATTAGAGTATCTCAGGAATGTGAACCTATGATGTGTCAGCTGGTATAAAGGGTGTGTGTGCTATAGTGCTTAGTATACACCTGAAGAAGCTTATTAGTGAAAGCGCTTGTGTTCAGCACTGAGTGAAGGCCTTGTTGGATATCTACAGCTGTCAGCGTCCTTTTTTCTATTTATTACAGAGACTGCTTTCTGGATGTTTTTGTGTCTTTGCCAGTAACTTCTGTTGTTTCTCCAGGATCACTTGAAAAACTAGTCTGAGTCTTCAAGGGGGGAGAGATGTGATGATGTGAGGTAGTGCCAGCTGCGCAAGGGGGAATAGGGCAGGGCACATGCCAGCACAGCTAGCTGGAGTTTTGTAAAGAATTATATGTCATTTGAATATCAAACTGATTTGTACAGATGCTTCTGTTAAAAATGTATCAACAGTGGAATCTGCTGGACAGAAAAGAAATACACATGTATGTCAAACTGTACTGTTGCAACTGATGAAATGTATATATTTTAACAGAAAATACTGGAAGGGGAAAGGGTTAAGCTCAGTCCAGCTAACCTTGAGAAAAATGGCCTAAAATTAAATAACTTGGTTTAGGCCAGGGCTGTCCAACCTTAGGTAACCAGAGGGCTGCATTAAAAAAATAAAAAGATTTATCTGAAGGCCGCATCCTGAATAATAAATACAGCACATATACTGAAATTACTTGGGTGAGTGGATGGGAAATAGAAAATTCACCCCGGGGATCACTCCAGTGGCTCTACTCGACACAGGCACTGGGAACTAAGGTCGGGTGGCACGATACCAGGGTGATCCTATGGTCTAGGCTTGTAAAGGCTCCAGGGCCATTAGCCTAGTACACACCTATGAACCTAAGGAGAGTCCTACCATAATTAGGTTTAGCAAGCACTTTGAAAATTTCATAAGAAAGAACAGTCATGGTGCTTATAAAAGTTTGTGTTTGGGGGGGAGACAATACTCCCCAACTAATATAACTATTCTCGGGGTTATGCCATTTGTGGAGAAGTGTGGCTAGGTTAGGACAGTCTTGATACTGATGCTTCAAATAGCATAAGTACTACCTATGCTGCTTGTACAGAGCATCCCACTGGTTGCTACAAATAACCACTGACCAAAAGCATTGGCTTCCGGTACCTTTTACTACAAGAAATATCTGCCATTCAACATCCAAAACCAAAGTTAATTTATATCATCCTCCAATCATTTAATTCTATTTAATGCATTTATGTTTTTAACCACACTAGCTAGGCTAACTAAAATAATCCTTTTCAGATAGATCCTGCCCCTCAACATGCAATACATACTACTAAAAAAACTATTACATGCATTTACATAACAGTTGAAAAGAATCTGAAGCATTGTGGATGAAACTTACTAACATTTATGCAGGTACTCCCTATAAGCTTTGTGTTCTATATACGCATTTTTAGTAAACTAGTAAATCGTATATTCAAAACTAAGGTCTTGCACTTTCACTATACTACGGATAGACATCTCAATGCACTAAACGTCAATACTTGGGTACGTATTTTTAACAGTTTGGGACTCAAATTTATTCAGTTACTTAAGGAGAGGAATAAAATGAGAACTGGAGAGGTGTGGGAAGAGATTAAGGTGAATCTGTCTTTGCAGGTACTGCTCAATAAACTGCCCATCCTTATGACCGATCACTCTTACATGCTAGCACAAGCAGAAGCCTTTGAAAAAGTTTTAGTTAAAAGGAAAGAAAGGAAACGTTTAAGGGACACTAAGGCGTACAATAATAAATCTGTTTATTTACACTTTTTGGGGAAGAACAAAGTGTTATCCAATGGTTACCAACATGACAATATCACTTTAACATCTCAGACTCCCTCTACAAAAGACAGTGAGGCAGATAACATCATAGAAACTAATAATAGAGGCGATGCAGTAAGGAAGACACATTTGGAAAGAAAAGAAAAAAGTGTATGGTGGGAAATTTTAGTTCTGAAACAGAGGAACTACCACTTTAGTCACACCCTAACACTACAGTTCACGGGATCCTTTTAGCAGCATACCCAAAAGAAACGACCGTTTTAAAGAGAGAGGAGAGCAAACCTTCACAGAAGCTGAGTGCAAGGTCCAGGAGGAAACAGAGTTCGGAAGTGGTTAAAACGGACTGGTAAAATATAACTTGACCAATATCACATTTACTAAAGACCAATTATATGTTCCAGGTTTAGGCTTTAATTTAGTGCCTACTAAAAGAATGGATTTAAAGAGTACATCACTAGAGTTAAAATTATTTTGTAGAAAATTTAATTTGCAGTTTATTTTACATGATGTAAATGTGCCGGAAATTTTTTTTTATTAAGCCCAGCACTTTTAATCCTATTTTAAATAATACAATTAAGATTTTTGAAAATGCTTGTGAGAGTGACATTAGACAACAGTTTGATAGTAAAGTGTCCAAGAAGTATTTTAATTTGAATTCCGCTCAACGACGAGCCTTGAAGGAGTTAAGTGACATGGCTGAAGTGAGGTTTATGAAAGCCAAGGGTGGAGGATTAGTGGTTATAAAACAGGTAGATTATGTTCATACCATGGAAATTTTACTTAGAAAACAAGCCGCGGTGGTGCAGCAGTAGCGTTGTCGCCTCACAGCAAGAGGTTCTCCCGTTCGATTCTCGGCTGAAGTGCCTTCTGTGTGGAGTCTGTATGTCCTCCCCACGGTTGAGTGGCGTTCGAAAGACATGCATGAATGGGCGTGCCTTCGTTGAAGGTTGGGCGTTGGGCTGGCACCTCGGCACCACAAAAACTGACTGCCAATCATTAGCTGACCGGAGTTCCGCTGTGGCGACCCCTAACCGGGAAAAGCCAAACGAAAAATATATTTTAATGGAACATTTTAAAGTGCAGCAATGCTTTCAGTTTATTTCTTGTTCTTTATATGAAATGCTGATGGAAGGCTCCATAGGCATAGAACAATATGAGTTTATGAATGCAGATAGTCCTGCTTTGGGTAGCCTTTTTCGTATACCCAAAATTCATAAGGACACTACCAATCCACCATTTTGGCCTACAGTGTCAGCTCCTGGTTATGCTACAGAAGGGATTTCTCTTTATTTGAATTATATTTTAAAACCCGGTAGTCCAGAAGATGAGTTTCTATACAAAAGAATCATGGGACTTTTTGGATAAATTCCGGGTATTTAGTCCAGACTATTCTTATGGAGAAGACAAAGATGTTATGTTTACCGTTGATATTTGTTAGTCATTCACCAGTATTCCACAAGATTTGGGGACAGAATATGTACGTAAATACTTACGCCAGGATTCACGAAGCCTCCGTGTAAGAGTTATAACTCTTACAAGGAGGCTGCAGTTAAACGGAGTGATGTCAGCATGCTTTGCATATTCATGAGAGCATGCTGAATCACACCTAAGTCTAACACGGTCCGTGTAAGACAGTAGGGGGCGTGTCCGTAGGCTGAGCCCTGCAAGCGGACACGCCCCCAGAAGTGTAAAAGTGCCCAAAGTAAACACCCACAACAGAGTCCACGGAAATGTGAATAAACACAACACAACACATGCCCCCACAGACTATGAACATAAAATATATATAAATGAACATGTTATATTTTTTTTAAATTGTAAAGATGTTTAACCGTGAGTGCGCTCGTTTGCGCGGGCGTGCCCATAGCGCAGCTACAGTTAGCAGTCAGTGGGAAAGCATATAAGAACTAAATATGCAAAATAAGCCAGGAAGCAATAGCATAGCGGTAGAGATGTTGGCTGAAGAGCAGGCATTCATGGTTCGAGCCCCCACAACACCAATTTTTTTTTTTTCAAAATAAGCAGGAAACAAATCCCTGACAAATATGTACACATAAAACCCCAATATATGTAAAATGTAATGAAATAGCCCATTTATATTGAAGAAATGTGAGGTAACAAAAGAAAAAATGCCAGATGTGCCCATAGATGAGCTACAGTTTAACAGGGTGAGTGCATCTGCCCGTAGATGAGCAGTGGTTTAACTGGTGCAAAATGAGTGCCCATAGCTGAGCAGTGGTTTAACACGCTAAATCTATGTGCCCCTGAGCTGAGCGTAATATGCGTGCCGATAGCCAAATGAGGCTTAAACCAGCGTACCCCGTTTGCGCAGAGCTGCGCACCGCGCAAACAAGCTAACCGATGGGCAACGTTGAGCAAGCCGTATCAAAACTGCCTTTACACAGACACACCCCTCAGCATGTCTAGACAGTCATGAAAAATAAAAAGCAGTGGCCAGGTTCGAACCCAGGATACTATACACCATAGTCAAGGTACAGAACCACTAAGCCATGACAGCAGTGCCTGTAAATTCAATAATAGCTAATATATAGGAATGAATACAAACTAGAGCATGACAATGCAGGTTTACTGAAGTTGATACAATTCCAAAATAGCCAATCACAGATATGTGCGGGAAAAACGGACTATATAAGCCCCATAGGTGGGAATACACAGCATAAACAATTGTAGAACTGACCTGCAGGCAGAATGACAGGAGTAGGAGAGGGTAGTCGCTTTCGAGCACAGAGATGGGTTGTTGAGGAGTCCAGGTACATGGTCTGGCTCCTAGTCCATAATCATGAGGCCCAACTCATGCAGGGCCAAGTCCTCTGGGGAGCATACAGGGCTGAGGCGTGGGACCGGTTGGCTCATGATCTCACCAGTGCCACAGGGATTCCAAGGACTGGTGAGCAGGTCCGTCACCACCATGCGGATCTGAAGAGACGCAAGCAGGACCAACTGAACCTTTGGATCCAGGAGGCCCGGCAAACACCCAACGCCCCACTACTGAGTAAGTAACATTTAATTATGTATGTAAGAAATTAAACTAGCTGATATTATGGAGATGTGTATTCCAATATTACTTCATTTATATTACAGCTGCAGGTGTCCATTCTGCGAACCGCAGAGCCTATGGCGATAGGCTGGTGCGGTTACCACCAGGCAGGTCAGTAATCCACTACCAGTAACTGTAAAGAAATATAAAAGTATGACAGTCAGCAAAAGAGTGCAGTGTAGTCAGTAAGGAATAAAATCTGCAAGTAACAGTGTGAAAGTGTATGCAAGTATTGCTTGATTACAAAAGTGTGTCAGCCTGTAAGTTTAACCTAAACATGAAACTGTCCGACATATATTCTGAAATAAAATGCCCTGCCTATAAGAAAATAGTACACAACCTGCAGCAGGCTGAAAAGTATAGCTGCAGAAGATGATGAAATCACATGTGTGAAATATATCCCTGTGGAAATACTGAAACATGACAGAAGTGAGACTGCTGGAAAGGATTGTAATAACTACTGGTAAAACATGTCAATAAAGCCTAGAAGTACCATCCTGAATAGTAAAATGAAAGCAAGTGAGAGAGTGTGAGAAAGTGTCATGAATCCAGCAATACAGTAGTAATAACCCCTGAATAAAGTATACTGCAGTCAAGACAGAATGAAATGCATGTGAGATTCAAAACCAAACAGCAAAATCTGTTCAAAGTGTTGCTGCATCTGGAATGTGTATCCCAAAATCTGGATATGTTGCTCTCAGTCTGCAATATGCAGATAGGATGTTTGTCTGATATACCAAACATCCACACTTGTCTACAGCTATATAAAGCAAATGTAGCAGGATGATGTAGCTGAACAAAGCTAGATATGAATGTGTATGAAGAACTATAAATTGTATATTGATGTTGCAGTAACAGTCCTATCACCAAGTTGAAATAGTTATCATATAGGAAACTGTAGTTAGAACAGTAGTGTGTATATAACTGTAGCTATTAGAAATGTACAGCATATGTATTGTTATTCGAAGGTGCTAATATTACTTTCTTCACCCCACCCTATAACCACATATAACCCATTCCACGTGAAAATGGTATGTGCAATCACAATTAACACCCCTGGACGTTTGTCCTGTTGGGTCATATATATTTGCATGTCTGTTGATGCATCTGCCCTGTTCATACATCCACACCTGAAGGCCTGTTGCCATCAATTAACCCTGCATGTTGTTGGACTGTGTATTTCTGTTCAAATTATGCATGTGTTATGCACGCTGTTCAATGGTGTGAATATCTGGGTGTTTGGTTAATGGGAATACTAATGCATGCTGTTACAACTAATTGTGAATGGTATTATATGTCACTAACCCAAACTGTCATGACATAATGCAAAACATAGTACGACAGGGAAGGCGGGTTCCAGCGGACCCACCTCTCCCACCTCAGCTGGCGAGTGCACCTGGCACTAGTGCCGAGTCCGGACCCTCCTCCGGTGGCCCTGTGCCACCTGTGGGTGGAAGCGCTGCAGGGGATGGGGCTCGCCCCCCCTCTGCAAATGTGGCCGGAGGAGAACCACCACTCACCCTCCGTAGCGTCCGGACTGTGGTGCGTAGGGAGATTCGGGACTCTGTTCTCGAGCCCCTCGCCAGCTCGAGGCACGGTGGCGCAACTAACGGGCATGCCTGTTGCCCCGCCTACACAGCCCCCAGTACAGCCCCATCCTGGGCAGTGAAGGAACAGTGGCAACTGCCTATGGGTGGGGATATCAGTTCCACTGTTGCCATCTGTGGGCTCATGGGCTCTGGATATCCATACCTCCATCCCCGTCAATTGTGTAACCCCCACACGTGTCATACACCGCCCTGTATGCGTCTTGTTTGTCTTGTCTGTTTACCTACCCAACCTACCTCCCCAGCTGTACCGACTTCCTTCACCTGACATACCACTCTCACCTGTAAAAAAAAAAAGGGCACTCTGTACCCACAAAAAAATTACGCCCCATACATAGCTGCCCATTCCGCACATGTCTACTGGACATGGAACCTATCAATTACAATTGGCTGTACAACAAGTATTATTGTTGTCCTGACACCTCTCTCAGGGGTGGAAGGTTTCAAATGTCACACCAAATTACATACATATGCACAGCTGTTGCTGATGAAGAAATGGGCAGCTATGGACCTTACCTACATCCCTCCTGCACATCCCAAGCTTGTTTACCTACTGTCTTACCCTCTTTGTGACCCCTTTTTCACCACTTTCCTGTCTCCCCATTTTCTTTTGTTTCAAAGAAAATAGGGAGTGTCTTAAGAGTAAGCACGTTTAAGCGGTTGTAATCGGGTGTGCGCTTGTGTGCGCGGAGCTAACCGCCAGTGCGCATGCGTGAGCTCTGCGCAAACCAGCACTAACCCGGTTACAACTGCTTAAAAGTGCCTTAGTCACTTTGATTGACAGGTCCTGTACTCAGCTCAAAAGCAAAATAAAATCCCACTGTCAGTCCCAAACCCAGGACCTTGGAAACAGTAGTCTGCATGACTTACCACTAAGCCATGACTCTTATACAAGAACATTGTGCTAAAATAAATATATCATGTAATAGTAGGAATGAATGTAAAGGGAATATAGATGTGTAGTACACAAAGCATGCCATTTAGAATTACTATCAAAACTAGTGGATTTCCTTAATAGTAGTGTGTGAACAGAAACAGCCATGCTAGTTGGAAGCTAGTAGGTAATAATGTCACTATAGCACCTTGCAAGCCACACACATACTCACAGCAGGATAAGCACTGCCCATACCCCACAACCTCTTACAGGAACACATCTGGACCAAGTAATAAAATATGTGGAGCAAAGGCCCAAAACCAGGGACACATTACAAATAATGTTACAACAAATGCAGACAGTTCAGAGAGTAACAGGGTCTGCACTTTGTGGGATGTTTGGAAGGGTATGCAGTCTGAAACTTGAATGTTTGTCTCCATATTCTGACTTGAGCCCAGAGTGACTTGCCAGGAAAAAGGTGTGCATGAGACATTGACCAAAATATGAGGCAGAAATGTGGACAACCTGCAAATATCTGTACACATGACGGGTCTGACACCACCATATTTGAATAGTTAAGAGCCTAGACATAGCAACAGTGAATGACTTACAGGGATGCCCCACAGACCCCATGTGAAATGTACAAACAGTAGGCAGAAAGGTGTAACACATGCAATGGTAACTATGGAGTCCTGAAAGTATTCATCACTTGCATGGCAGAAAAAGTGTAGTAATACATATGCTCATGCTAACCCACAGTCACAACTGCAGCATACCAGACATTTTAATGGGTGTACCCCACTGATATGTACCATTCCATGAGGCACATAACAGATGAACCTGAAAGTCTCTGGGGCCTGCTCAGCAGCATACTCAAATACCCTAATAGATGTCAAGGCCCACACCATGGCCAGACCACACTGCATGCTGTATCACCCTAGCAGATATAGCAAGCATTCCAAGGTGTGAATGTACATGGAAAATAGGAAAGCTACAGCAGCACACTACAGTCAAGACACCTAGCAGGCATACAAGTAGTGACTGTAAAGGGCAACTATTGAAGCCTTAGCAACAAAGTGCAAGCAAAAGTGAAAGGAAAGCACACACACACACATTAACAGTAGTAGTAGTTGTAGGTGTCAGTGTACATACACAGTTAGTACAGGAAACTGGAGAAATGAATGGAGGAATGTTAATCTACAACACACCTGGAAATATGAGAGAGATACCAACCTTTACACTCACAGAACATTGTCCACAGCATAACAACATGGTCCCTGCCCTTAAAATCTAGGGCTACGCCTATCTCACATACCTTTTTATAGCACTGTTCTGAAATCACAGTGAGAACTGCAATCAGTACACAACTGGCTGCATGCAATTAGCAAATGCTGGCTAACAATTGGTGCAGAGGCCATCACATGGGCATATGCAGATACCTACAAAAGTATGCTGTACTCCCAGTCCACACATGCAATACTTTCATTGCACCCTGAGAAGGACGTGAGAGACAGAGAGAGAGAGACAGAGACAGAGAAAACTGCAATTAAGCAGACACACACAAATTGTTCAGCAACAGCTACCTGAAAGCTGACAACTGGGAAGTGGAGCAGCAGGACAGAGAACCAGACGGCAACACAAGCAGCTGTGACAAACACAGGTAATGTAAAGTAATACTATAAAGGTCTACATACTGTGAACCCTCCATATGTGTCATTGGTCTGTATCCATATGTATATGAAGATGTGTAAAGGGCAGGGGACATACAGCAACTATCAGTGAAGGCTGTACATACATTTGTATGTGAGAGCATCTATGTGCACATATCAATGTTGGTTGATTGCAGGTTGTAGTGCCATGTACAAAGTAGGTTTCACAGTTATGTATGTTTAGCAGTATGTTAGTGTGTGTATACAGTATGGTAGACAAATATGTTGATATACCTGTCTAACATATGGATACGGATGTATGTCAACATATGTATGTATATATATATATATATATATATATATATATATATATATATATATTATATATATATATATATATATATATATATATATGATATGCATATATGTATACATACATAGAGAGAGAGATGTAGGAATACATAGACAGATGTAGATAGAATATTGTACAAACATATCTATGTAATGCACACATACAGATATAGATATATGTAGATACATATACATAGACAGACTGATCTGACTACCTACAGGTATGACTGCATATGACGACCTGCAACACAGCCTGTCCCACCCCTCTGTCACTCTCACCCCCTCTGTGTCCCCCCCTGTCCACATCTATAGCAATATATGTACATCAATATATATATATGTGTATATGTATATATACATATAGATATATCTATATACATACATATATATACATATATATATATATATAGATATATATATATATATATATATATATATATATATATATATATATATAGAGAGAGAGAGAGAGATGTATATAAATTCTGAGTGAGGCACATGTGTACAGATGTATTGCAACAGGTGCCTGGTGACGAAGGCATGGAGTGAACACCAGTGTCAAAACCGAGTACCATACCACATTCCAGATCACCTACACCAGTAACCACCAGATATGTGATTGGCTGCCCACCACTGCATGTGTCAGGGGTGAACAGGGTCATAAATGTGTACAATAGTGGCCCCAATGATATTCACAGTGGCACACTATCCCTGGAATACCTGCACATGGTATGTGTCAGCGGACATGGTGTGTCAGCTATGGACATGTAGGTCGGTGTACCCTCCACACCACATAATGGATGCCATGGTATGGACCTCACATGACAGCTACAGATATGGAGAAGGACACAGTGACATGTACAACACTGTGGCAATGCACTCAAACACATTACCAATGCACAGTGACTGACAACACCACAGAGTACACATATGCTACCCACATAGAGGTTACCACTCCCGGATTTACATATGTAAGTCACACCCATGACAGATGTCCAACAACCATAGTAACACCTCACACCATCCACAACCTAAATGTCTGCTGTGTGTCGTCCGTGCCACTGCAATAGAGTGCACATGTGGAGGTAAGAGTTCCTACCCACAGATAAGACATACCCTGCAATAAACCACACAGTGTTAAGAAGCAAGACTACCCATGAGTACATGTCACACATAACCCTGCTGAATGTTAGTCAGATAGGTAATATGCCATATGAGTCACTCTGTGCAACTGTGTGACAGCAGCAGGTACCATCACACCACATGTGTCACAATGGTCAGGGTAGCAGAACAGTACGCTGCTGTAGTCCCAGGGGCAATAGCATATTGTATAGTATTGTATTGTAATGTAATGTATTGTGTTGTATTGTATTGGTATGTTGAGGTGCCTCCTTCGTGGAGTGGAACCACTGCTGCTGTGCGCCAGTGTACAGGTACATATCCTGTAGTCAGGCTAGTGTTACATAGCACTTCTATATGTGTGTTTAGCTCCTGTCAGAGTTTATGTAGCATGCAACTGGGGATACCATCAGGTCCCATTCATGTTGTGTATTCTGCTGTCCTGAGGGTGGCTCTCACCTGGACATCTGTGATGACAGGGAGGTTACAGTCAGCTGGGATAACTATGTCTTATTTTGGGGAGAGGGCGGGTGACACCTGCACTGAACCTGTCTGCCACAATGTTGTCGATATCTGTGGTGTCAGTGAAATATTTGTTGTTGTGTACTAACTATGGGCATAGAGGATGGATCCTGACCAGGTTGCTAACATAACTGAAGAAGGCCTTCTGGTTATCTGTAGTGTCCCTCTTGATTTCCCTCTCAAAGTTGCCCATGGATTTTGTATGATGGAAAATAGATCCTTACTAGTGCTCCTCAGACATGCCCTCCCTTTATGGAATTATGCTCCGTCTTGCAGTAGCTTCCATCTTCTGTAATACAATCTGTCTATGGCTGGGGTCCACCAGACAGGATGCTGTCCCTTTGTGGAGAGTGTCTTGGTCATATATGGGACTGCATGATCTATGCATTCTCGGAGATGTCTGTAGAAAGCAATTGTGTATGGGTCAGCATTGTGGGTTGTATCTGCCACTGGCCCAGTGGGCTGAAAGGATACCATGTCACTGTTACAAAGTGTAAAGTTTGTATCTGTAATGTTATGCACTATAGTCGTTTGTGCTGGTGGTGGAGGGGGGATATGTATATCCAGGGCAATCAGTGTGTGGTCAGCTCACAGTAATTGATGATGTAGGCCATACAGTACCTAGATACAAACCCCCAGAGTGAGGAGGTGCTCTTGACCTGAATCAGTGTTCTGACTGCTGGGGTTTGGTAGTATGTCGTATGGAGTGTGCCAGGTACTGTTGCACAGTTGCTGGCTGAGCACTGATACCTGGCCATCTACATGTGTATCCACCAATAGACAGACAGATGCTACATATGTGAGATATGTTGTATCATAACAGTCGAGTAGCATGTGTAGTATGTGTGCCAAATTCTGCTGACATATATTGCTGATACCAGGTTATTTTCTTTCTCAGGTACATGGCCCACCCAAGGAATCCCACCTACTCCACAGCTGAGGATGAGGAGATACACCAGAGGAGATACACCAGAGCCTGGTGCGGGGTTATGCAATACTCTTTTCCCGCACCAGCCAGAATCAGCAGGAGAGGGCTGCACTGTGGCAAGACCTTGTCCGTCGGGTAAATGACATAGGCACGCATAATAGGACATATGAGCAGGTACGACATCACTGCAGTGATTTAATCAGACATGTCCGTCAGTGTGCGTCGGATATCCACAGGCAACAGGTCGCCACAGGTGGTGGGGTGGCTACACATCACCCGCTCACCAGACTGGAGGGACTACTCATGAGTGTAGTGGCTCCAGTCCGCCAGCAACAACAGCAGCAGCAGACATGCATTATGATGGAGGCTGGAGCCACGCAGCAGCAAGACAGTGAACGTGCAGGTAATGTGCCATATGTACAGTTGACTGTAGTGTACACTGGTAGTTAATGCATGTGTGAGGTGTGTCCTTGGTTTGTAGCTGTCACCATAGTATTTAATGTGCAAGTGTGATATCCTCAATATTAGCAGCTTACCTGTGAAAGGCGACTGTTGTACTACGGACCTGTATCATACTCAGTAACAATGGCACAGTTGTGCCCACTGACATCAGTTTCTTCACGTCTGCAGGACCCTCTGGTATAACAGCAATGCAGCCTATCCATGCTGGTGAGTGTGTATTAATTCCTGTAATAGTGTTGATAGTAATAGTACTATATGGCTCACTTAGTAGTGCTCTTTGTATGCATGTAGGTGTGTCTGTGTGTTGATATCATGCATACTGAGTACTGTACAATTGTGTGGAACTGTGTGCATGTGTGCACATGTGCATGTGTGCACCTGTGCACGTGTGCATGTGTGCACCTGTGCACGTGTGCACGTGTGCACCTGTGCACGTGTGCATCACTGGTAATGTGTAGACATTGTAAACTGTGTTTCCTGTTTCCCTCCCACAGGTTCTGTTGCTGCTCTGGTGTCATGTAGCAGGGAACCTGAATCAGGTGCCGTGAGTACTGATAATGATGACATCTGTGTAATGGCACAGGAAAGTATACCATTCAGCCGATTGACAGTACACAGCTGTCGACCCCATCAATGCGCACAGTTATCCTGCCAATACACCCTTTGTCACCAATGTCCCTAGGTGATGGACAGCATACAGTGGGCATTGACCAGGGTAATGTGGTATCTGTGGCACATGCCTCCCCACACAGCAGCCATGGGCATGGCCCAGAGATGGCACCACACAGACAGATGTCCAGGGGTTCTCGTGGGAGAATCCGGGGCACTGCCCTGTCAGACGTGCCCACAGAGGTCTTACAACCTCAGCTATGTTTCGGGCTGTCATGCAGGCACAGTCACGTATGGAACGGTACACCAGACAGGGTCTGAGGGAGCTGACAGCATGTCGCACAGCCATGACTGACAGTATGCGTGACATTGCGGCCGCCATCCGTGATTTCACCGATGTCATAGACAGACGTTGTGGGGACATATTAGACCGGTTCCACAACTACATGTCCATGAGCCAGGGCGATGGTGGGCGGTTGAGGCGTCGACGTGGCCGTATGCCAGCAACAGCAGCAGCTGGCAGTCGTCGCGGACGACAACAGGGCCGCGGCCGCCCCCGTAGTGCCAGCAGCAGCCCCAGCAATGCTGGGTCTGTGCTGTCATCAGACCGCCCCAGGAGACCACGTGCACGTGGCTCTGGCCAGGCCCGACAGGGATCTGTGTCCAGTCAACGAACACCTGCTTCTGATGACAGTACCCAGTCTGGGTTGGTACTGGATATGGTCCGTAGCACCCCTGCAAGGCACAGGTACCGTGTCCGTGGCCAGAGACACTGATCTGTATGACCTGGCAGGTACAGTCTGTGGCTGCCCACAAACACCAGTATATGGCAGCCATGAGGTGGAACTGTGTGCATCCATACACACATGCGAATTGACAACACCTAGGGCTACCGCATACACGCACACACTGCATCAACATTGCCCCACCTTCTACTGCTGTCCCTCACCAACACACATACACATACATGTCAATTGGTGGCATCGGTGGCTGACTCAGGCATACCAAGTTCACACCCTGTGCATATGATGAAACTGTGCCACCTCCTGCAATCTGTATCAACTGTGCAGGTACAGGTTAACATGTTGCTGATGCACAGGGTGACCACATAGATGTGTAGTAATAGTATCATGTTGTTAACAGTACTGTGTGCTGAATTAATTGTGGGTATATCACAGCATGCCTGATGCAGTAAGTGTGTGATTGTCATGTCCTGTTGTCTACACCCATGGTAAGTACCATAGTGCATCATCTGCACATGTTGGCATACTGGTGGTAATGATGTCAACAGAAGGCTACATACATATGTAGCACAGGGGATAAGGTAATGAATGTAGCAATACGCAATGATGGACATGTAAATTGCAAGTGGCATGTTGCCCACACTGGACTCTGCAATGCAGATGTTTGAGGATGTTGATATGTGTGCAGTACTACACGACTGGTACAGGACACACAGGAGCACCCTAGCACTGCATGCTCACATCTCATACCATGCTAGACAGCCCCAACACACAAAACTAACTGTCACAGGAGGGAGAGTCCCCATATATGTCAGGGATACTGTGGTGGCAGGCCAGGTAGCATACATCCTACTAAGTATGGAACCACTGAGTGAAGGCTCAGTGTCTGTTATTTGACATGTGTATTACTGCAGATATGAGCACATGGGTTTCCATCCAGTTATTGTACATCCTGACAATACATGGTCTGTACACTTGTGTGCACTGAGACTGGACCCTAGCCATCTGACCCGTGTATTTCCATGTACATGTGCATAGTGCCTGCATATTTGCAGTGTTACCTACTGGAACTGGTACAGCTTGTTTGTTGTACAATGGACTACATGCAGCCCTGTTTACTGTAGCTTTGTTTGCATGCATGTTTGCTTGCAATTACCCTGGAATACTGATCACACCTGCAATGCATAGTTATAGAGCTTCTGTGGACTCCTAGTGCCATCTGCATAGCGTACTATATGTATGTCCATGTCCCACTGGACAGGATGTCACCGTTTGCCCTGTTCACATGTACATTGCCTGTGACACAGTGCATATGACTTACCTGGCATGTGTCCACGTGAGCAGTCATATATGCTACTGCTAACTAATCACAGGCACTACACCTTCACATATTCATCTTCTGTTGAACTACCTGCTTCGCTAGGGATGGCCCCCGTCACCCCTGGGCTTTCAGATATTGGCAAAGGCTCTTGCTACCCCCATAGTGCCTATGTTAGGCAAGGCTCAAATGACAAACCCACCTTCATAGGTATCACAAGGGATGAGAAACTAAGAGTAATGCTACCCAACGCCAGAAGTCTAAACCTCCAGATGCATGCAACCAAAACACTCCTTGGCATGGAGAACATCGATATCTGTGCAGTAACAGATGCCTGGTTCAGGGCTACTGAGAGCACACCAGCACTACCAGGTTTAACCTGGTTGATTTCTTTGAAACAGTCACCAAGGCCATTGACGAGGGGAAGGTGGTTCACACAGCCTACCTGGACCTTGCAAAAGCCTTCACAACAATACCCCACTTGGGCATTCTAGAGAAGCTCACCGGCTTACATATAAGCCCCTATGTCACTAGATGGATTGCACAGTGGCTCAAGGACAGAACCCACATGGTTAGAATTGCTGGAGCCATGCCAGACTCCAAACCAGTTACGAGTTGTGTCCCACAAGGCTCAGTCCTGGGACCTCTCTTGTTTGGTATATATTTATTGGAGGTACAGGCCAACACGGACGGACTGTGGCTGACCAAATATGCAGATGACTGCGAACTGGCCACCATAATCGACTCTCCAGCCGACACAAGCATCTTCCAAAGGGGCATCATAGAAACAGACAACTTGTGCCAGAGCCATAGCCTTCAGCTGAACAGTGTTTAGAAAGGGGAATGTGCATCCTGTAGTCTGTTCACCTAGGTGCCAAAAGGGACATTGTCCTCAAACACACTAACCCCCCTCATCCAAAAACACACACTTGCCAATTGCAGGATTCAAACCCCTATCTGACTAAGTTATGACACTCGAGACGGACACATTAGCAGAGTGTGCTATTCGCATTACTGGGAGGTTTCCCTTCTCTTGCTGTACTTATAGGGTGCTGACATCATCAGTGTTTAGAAAGGGAAATGTGCATCCTGTAGTCTGTTCTAGTTGCCAAAAGGGACATTTCCCTCACAAACAATTGCACACACACTAACCCCCCTCAGACAAACACACACACTTGCCATTCGCAGGATTCAAACCCCTACGTAACTATGTTATGACACTTGAGACGGACGCATTAGCAGAGCGCACTATTCGCATTACTGGGAGGTTTCCCTTCTCCTGCTATACTTATAGAGTGCTGACATCATCAGTGTTTAGAAAGGGGAATGTGCATCCTGTAGTCTGTTCTCCTAGTTGCCAAAAGGGACATTTCCCTCACACACACTAACCCCCCTCAGACAAACACACACACTTGCCATTCGCAGGATTCAAACCCCTACCTAACTATGTTATGACACTTGAGACGGACGCATTAGCAGAGCGAGCTATTCGCATTACTGGGAGGTTTCTCTTCTGCTGTACTTATAAAGTGCTGACATCATCGGTGTTTAGAAAGGGGAATGTGCATCCTGTAGCGTGTTTCCCAGTTGCCAAAAGGGACATTTCTCTCCCACAGACTTACACACACACCAACCCCACTCACACACACACACACACACAGACACACACACACACACAGACACACAGACACACACACACACACACACACACACACACACACACACACACACACACACACACACACACACACACACACACACACACACAGAGCATTTGCAGGATTCAAACCCCTACCTAACTATGTTATGACACTTGTGACAGACGCATTAGCAGAGCGCGCTATTCGCATTACTGGGAAGTTTCTTTTCTCCTGCTGTACTTATAGGGTGCTGACATCATTGGTGTTTAGAAAGGGGAATGTGCTTCCTGTGGGGAGGCAGACACCAAGCACACACTGGCTAAACTGTCATTCCCTAGGGCAAACAGCCTAGTGTTGACCACTACACCCATATGTTTAATTGTCAAATGCACATTATTTGTTGCTGATAGACTGTTTGCACATCTTTATTGCCATAGCATTCCCTGTTTGTATGAACAACTTGTGCATCTGTGGAAGATGTTTGCATATGGGAGGGATCCACTATATCACGTAGGTCTCTGTAGTCATTTAACTGTGTGCACTGGGCAGACTGCTGTAATGTGGTTGGTTCCTGGAATAACACATAAAAATACCAGATATGCGTGTCCAACTGCTAAACTGAGATTTGGCCTAAGTGTGTGAGCATGCCCAGTTCAGCCTTCCCATGGCATGTTGTCTGACATATGTCTCATTTATCAAAGTGTGTGAGCATGCCCAGTGTGAGCATTCCATATGTTGGACTCTGCAGCCCACCACATTTGTGGACGAGTGTGAACTTCAACAAATATCACCCGTTTATGGTTGTGTGTCATGTTGTGTAGTTACTGTACAACTGCTTTGTGTGTGAACACAACAGGATTATACTGTGCATGCAGTGTTTGCATGGGATACTTTGCATACAGTTGTCAACATCCTTTCACACTGACCTAACACTGTAGTACTGTATAGTGTACTGGTAGTACTTTGACTGTGGTGGACAGTATCCTGGGCTTTAGTGCTATCACTGCTTTACATTTTGATAGTGGGCACAACAGCCTGGTTAGGGGCCAGTTGTGTACATCTGACCATGTTGCATTCTGTTCAGATATGAACTACTTAAACCAGGCTTGTCCAACATTGGTAGTGTATTCCACAACATAGGTGTACATTTGCAAACACTAGCGATGTGCCCTAGTCCATGTCTAATGCTAGTTGGAAAGTGTGTTTGTCCTTCAACACACATTGTAAGTGGAGTTTGCCATGACATATGTCATGGTTAGTATACTGTGCCTCTATCTACCTGTGACATGACAGTGATACCCAGGATAAAGCTACCATCTCCCATCCACTCATCAAGATTCCTATTGAGGAAGATTGAAAAGTGACTCTATGGGTAGCCTGTACTGGGGGTTCACTGATGGGTGGGGGTGGCTTCTGTGTTATGGATCATGCAGTACAGCTTGTCCTATGTCAGTCAGTGCTGGGGTTCAGGTCTCTCATGTGCATAGCTCACTGCCATTCAGATTGTACAAGGTGCAGCATGTTTATTAATACCAGCAACACATGGCATCTGTGCTAGCTCTTTGATACTCCTGGTGAGGTACTGTTGGGGACTTTACGGTTGATGGAGGTGTCTGCTGAGGTACATCCCACAGGGGCTATTGTAGTCAATTGTACCGCTGATGAAGGATGACTGCAGAGCCACAATGACCTCCCCTTATCTAGATCTGACAACCTTCATGATTAGGTGGGTATATGGTATGTTTCTGTAAACACTACAGCACATGTTTGTCCAATGCAGGATATCTATCACCTTGTGTCCCCAGGTCTCTCATTACATGTTAACTACATAATGAGTTAACACCTATGTGGTAATTGGTGGGCACTTACTGTATATCCACGGGGGTTGACTATACACGTTTCTGCAATTAGCTTGCTGACATGGCTATGGCACCAGTTATCTGTTTCTATGTGGCCCTTTTGTGGGATGCTTGTGTCAGCTGGTGGATCATATGTGGTAAGCAGTTTGTAGTCCTCTGCAAACATGTTTGGACACAGTCCTTCCATGTTTGCCTGTACCTATGGGACATATATACCAGACGAGGGAGATCCCAGGACCAAGCCTTGTGGGATGCCAGTTATATCTGGTTTGTAGTCTGACATGGCTGCAGCATGTCTGACCATGTCTGTTCTGTCCTTGGTCTGGTTTGCAACCCCTCTACTGACATGGGGGTTTATATTTAACCTGGTGAGCTTATCTATAATGAACACGTAGGGTATTGTATAGAAGCCTTTGCAAGGTCCAGCTACGCTGTGTGGACCACATTGCCCTCATCAATGACCTTAATGACTGTTTCAATTGAGTCAAACATGTTTAGGGGCAGGATCTGCACTTAAGAAAGTCACACTGGGTAGGGTCCGGTGTCAGTAGGTCCCCAATATCTTTATGTCTGTGGTACATGCTGAACCTTTCCATAGCTATGCAGACCGAGCTTCTCAGGATTCTGGGGTAGTAGTTTTCAGTATCCATTCAGGCAACACCTTTGTTGAGAAGGACCACTGTTGTTGTACACTGCTCTTTGGGTACATATTCTGTGGTAAGGCTGACATTGAGCAGTAGTGTGGTTTGGCATTCCATTCATCTTGGAGTCCATGTTGCACTAAGCCCAGGACACCATCTCATACCATTGCTGCTGTGTGTTTTGCTTTGTAGATGTTGGCTGTTACCTCAGCATCTGCAATATCAGGGGGCCAGCAGTCTGCTGGGATAGATATTCTGCATTCGGGGTTTGCACTGCACCTGTCAGGATGTATGTTGGCAATATGTGTGTGTGTTTGTGATATTTGTGTGATTCAGAGCATATCTGTGAATTCCCAACATGGTTCCTACCATCAGTTGTGAAAGCCTTGGGATTATCCTTAGTGTCCTGTACAATTTGTATCTTCATAGGTTCATACTAGGCTATCCACCCTAGGGCATTTGTTAGCCTAGCCAGAGTGTGTGTGGCTTTTGCCACCCCTTGCTATGTGAATATTATGGCCATTTATGATTTGCTTTGCTGTGCCTCTGTCTGGACATGACACAGTGAAGACCCCCAGTGTAACTCTACAATCATCCATCCACTTGGCAAGATTCCTGTTGAGTGTCAGTGAGGGGCTCTGCCTAACATGGAGTGGGATTCTGGTCCAGGGTGTGGGGAGCCTCTGGATTATGTATCTGTCCCACCAGCACATCCTATTTCATTATTTGTTGAGGTTGACCTCTCTCACTCTCACAGCTCCGATGGATTTGAGTTTTCTGGGGTGGAGCATGTCCATTACTCCTGTGTTGGGCATGGCCTTCTACAACAGGCATGCAATGCCTCTGTGTAGGCAGTATGTGACTGCATTCAGCTGGGGTGTCTACAGCCAGGCAGCATATGACAAATATTTGAGACCCTTTATCCTCTTGGTGAGGTACCTTTGAGGTCTTTCTAACTGCTGCAGGTGTCAGGTAAGGTACATCCCATATGAGGCATTGTACTAGATTATGGGTGTGATTAGGGAACAGTATAGGGGCACAATGACCTCTGTTGACGTAGATGTGAATCCTTTCCTGATACGGTGTCAAATGTAGACAGTCTTCCTAGCCACATTGGCAATGTGGGTGTCACATAACAGGTTACTGTCCACTTGTGTCCCTAGGTCCCTGGTTACTCCTTCCATACATAATGGTTTACCACCTATGTGGTAATTTGTGGTACCTTGTTTGGTATTTGGTGGGACATTCATACTGTCCAGTGTCTTCAGGACAGCTGGGTGGGGTTCCTGTGTGTGAGAGTGTGGTCTGTAGCATGCTACAGACTGTACAGCAGTCTTGCCTACAGTTAGTTGCACATGGGTGGACTCCAATGCCTTGTGCATTGTCAGTTACCTGGACGTATGGGTGTCTGTGCTGAATAAGGATACTCACCCTCCTTTTATGTTTTGTTCCAGGTTTTGGGGCCATGACACATGATTCGTGGTATAACCTGGTAGTGCAGGTGTGCTGTCAGGAGGCTTGCAGCAGGTTTCTGTCACTGCACAGACATCGATGTTCTCCATACTGGGGATGGCCTTGGGAGCATGCATATTGGGGTTTACACATCTGGCATTGGTCAGCATTTCCCTTATGTTTCTTTCCACTTATGTTTTCTAGGGTGGTGGGTCAGTCTTTTCAGCCTTGCCTACAAAAGGCTCTATGGAGGTGGCAAAGGCCTTATCCAATATTCAGACGCCCAGGGGTAACAGGTGCAAGCCATCCCAAGAACAGCTGCGTGGCTTGTCAAGCATGACATCCCAAGCAGACAGACATTGGATCCCCTTGGAATGACACCAGTAACTGTGCCACTTGCTATGACTGATCATTCCGTGTTTGTACTGTGGCATTATTCTTGTTAAGGGTAGGATGCTGCAAACGGGGAGTGTTATACCGGCCTGGACTACATAATCAGAGAGCTCATCTATGTCTCTTTTCATGTAGTCTAGGGAGGTACATCTCAGGTCATTCACACCAGCATGGACTGTGACTGCATCATATTTCTACTTGCTTTGGAGTGACCTGCATACTTCTGTTATGTGGCGTATTGTGGCAGCCTACAGGCAGCTTACTGTACCCTTTCCCTTGTTCAGTCTGGTGTGCGGGACAGCAGTGTGTCTGACTATGGAGTCACCTATTACAACTGTATCAGGCATGTTGTTTCTCCTTCTGGCCTGTGACTGTTTGGCACACCAGCTTTGTGTACTATGTGTTGCATGTACTATGTTTGGAGGTTGTTTGATTGGGTGTCTGCTTTAGAGGCCTCTGTTGGTGTGCTGTGTTTGTAATTTGTGCCTCCGGGAATGTTTTTCTGTGTTTATGTGTTTGGTTTGCAGTTGTGATAGGTCTATGTGGGACTGTGTTTGTGGTGTGTGTGGTTACCTTCTCCTCCTGACTAGTTTTGGGGATACTGAGTTGAGGGAGCTCAGCCTCCAGTTTGGATAGATGGTTGCATCTCTCACATATATTTGTATTTCTTGGGTGGAGTTGGGGGTTGTCTGTGTACTTGGGGCAGGTGTAACATTGCCTCAGGATTCACATATTCAACTTGTTGTGGCTGGCCTTAGTGGATTGTATGTGTGGACAGATTTTATTGCCATACTACTGATCAGTGATTACTTCATTGTTTATGTTTGCTCTATCATGTAGTAGCTTCCTCATTCTCTTGCATGGTTTGGTTATGGCTGGTGTCCACCATGCCAGATTCCTGCATGTATGGCATTGTGTCTTGTTTTAATTTAGGATTGCATAATCCAAGCATTCCTGGCAGTGTTCATGGAATGGCTGTATTACAGGTTCTGAGGTGTGGCCCATATTTTGCACCTGCACAGGACCTTTAATGGATTCCACATCAGTTTGGAGGAGTGCAAATATTGCTTAACACATGTTTTCCACTGTGGTTTTCTGGCCACAGGATTTGTATATCCAGTGTGATTACTCTATGGTCTGGTTTTACCAGTGAGCAATACACTTCTCATCTTGCCATCCAGTACCCATGTTGCTGATTATCACATCCAGTATGCTTACCCCTCTTGTGGGAGTGGTACGTTGTTCCTGGGCCTTTTGGTTTATGGATTCTATGAACTTTTGTCCTACACTGTTGGAGCTAGTATAATGCTCCCAGTCTATGTCTGGGTATTTTCAGTCACCCAATATAATGTGGTTTGGAGGACTTGATATATTCATGTATTCCAGCATAGGCCAGGTGCAGTTCCTGGTGTTGGGACAGTAGTCTGTAGCAGGCTATAAACTGGGGGCAGTTTTAGCCACTGTTACTTGACCATGGCTAGTCCATGCTGCTTTTGTTGTGGTACCAACATGGGGGTGTGGTTATCCTTGACAATTCTTGCTAGTCACCCTCCTTTGTAGCTTGTTCCATGTTTTGAGGCTGTACAGCACAGTATGAGGTGTAACCTGGTAGTGTTAGGGTGCTGTTGTGAGCCTTGACTCAGTTTTCTGTTACAGCGCAGATATCAACATTCTCCATACTGGGTGAGTTTAGACTGCATGCATCTTGCTGTTTCGACTTATCCCTTATCTTATTCTTATCCCTTCTGATACCTATGGAGATAGGTTTGTGTTTTGAGCCTTACCTATTCAGGGCACACTGTGGGTAACAATAGCCTTTGCCAGTATCCATACGGCCTGCACTGATAGGTGCACGCCCGTCCTAGCAGGTGGTGCATTATGTCATGCTCAGTATGTCATCCCTGACTGGCACACATTGGATCCCCTTTGACTAACTGCGATACTTCAGTCAATTATTGCACTTGATCATCTCATTGTCATGTTGTGGCATGATGCTTGGTGAGGGTAGGATGTTAGTCAGGGTCCTCAGGTGTGCATATAGTACATGGTGTTACATTACTTAACACATAGCATTCATGCCTCAGGTGGTGCTGCAGGGCTGCCTCTGTCGGATGCGCATATTACACTTCCCTGTACATGTTTGAGAGCAGGTTGTGTCATGTTAGGCATCCCTGTTACTATATGAGTAAGTCAGAGAGGGGTATCATTCCCAGGGTTCCTACTGAGCCAGTGTATGTGCTATGCGTTGCCTCTTTGCCAAGGCCAGGGCATACTGGGCACGCCTCCTTCTGCCTACTGGGGCAGGCTCAGGTTGTTCCTCCTCCGAGTCACTCTCTGCCTGTGATGGCCTTGGCAATGGTGGAGGGCTGTCTGGCCTGGCCCTATGCTGGTCCTGCTGCAGCTGTTTTCGCAAGATCATATTATGTAGCATAGCACATACCATGACAATTTGGGTACATGTAGTTGGTGTGTACTGCAAGGCTCCACCAGATGTGTCCAGACACCGGAACCGTGACTTGAGCAGCCCAAACACACGCTCTATTACATTACGTGTTTGTGCGTGTGCCTCATTATGGCGTTCCTGTTCAGGTGTGTGTGCGTTTCTGATGGGTGTCATCAGCCACGGCTCCAGTGAATAACCTGCATCCCCCACTAGGTGTCCATGCGGGATGTCCCCATTGGCAAATGTCTGGTACAGCTGCGTCAAATGCCAGATGTGGGAATCGTGGTAGCTCCCAGGACAGCCAGCACACACATTCATTATTATGCCCTGGGCATCACACACGACCTGGCAGTTGATGGAGGGGAAGCTCTTGCGGTTGATGTATGCCCTACCCCGCTCACCGGCTGGTGCTTTGATGCGTATGTGCATGCAGTCTATTGCACCCACTACTTCAGGGTATTACGCTATTTGCTGGAAGAGACGCATATTGCTGGCCAATACCTCACGGGCATTGGGGAAATATACATGATCACCGACGTGCTGACATGGCATCCAGGAACTGGTGCAGTACCCTGGAGGCTGATGCCTGTGATATCCTCAGCATATCACCAGTTGGTCTCTGGAAGGTACCTGTTGCTAGTATTCTTAGGCCAACACATACCTTGGTTTCCACTGGGATGGGTTCCCCTCTGTTGGTTCTGTGTGTGAGGCGTGGCCTGCACAGCTCCACTATTTGCTGCAGGAGGTCTCTGTCCACTCTATGGCGCTCTACTATCTCCAGCTCATGTAACCCGTGGTAGGTGACCCTGGGCCTGTACACTCTTCTCCGTCTCCTCACTGTGGGTTGTCTGGCAGCATCTGCATTGTCACTACCCTCAGCAAGTCGCCTATGTCTCATTATGACAGCTATGGCAGCCCCTAACATTTCTGCTCTGAGTTCAGCTTTTTCAGTTTTCACTTCTGATAACTTAACTCCTGTCTTGCAGTGTCTCTTGAGAGAAACATCCTGCACTGCTGTTTGCAGAGTTTTAAGTGCTGGGCTGGGCTACTATTCTGCCTGTGTACTTGCCTGCATCCAATTGTTTTCACCTGCTAGCTCCAGCAGTATTCCCTGCTAGCTTCCTACTAAATCTGTTGCTTCCTTTTTCCTTTCTGTTTCCTCAGGGTGGAGCCGTGTGTAAACCAGCAGAAACACGCTCACAGTGGCTTACACGCGCGCACACATACTTACACAGTTCAGAATCTGCTTATTCAGATTAAAACGCGTGCACGCCCGCGCAAACGGTGTTAAACATCTCCCAACACGCTCCCACATGCTCAGTCTGCCTTACACGCGCGCACACTGCCTTACACGCACGCACACTGCCTTACTCGCGCTTCATGGCGCGCACACGTGCGCATACACATCCAGCAAGAAACTGTGGTGTAGGCAACAGTGTACACCTTCCATTTCTTGACTTTCTCATGCTTATTTAGTGGCACACCTCTTTCCATGATATCTGACATCTGTCATGTAACTCTGACCTCCAATGAACTGCATTTCTTTCTACCATTCCCCCCTGTGATGTCACCTATCTCCTACTCTGTTCCTCCCCCTTCTGTAACTCTTACACTACTCAGACTGTGCTCTCCCCTTCTGTAACTCCTACACTACTCAGACTGTGCTCATTTTCTATGTGACAGTGGAATTCAGTATCCTAACACTCATTTGCATCAGATTGCCTACTAATGCTTAGTTACATGTCTTAGACTCAGCTTCCCCCCTTAGCAACCACTACACGGTGGCCATGTTGGTTTTGGTCTGCTGGTCCCTGCATTGACATTCCATGTATTGCATAAAACCCACATTTGTGGGTTTAAAACCTTCGTTTTTATGTTTTATACAGCACAGCCCGTTTGTGTGGGGCTGCGCTGGGGTTAAACATCGGCAATCGCCGAAAAAAAAAATTATATTTTTATTATATTTGCATCAGGTTACTTTGCCAATGGCCACATATTTGGCCATTGGCATGCTGCCTGACACATATGCACCCTTTATTTGGAGCTGACATGGCTCCATTGCAGTTTTTGCAGAAACGTACTCAGTTGTCAACTGAGTACATTTCTGCAGCTAAAACGGCTCTTACATCGGCTGTTCTGGGCTTCCTGGATCGCTAATCATCCTCATTTGCATGCTATTCGGCTGCAAGTGAGGTGATTAGCTTATCCATGCCCACTCCGTGTAAGAGCCGTTTTAGCTAGTCTCTTACACGGACTTTGGGCTGTTCCTGGATCGCGAAGGCTGCATGGAGTCTTACACTACTCTTAGACTCCGTGCAAGCCTTCGTGAATCCGGCCCTTAGTTTTTACACGGAACTTTACTCACACAGAAATTCATGTTTGTTGTAGTCTCTTAGATCTGTTAAAAAATCATTTATATGTATTCAACAATAAAATTTAAACAGATCAAGACGGTTTGCGATGAGGTCTCCTGCTGCTCCAGTTTTTACCCAAATTGTTCTTGGATTGTGGAAACAACTTGTCTTTCTTCCACTTTTATCGACCTATAAAACAAAATTTTATATCAAATTCATAGATTACTCGTTTTTTGTCATTGAAGGCAATGAAGGATTAATCATGGATTTTGTGAACGAACTTAATAAGAGATCTGAGTTTTTCCCTACGTAGTTATGGATCGTACGTTAATTTTTATGTATGTGAAAATTATTTGTAATAATCAAGAAAGGAAGTTTGACAGTGAAATATTTAAAAAAGAAACGTTTGTAAATAATTATTTACATTATACCAGCAACCATCCTGCTTTTGTTAGTAACAACATACCCAAAGGGCAGTTTATTCGTGCCTCAAGAATGACCACTAACAATTTTACTTTTGAAAAAGAGATTATTGAAACAAGGCAATAATGAAGTCAAAGAGGCTACAAGACGGATAAGTTAATTAAGGTGGCAGATGAAATTATGTGGTAAGTGATTTGTTGACTTTCCTCCCATTTTAGATTTTGGTTTTAAAAGTAAGAAAGATGGAGTCAACAAGAAAGAGGTGGATTACAGGACATCATGTTGTATAGATATCTCTCCTGAGTGTTATGACATTACATCAATTATAAATAGGAATTGGAACGTGATTCGAAGTGATACGGATCTTAGTAAAGTAGGCCCAAATATGTTTTTAAAAAGAAGCATAGTTTGAAGAGGTTGTTACAAAAAGATTCCTATTTGATGATCAATAGTGATGTATGTTCCAAAAAGAAAGAAGGAATGTACAAGTGTGGCACATGCACAGTTTGTAGATTTGTACTTGAAGGACCACATACTGATTTACCCCATTTAAATAGGTCTATAGGAGTTCCTGGAGTATTTACTTGGCAGGCCTTAGGTCAAGTGGTGCCCTAGGCAAAAGGGCTCCACAGCCCACCCCCACACCACCTGGTGCCCACTTCCTGGTCTGTTTACACTATCCAGTTTACTGAAAAAGTGCCCCTGCTAGAGCGGCGCCCTAGGCGGCCGCCTAGTTGGCCTATGCCTAAGGCCGGCTATGAGTGTAGGGGTAGTTTATACAAGTGTGTGTTCCTTCTGTGGTAATTTTTATATTGGCAAGACAATAAGAAGTTTAGAGAAATGTATTACGGAACATCTTTATACTATTAAAAGTAAAATATCATAATAATGCAGTGTATAGACACAAATGTGGTAAAAATAAGAAGTTTCTGTTTTCTATACTTGAAAGGGTACCCCAAGATTTTAGAGGAGGGGATTATAAAGCTAAAATTGAGCAAAAAGAGACATTATGGCAGCTAGAGCTTAAAGCAGACAGACCCCCAGGGTTAAATGATTTTATTAATGTGAAAAGTTTCTTAAAAAATAAAAGACTGAAGGCAATTAAAAAACAAGAGTTAATAATGAGTATATTAGTATAGTGATTTATATTACATTCAAGCCATTTAACAGTTTTTAAATCAACACATTTATGGTATTTTTTATTGATATTTAACAGTTATGTTTTTTTTTTTTTTTTTTTAGGAGTGTCTGAATGCTAGTTTATCAATGTATAATTTTATGAGGCAGTTTAATTAATTAATGTGAAGAGTATAAATTCATGTGTTTTTGATTACTGTGATTGTTTCTGATGAAATCTTCTTGATGAAAGCGACAATTAAACAGTTTGTTACACTAATATCGTGACTTTTCCTCCATTTTATTCTGGATTACTAAATCTTGGTGGTTTTATAATTTATACTGCTGGCATTAAGTTAAGGTCACAATTTAACTTCTTGAAATCCATGATTCATAAGCAAGTACTAGGCTAGCTGCCATTGTGGGCCATTTTAAGCCTAGCCAATTTGCCTTTTTGGGCTCAAAATAACTTGTCTCATTTGGTTATAAATTAGGTCTTTACCATATATAAATATAAACCATGGGATGGGTAAGGGCAAAGGTTCACTTCTTGAGAGCAACAGTATGCAAAAGTACTTATCAGCCTTCTCTGAGGCACACAAGCTTGACAACTACTGTCTCATTTACTTCCAAGAAATAGTGCCTGCGCAACATTTAGTGGATGGTCCAGCAGTGGGGTGCTGCAGTGACTAAACATTAATTATCCAAACTTTATATACTTTACATATTACGCAATGTTACTCTTCTTACTACATTGTCAACAGTGCACTGCTCAATATACTGCATTGTTAGTAAATGAAAAGGGGCCATTTTATTCAGCCTGCTCATCTGAAGTAAGCAAATAGATAAATAAAAAGAAAAAAATAAAATGGTACAAAATACTCCAATCTAGTTACTTTAAATACTTCCCTACAAACCTGTCTCTGAACAGGCTCCCCATTTATGTGAAGCAGTGTTCTTCCCTAAGCCAATTCAAATGCAACTTGGACAACTGGATGGGGAACAGGAAATTCATCCTTGTTTGGCACCTATGTCTTCAATGGACACAGGCAGCCTTGTAAATGGTTCATCTCCCAGGCCTCTGCTTGTAAATGTTTCATCTCCCAAGCCCCTGCTTACACTTATCAAGGGTAGCAGAACTTGTCAGAGATTTGGGATGCATGATTAGGCTTAAGAAGGTCCTTGTGGCTGATAGCCTAGTAAACACCTATGAACCTACAAACATACCACTAAACCATATGGGACTGAACAACAAGAGATCACCTGCACAATCACAATATGAGGAAAGACAACAGGGTGCCACTACAAGACAGGACTGCTTAAAAAGAAGGCTGAAACTACAAAAGAACACTGAATTACTTTTTGAAAGGGGCACATTCTGCTGAGATCTAATGACTGTTGACAGTCTCCAAAAAAAAAAAAAAAAAAACATTTTCAGATTCCCCAGAAACAGTCTAGGCAACAATACGAGTGCTTGCGTCCTACAAAACAGTGTGGCAGACATGAGATAATGAAGGCCTTTTACAGAGACATGGACCAAATGTACAGGACATACTACTGGAAGAAACAAAATGGACAACAAGGCTGGGCAGAACAGATGTGAAAAGTTTTCTATTCTAAACAACCAGGATGCAAAACATAAAATGTAAATACTCTGCTTTTATGATAAAAGATGTAATAAACATTAACAATTCTACTTTCATGCTAAAACTCTAATCACTCTTTTGCAGTACTTGGTGGAAAGCAGGCAGTATTCAGTACTTGCTTTTTAAGATCTGAAAATGTTATTAAATTTATCATAGCCCTTGCGATTAGATCATAAACAGTACATTGATATTATGTGGAATACGCTGCATGATAAAAAAGATATTCAAAATAATTACTTCCATACCTGTGTTAAAAACAAGTAAAAGATCTTATCCCGACACAGTATAGGATGAGAAGCTACACGAAGAAGAAAATTTTCCAGTCCAACTCTTCGCCTTTCTACAAAGTCTGGATCCATGTTATCTGCTGATAACTTATGCCAAACAAACTCTGCCTGTTGCATAAGAAAAGTTTATTTTATTACTGGCAATAAAACATCAACAGAAAAAAAAAATATTCCAAAGAAAGCCTTTTTTACCCGTTTTTCAGGCAAAGGTGGTACAATAACATATGGATAAGTGACTAAAAAATAATTCCGCTGCAATTCAAATTCACTATATCGTCTCCAAAGGGAATCCGTAGCAGAACTTTGACCTTCATTCTGAGACTCAATTGACCTGAAACAAAGGGCCAAAATGATAAACTGGAAACATTTTGTCTCCTGAGCTATACAACATTTTACCTCCACAGTAATTTACAGTATTTTCACTCCCAGGCAAGTAGTGCTTAATATATGCAACAGATTGTAACAGGAGACAACAGATACAAAGTAAATCAAACATCCTCAAAAAAAGCTTGGATGCAGTCTGTTAACCAAAGTACAAGTGTGTGAGCTTACTCTATAACTGCATATATATTCAAGTAGTAGGATCACTTTTGTGGTATTATATATAAACATATGAAAATTATGCCACAGGCAGACATCTGACCATTAGTTTTGACTTTCAGAAATTCTGGATACCCCCCCCCCCCGCCCCTGCAGGCCAGTCTCCCCATATCACTGATAATACCAAGATGTACAGCATAAACAGGAGAGCTGTTCATGCCACCTTCAGTTCTTTCCTGGACGACTGAAGTGATCGAAGACAAGTGTGTTTATTTACCTTGCTAAGCAGGCTGAAAAAGTCTATCCCATTCACATGACAGGAGAAGTAGCTGGAAAGGACAGGGTACCTCACAAAGTGGGAAATGTTAGCATTCAAAAGCAAGTCTGATTTCACAACAGGAAGTAGGATGACAAGAGGGACCCTATCGTGCAGCAGGGATCTTACAACTTTAACATACTCTGCTTTGGTGAGGGTGCTCACACAGATGTACTATGTTCATTGCAATGATCGCAGCTGCAGTACCATGCATAAGTGGGAAAGTACAGTTTTGTACCTACCATAAATGTAGATGTTCGAGTGCTAATACAGCTGCAGTAATCACAGATGGGGTTTTCTGCCGTCAGGCGGTCCCTCGGTCGGCCGAATTCCAAAGTCTTGGTCCGGCGTCGGTTGTTGTCGCTTTCTCTTCTGACGTCAGTGAGGCCAGAGTATACAAGACACATCCGACGCCATGTTCTTCAGTCTTTCTTGCCCCAGATGTCAGGTGCCCCCAGAAGGAAGGCAATACATAAATAATGCTTATATGCATATACAAGCAATGCAATATAATCCAAAATCAGTGGTAGCAAGTAAAACATAGCTGGATAACCCAGTCAGGTAGTGTGAAGAGGTTGTTAGGCCCCATGCCTTTACCAAGTGGGGAAGGAGGGAGGGAAACCTGTACTGCAGCTGTATTAGCACTCGAACATCTACATTTACGGTAGGTACAAAACTGTACTATGTTCATCGTGCATACAGCTGCAGTAATCACAGATGGGTAGAGTCCCAAAGCTATGCACAGGGTGGAAGGTACTAGGAGGAACTGGGTTGAGCCAGAATGCCCTGCAAAACAGCAGTGGCAAAGCCTGCTCTTGTTCTGGAATATAAAGGCAGGTGGTAGTGTTTTGTGAAGGTATGTACAGAACTCCAAGTGGCTGCCTCCAAAATATCTTTGGTAGGAACTCCTCTGAGGAAGGCTGTAGAGGTAGCTGTGGCCCTGGTGGAGTGTGATCTGATACCTGTAGGAACAGATTTCCCATGATAGGAATAACAAAACCGTATGTAGTGGCCTATCCACTTAGAAATAGTCTGTTTTGTAACTGGCTTCCCTTGAGCCCCCACAGCATAGGACACAAAGAGTTGTTCTGATTTCCTGAAGGACTTTGTTCTGTCCAAATAATAACGTAGCTGCCTATGGATGTCTAAAGAGTGTAGCAGCCTTTCCCCTTTGTTTTGAGGATTGGGGTAAAAGGTAGGTAGGTGTATGGCTTGATTTAAAGCTACCCTGGATACCACTTTAGGCATAAATGATGGGTTGGTACGAAGGGAAACCCTGTCCTGATGGAAAATGAGAAAAGGCTGCACCGCCATGAGGGCCTGTAGTTCAGAAACCCTACGAGCTGAAGTGATAGCCAGAAGGAAGGCTGTTTTCCAGGACAAATATTGCAAATCTGTTGAGGCAGCTGGTTCAAAAGGAGGCAATGTTAATTTTTCTAGTATGTAATTAAGATCCCAGGCTGGTATTGGTTGCTTCCTTGGTGGTCTTATATTCTTAGCTCCTCTGAGGAACTGTCGTAAGAGTGGGTGAGAAAATAAAGGAGGATCCGTGTTGAATTCTGCAGAAATGGCTGAGGCATGGATTTTTATGGAAGAAAATGAAAGTCCACTGTTCAGCAGCTCAGCTAGATACTGTAATACCTGAGGAAAGTTCAGTTTTCTAGGGTCCTGGCCTCTTTTCTCATTCCAAGAGCAAAACCGCTTCCATTTTGCGGAGTAAGCTTTTCTAGTAGATGGCCTTCTGGCCTCCAAAATGACATCCTGCACCTCCTTGGAGAGTAGGGTCTGTTGTGGTGTTAAGGGATTTTCCATGCAGCGAGATTGAGTGTTTTCAGCTGACTGTGAAGAGTTTTGTAGCTGTGCTGAGTCAGCAGAAGAGGCATTAGAGGCAGGGACCAGGGAGGAGTATGTGTTAGGCTCCTCAGGAGTGGGTACCAGTGTTGCCTTGGCCAATCTGGAGCAATCAGTATCATCTTCGGTTTGTCTGTTCTTGCTTTCAAAAGCACCTTGGGCAGAAGAGGCAGAGGTGGGAATGTAAACTGTCCATGCTGTCCAACTGCATGGGAGGCGCCCACTCTCCAGGCCTTTGGATGAAAGGTCCTCGAACAAAACTTTTCCAATTGATGATTCCTGTGGGAGGCAAAAAGATCTATGTCTGGCCTCCCCCACGCTTGGATTATTTCTGTAAACACCTGAGGATGTAACTTCCATTCGTGTGGATCTGTCAAATTTCTGCTTAGATTGTCTGCCAGTGTGTTTTCCAATCCTGGCAAGTACTGTGCTTGAAGTTCGATTTGCCTTTCCAGAGCCAAGTTCCAAAGAGTCATGGCTAGTCTGCACAAGGGGTATGAATGTGTTCCTCCTTGTTTGTTTATGTACCACATTACTGTGGTGTTGTCTGTTCTTATTAATTGTCCTGGATGCAGGAAGTCCTTGAAAGCTGTAATTGCATTTATTACTGCTAGCATTTCTTTTTGATTGATGTGAAGGTGCTTTTCCTTTTGGGACCATTTGCCCTGAATGCACCTGTCCGTCATGTGCGCCCCCCAGGCGTAATCTGAGGCGTCTGTGGTGATGACTTGCTTTGCTTGAGGCTTGCAGAATGGGAGGCCTGTGTTTGCTTGACATGCTTGAGCCCACCATAAAAATTCCTTTTGCAAACATGGAATTATTGTTAGTATTGTTTCCAAACTGTGACTGTGTTGAGACCATAGGTTTTTTAGGTACCACTGAAGTTTCCTCATATGCAGCTTTGCACATGGGATTAAAAGAATGCAAGATGCCATGAATCCAGAGCCTGCAGGATTTTCCTTACAGTAAGCCTGGTACTTTTTGCTAGTATTTCGAAGTACTGAGATAGTTGCCCCTGTTTTTCTGGCGTAAGGTAGGCCATCTGGGTGTTTGTGTCCAAGTTGGCACCCAGGAAAGTTATTTTCTGAGATGGTGTTAGCCTTGATTTCTCTTTGTTGATTGTATATCCCAGAGAAAGCAGTAACCGTGTCACATATGCCAGATGTTCCTGAAGTATGTGCTTGCTGTCCGCTTGGATCAGGCAGTCGTCCAGATAAGGGTAAATTTGTATCCCTTGAAGTCTGCAGTAGGCAATCACTGATGCCAGGCACTTTGTGAATACTCTGGGCAGTAGATAAGCCAAAGGGCAATGCAGAGAATTGATAGTGGATTGAACCTGCAAGAAATCTGAGGTATCTTCTGTAGCTTTGTCTGATTGGGACATGCAGGTATGCCTCCTTGAGGTCCAATGTTACCAGCCAAAACTCCTTGCCCAGCATGGGAAGAAGCTGCTGTAATGTGAGCATCTTGAATTTTGGTACGAATAGAAATGTGTTTAGGATGGATAAGTCCAAAATGGGTCTCCAGTCGGTTCCTTTCCTTGGTACCAGAAAAAGTCTTGAATAAAAACCTTGACCTTGTTGGCGAGTAGGTACCTCTTGAATAGCTCTCATGCTTATGAGCTTTGAAATTTGTAGTTGTGCCTCTGCCCTTTGATTTTGTGGCAGGTTTGGCATGCCTCTCATTTTTGGAAGAGTGTGAAATTGAAATTTGTAGCCTCTGTTTATACTGTCCAGGATCCATTTGTCTGTTGTGACAATACGCCAATTGCTTGCAAATAATGCTAGTTTCCCTCCCAAAGGTGCTGCCAGCTGAGACATGCTTGGCATGGAAATGAGGGAGTCATTGGGTTTGCTTCCTGTATTGTTGCGCACTGTCTTCGCCACCTCTTGGTGCTGGAGTTTGCCATTGTCGGCCTCTATATGATCCTTGTGATTGCGCTCTGCCCCTTGTGCGTCTGTATCTACCTCTTTGGGGCTTGTCAGTGGCTGGAAAGGACCAGTTTTTTGAAAGCCAATTTCTGCTAAAACGTGGTGGTTGGACCTGTAAAAAAGCTTTGACAGTTTGCATAGATTTGGCTTTTTCTTCCATTTTCCGTAGTATC
The DNA here is from genome assembly GCF_019279795.1 of Protopterus annectens. Taxonomy (NCBI): domain Eukaryota; kingdom Metazoa; phylum Chordata; order Ceratodontiformes; family Protopteridae; genus Protopterus; species Protopterus annectens. The sequence continues at coordinate 1,569,904,180 of NC_056737.1, forward strand.
TCCTCAGCATTAGTACCAAACAGCACATCCTTTTGTAAAGGAGCATCCAGAAGTTTAGCTTTCACATGATCAGGCAAATTTTGTTCCCTAAGCCAGGCATGTCTGCGAATGACTGATCCTGTAGCAGCCGCTCTACTTGAGGCCTCTAGCGCATCATAACCACATTGTAAGGTGTGTTTACCCACTTGCTCTGCACTATGCATCATATCCTGTAACTCCTTTAAATCTGGTTGTTCAGGTTGAGACATTTTGTTCCTTAATTGTGATAACAGGAACTGTTGATATTTAAGCATACGAAACTGACAATTTAAGGTACCTCATGGCTAGGGCGGCCGATGTATATACCTTTTTACCCCACCTTTCTAAAGATCTTGATTCCCTTTCTGCAGGAAGTGGATTCTTGGCAGTGGAGGCCTTCAATCCCTTGGGGCCTTGTGAAATGGTTTCAGGGTCAGCATTATGGCTTTTGAAGAGAAATTGGTGAGAGCTGGGTACTCTGTAATACCTATCAGGTTTGACTGGTGCAGGAGGCAGAGAATCCGGGTTAAGACAAGCCTCCGAATAGACATCATCCAGTATGTCCAAAACAGGGGGTATAGCCAGAGGTCTGTGTTGAGGTAACAAAGAAATTCCCTAAGTCTTTTCTTGGAATCTGAAAGTCTTGGCCTTCCCAATGGAAGTGTTCCCTCAAGGTGTGCAAGGTTTCCCCAAAGGAAAAATCCTCAGGAGGGATACAGAAGGAATGGACTGTTCTGCATCCGAATCCTCAAAAGGAGAGTAAGAGTGTTCCTCTGCATCAGAATGTTCTGATAAAATGGATCCCTGATCAGAAGAGGGTGAATCTTCCTCCACTCTGGGTCTCTTGTCTGGAGGGGGTTGAGAACCTCTGATAAGAGTAATTAAATCCTCAGCCATTTTAAGCATCTGTTTTTAGGCATGGGACCTGGAGATGGGCCCTGTGCAACAGGCCTCGTGGGATGCCTGGCTGCTTTGGATTTAGTAAAGGCCTTAATTGAAAAAGAAGATGAGGGCCTAAATACACCATGGGTGGAGGTGGACCTGTCCACATTAGTAGGCTCAACATTAGCAGAGGCTTCGGTTGTAGTCTGGGAAAGGGCCGAGGTCCCAGCGGTCTCGGGTACAGAGGACACCGCCAAAGGAGTGTCGTCGGTAGTCAGGGACTGCAAAGGCATCTCGCTGAGAACCGGACCACGTGTAGCCTGTTTTAGCGTGGTGTCGGCGGGGACCGCGGGCCTCGCGTGTCGGTCCTTTTCCTTGCGTTTTTTGGACAA